>NW_026126480.1:39277500-39687500 GCF_943737965.1 Phodopus roborovskii
CAGTATGGAAACTCCGGAGGCCCGTTAGTAAACCTGGTAAGGCCTTTCAGTACCTGTGCTGTGTTTGTTTCATCTGTGGGCATGTTACTTTCTTTGCTTTCTCTTTGGACGTGCGCTTGTCAGAGCACATGATGTAATTAACTTTACAGTGAGCTGTGTGTGTGTGTGTGTGTGCTGTATCTTTGCACCTTACCCCACCAGCCCTTTCAGGAAGCAGCAAGGCCAGAGGACACTCTTGTGTTTCAGGCCACAGGTGGATGCCATGAAGTTGTAGGCAGAAAGGGGACTGAAGGTCCTTGCAGTGCTGCCAGCTGCAGAAAGGTGCCTTCAGCCTCGAGGGTGGCTGAGAGGGGATGAGCTGGCCTGGCTTGTCTCCATGCCAGAACCCTCCCTGAATGCCTGTGGGTATGACGGGGAACCATCCGTTTGCTCACAGAGATCTCATTTAACCTAGTCTTTAATAGCTCAGCATAAAATTGAAGGTCACAGAATGCCAGAGCTTGGGAGTATAAAATCGAGGCCACCCAATGATACCTCCTGCTGGGTCCCTTGGTGTCTGGAACTGATATGTACAAAGTACACCAGCAGCAATGTATGCTGAATGTTCCTAGAATCCTTGTCTTTACACATCGTTAGGTCACCAGAAACTTCTCAGGGAAGAGCCACATCCTCACTTGTCCCCACCATACTTACACTGGGGTGGCTGTTGGGAGTAGAGCCTGAGAGTCAAGGCTCAACTTGGCATCTATCATTACATCATTGGAAAAGGAGAGCAAGGAAGGGCAAATGATCACCTTAGCAACTCAGAGATTCCAGAAGTATTGTTCCTGTGAAAATAGCAAACATTGTGAATTTTGAGATCATCTGTACATGCAACAAGACAATCATTAAGTTCCTACCTAGAGCTTGTGTCTGTCATCCCAAAGCCAAGTGTGGCTGACACTACACAGTACCCTAATGTCTCCCACCTTGTTATCCCCAGGCCTTCTTCCAGCCCTCCTGATTCTCAGACGTGGCCAAAGTAATATCCCTGTTGTCTATATGTATGATCATTTACTTGCATGTATGGCCACAAGTGTGGGTGGATGGGGGTGTGTTGCCTGTACACATATGTATCTGTGTCTGAAGCTCAGGGCTGGTGAAGGATCTTTCTCATTCACTTTCCCCCTTATTCAGTGGGGCAGGGTCTCTCAGTTGAACCCATAGCCAGGTACTGCAGCCAGGTACTAGCCAGCTTTCCCTTGGGATCCCGCCTCTGCCTCTGAGGCTGGAATTACAGGCAAGCCACTACACACACCCAACATATACACAGGGATCCCAATTCCCAGTCCTCTCATTTGCATGGCAAGCACTTTAACCGCCTTGTCATCTTCTCAGCCCACGCGCCTTTTTTCTTCCTTTTTATTATTGTTTTAATTGTACGCATCTGTGGGGGAGAGTGTACGATGACCAGTGAAGATAGAGCACCCTCTTCTCACTCTTGTTTTTGGAAACTAGGTCCCAAACCAGAGCTCAGGCTGGCCAGGGTCTCACAGCGATCCTATCTCAGCTGCTCTTGAATGCCGGGATTACAGGTGTGAGGCCCCACAGCCGGCAACGCCTTTGAAAGACTTCTGTCATAAGGATTCTCTGCTCGCTTCCAGCCTATGTCTGACTCTGACCTTCCTGGGTTGTTTAGTGAGCCATGCTTGCTTTTCAGGACGGCGAGGTGATTGGAATTAACACACTGAAGGTGACGGCAGGCATCTCCTTCGCAATCCCATCGGATAAGATAAAGAAGTTCCTGACAGAGTCCCACGACAGACAGGCCAAAGGTAACCAGGGCCAGGTATTGCAGGTTTAGTCCCGTGGCTTAGCTGGCCCCTGAGGACTTGGGGAAGGGGAAGATGACAGTTCCTAAGACCAGGCCTCTCAAGAGTCCAGAGCCAGTATCTGTTACCAGGGTGGGAGGGTGAAGACTAAACAAAGGGGGTCTTATTCCACATACCTATAGGGGTTAGGTCGTGCCCGAGTTTTTGGCAGTTTCTGAAGTGAGAGACATTTCTAAAGTCCCACTGTAGATGGGAATCCAGGCCAGGGCTGAACCAAGTGTTTGGGTGCCCCCCTCTGGCTCATGCTACAAACTGGAGCGTTGGGACTCTGGCTCCTGTGTCCCAGTACTGCCACCAACTGGGCTGACCTATTGCCCCTTTGTTGTCACACCAGGGAAAGCTGTCACCAAGAAGAAGTATATTGGTATCCGAATGATGTCGCTCACATCTAGGTGGGTAAACAGGACACACAATTATATAAATAGGAATGTCTACCTGGGGCATCACAAGGCTTCATGGGAAACTCTTTCCTTCAGATAACTCAGTTTCTGCTTAAAAGTCTCACTGGGGAAGGGGAGGGACTTTCGGGCCTGGGCCTCTTCGCTGTTGTGTTCTGGCCACCTGGAGAACTCTGCCCTCCTCCCCGAAGGCAGGCCCGAACAGCGGAAGGCTGGCTCACTCCTGCGCACTCTCGTGCCTGCCTCTCACCACTTGTTCTGTTGAAACTCACATTCCAGTGCCCCAGCCTGGAGCACCACCCTCCTCCCCTGCATGCTGCAGCACGGGGTGTGGCTGCAGGAATGCCCGGGCAGGCCCTGCCTCGGGGTGCTGATGATTGATGGACTTGTTTTCCTGAGTGTGGAAGTTGCTGCCTGGGGTTGCCAAGCTCATGGCATGCTGGGGAGGGAGGAGGTGTTGGGGGAACCTGCATGAGATACAGGAAACTGAATTGACCAGCATGTCTGAGTCACTCTAGAGCCGATGTACTGTCGATAGTACCGTTTTACCCAGTTGTTAAAATATTAAGACTCCCCATACGGGTTATGAACAATGGTACTTTTCCTAGTGTTGCCAAGCTTGCTGAGACTGAAATCACACTGGTTGTCCTGGGGAGCAGAAGAGATGGAAGTGTGGGTGGGAGAGGAAGCTAGGCTATGGGGTCACCTTTCTGGGTTGCGTCCCCAAGCTCCTATAGTTCTCAGTTTACTCTCGCTCAGGATGAGGTTAACAGTGTGGGTGGGTGTGCCTATTGTATCGTCAGGTACAGCTCAGCCTGACAAGCAGCTGTAGCAGCACCTGTCTTGTGCTGGTGGTTAAACTAGTCATCTGCTATTACATAGCCACTGTTGATGCTAGTAGGCAGGCCATTTTAAAGGAGAGTTGGGGGCTGGGGACATGGCTCAGTGGATAAAGTGCTTGCTATGGTAATATGAGAACCTAGGTTGAAATCCCCAGGACCCATGCAAAGTCGGGCATAGAAGTACATGCCCGTAGTTCGGTGCTATTTGTGTCAAGATTGGAGGTCAGCAGGAGAATCTCCATCGCAGGCCAGCTAGCCCAGTGTGTGCAGAAGCAGGCATGAGAGACCCTGTGCCAAAGTACAAGGCAATGACTGAGGCTGTCTTCAGACCTCCTCACATGTGCTGTGCTGTGCCAAAGCCTGTGTCTGTGTGTGCTGAGATCAAGTAAATCCAAAGTCTTGAAGCTGAGAATAAGAGGGGAGTTTTGTGAGAGCTGAGTGTTGGCACCCAAAAGCTGTGGGTGCTTGATATTAACACGGGAGCTTTTTCTCCTAAGCAGCAAGGCCAAAGAGCTGAAGGACCGCCACCGAGACTTCCCGGATGTACTCTCTGGAGCATATATCATTGAGGTCATTCCTGACACCCCCGCAGAAGCGTGAGTGAGAAGTCTTTCCTCTTTCCTACTATCCATATGGCTTGTGAGTTAGGAAGCAGTGTTTATGTGCTGGCTCAGATGACCATGTCAGCCCACAGTTTCCTAATAGCCAGGGCTTCTGACTGTGTTGGCTTGTCCATAGAAGGAGCTTTCTTGCTTTGAGTCATTGCTGGGGTCATCCATATAGGAAGGGCACTTGACTGGTGGGCTTGCTGGGAGTTCCCGGGAAGCCTGGCTATAGGGAATGTTTCATGGAGCAGGATTCATCCTCCCTAGAGCCTTGTCTAGCTATGTTTGTGACTAGTGATGTCATACGTGTCAGCACCTATAGAAAAGCAATCCAAATAACATGAAAATTGTGAAAGAAACAGTTCAGCCAAAAGTTAAGCTTGTTACCTGCACCCCCATGACATCTTTAAATCAGTGTGGACTGAAGCTGCAGATATGAGGCCCTGGGGCCAGATCTGGCCTGATGCCTGCTTGTCGACAATGACCTGAGAGCTGAGAAAAAAAAAGTTTTTACATTTTTTTTCATGGTTTGAAAAAAAGCATCCAAATGACACTGCTTTGTGATACTGTAAATTCTCTGAAATGCATATGTACACACATGTTTAATTGGACCACAGCCCTGTCCCCAGACAAGATGACATCTTGTCTGGAACAATTTTTATGCCGAAGCAGCAAAATTCAATAGCTAAGACACAGAGACCAAATACTCTGTGAAGCCTGAGCTGTTTCCCATCTGGCCCTTCGTGGAGCAAGTCTATAGACTTATGTTAGGACGAGGGGTCCTGTGGTAGCACAGTGACCCTACCATATATGAGCTAAAGTTCCAGCCACAACACAAAGAAGCTTCTCTGAATAGAGGTATTCAACATTCCTGGAGGGATCACTTTCTGAATTACAGTGCCATTCATGAGCAAATTGGCTGTGGTCATAGTACCTGGCATTTCCATGCCCCATCTGTGGACAGATGATCATAGTTCATACAAATGTCAAAGAAGTTTCTTCAATGAACATTGTTGATTTGACCTTAAAAAAAAAAAAAAGTCTGGATAGGAAATACCATATATTCCAGTTGAAGTCATTTCTGCTTGAGTCCAGCATCATATCCCATAAACCCCTGTGTTCTGGGCTTTCAGGTTATAAGCGGTGCCTTTCTTGATGACTGGGGAAGAATAGAAATATTACCAGTATGTTTTCCTTTGTGTTTCAGTGGAGGGCTCAAAGAAAATGATGTCATCATCAGCATCAATGGACAGTCGGTGGTCACTGCCAATGATGTCAGTGATGTCATTAAAAAGGAAAACACCCTGAACATGGTTGTCCGCAGGGGCAATGAAGACATTATGATTACGGTGATTCCTGAAGAGATCGACCCATAGGCAGAGGCAGGAGCCTGACTTCATGTTTCCCTCAAAACTCTCCAGTGAATGACACATGAGAACTCTAAGCTGGTGACGCAGGACATCTGGGACTTTTTTCCCCCGACATTTTGCTTGTTCAGGGAACACCCCTGCTGACAGAATTCTCCTTGATAGTCTGCAGGCAAAACAAATGTAATGTTGCAGGTGCATGGGCAGAAGCCCTACCCTCCGTATGCTATGTATGCAGCGCGCTTTTTCTTACAAGCTTGGGCTCTTCCTGTTTAGTCAACGTTTGTCTCTTCCCTTAGCCCAAGTTGTGCAACTAATGCATTTGACTGGATGCATAGATGAGAGGGAGGTCCTCACAGTCATGGTCTTGGACGAGTTTACACTTTCCTCCAACTCAGCACCTAGATGAAGTTGACGCCCTGAGACCATAGGTGGGTGACCCTGGCTTCTGAGATGGCCAAAGATGCCTCTTAGGAATCCTGGAACCAGGAGCACAATGACTTTGAGTTTCAGCCATTAAAGTACTTCTTCATACTTGGATTTTGGTGTGTGTGCTTCTTTTCCCAGTTGGCTTCAGTCCTTTTGAAATGGGTCTTGATGTCAGTGGGCTCCTCATTCAGTCACATTGGGTATGCAGGACTGAGCTTTCAGTCCTACAAGTTGTATCAAAAATCTCCCCTTGGGATTTGCTGGTGTTATACAACCCTGTTTGGCCATCTTGGCTTGCTGAATGGACAATTCTACTTTTATCTGGAGCTTGCCAAACTAAGGAAGGTCTGTTGCTCTCATACATCATGTAATCAGTCAACAATGATTTCCCTGGGTCTCTGCTCTATGCCAAAAGGCCTTGCATCTGTACTGTTGTGGGTCAAGTGTGGAAGAGAGCCAGAGCACAACAGGACAGATGCAAGCTCTGTAGTCAATCAGGTCTCCCAGGAGTGGCCTGGTCTAAGCCTATAGAATGTACAAACTACTGCAAACTCACTTATCCTAGGTCCAAAATAAGAACAAGACTTCCATCTTCTGGAGTTTAGAGCAGGGCTCCCTCAGGCTGCCTTCCCACAGGTATAGTCTCCACAGCTGCAGGGTTCCTTTATCTCTGAGAAAGCTTAACAAGAGTCTGGACAGTGGGACTCACAAAATTGGTTGCATGGCTTTGCTGTGGGTTGTACACATACCCAGGTGCCCATAAGGAGACTACACGGTGTGTGGGGGAGGTGTGGTCAAAAGTCGAGTAATCAACAGCATCAACAAAATGGTTCTGGCACTGGAGAGAGCTTTCTTTGTTCAGACTGAGTTTTATCTCTCCAGCAAGGTCCAGTTTTGTACCTGGAGAGGCTGTCAAAGGCCAGATAGTAGGGTCTTTGATGTCCTTGCATCTGTGGTATCTGGTAGTCCTTGCATCCTGGTCTAGCCTTCTGCTTTCTACTTAGATGGTGTAGGTGTGTCAGAAAAGATCCAAACAATGCTTAGGTTCTTAGCATGTGTTCTATGTTATGTTTCTTAAGGGGGAAGGATCTTTCAGGTTAATCCTTAAATGCATTGAGAAGCTGTTCCCTGGAAGGTCCGGGGATTGAGGGGCTGCATCAGGGTAGTGGCTAAGGATGTCTGTGCCAAGCACAGTGCAGGTAATGCACACACCATTGTTAGCTCCCCAGTAACTAGGAATAGAAGTTGCTGCTTCCTTGTTTTAGAGGTATAGAAATGACAATCAGCAAGAAGTAGCTTGCCCAAGGCGACCCTGCTTGTCCCTGGTGGATGGTGAATGTGGTTTTGTGGGCATGTACAGAAGCAAGAAGCAGACTGGGTGCCATGGTAGTTCATGTCCCTTTGGTACAGGTTTTTGGGAACATAAATGGACACTGTTGGGCCTTTAGGCCATCAAGAACAGGTCTTACCATCTCCCCAGTACCCAGTGGTTTCTATTGATGCAGCCCCTGCTACCTTCCCAGCTCACCTCTGTTTCTTTAAGGATAAGTTCATGTTGTTGTTAGCATGTCTGCATCTTCTAAAAGGCTCTTACTTCTCTAATATTCTGATCAAAGCATACTGTTCTATGCCTTCTGCACAGCAGACCTTACTGTCTTTCCATCATCTCTTCAGAAGTGGACCAGTGCTCAGGTGGCCCCTTACCTGAAGCCCACAGCACTGGGCTTATGCATTCTGTAGATGAGGTCTCCCAGGCTGTCTGCCTGAGAGGAGCAGATGAAAAGTGCTGTTGGGTATGGAGAGGACTCTACCCTGTCCAGTCTTTTCCTGGTTAATCTTCCCAGTTTGGCTTTTGTACTCCTGGGTGGAATTCCCTTCTGCTGTTGGCCTTAGATACTATTGATGATATACTTAGATTTTAGTTTGGTGGAAGCTGGTGGTATACTAATTAGTTAGTTAATTAGTTGGTTAGTTAATTAATACATTTTTTTAAAGATTGTACCTGGTAGCCAAAAGAATTTTAGGTCAGATACAGAAGTTGGTGATTAATAGTTGTTAATAGGACTAAAGACAGCCCAAGGTAATTTTAGCAGCCAATCACATCCATAGTCAAGAGCAGAGAGGGAGCCAGGTGGGGTGATGCATGCCATCAATCCCAGGCAGAAGTGGGTGGATCTAGACTGTGTCAAGTTGATAAACTAACTGATAACAGTTCTGAGGTCTGAATAGGCAGTGAATGTTGGAGGAGACCCAGAACCATGAGTGTCCTCTTCATAATCAGATCCACCATCACTAATCTGTGGTCCCTACTGAGCATGTGCAGAGTGTACGGTGATATATGCCAAGTATTCATTCATTGTGAGGGGAAGTGGAAGCACAAAGAGCTGGAAAGAGGCAGGGCCAGATCCAATCCCATACCCACTTCTGTCTCCTCACTATCTGTAATTATCACCTAGTTCCATGAAACCAGGAAAGGAATGGCTGTTTGAGGCTTGGACACTGCCAATATGTGAATGTCCATATGACTTGAGAGTTCTCACACCATACTGCTCCCTCACTTTCTTGGGTCTTCACATTATTGGTATGTGCACAACTTTCATACATCCCTGGAGATCCTGTACAGGTCCCCTTGTGGCATATATGGATCTGGCCTCTCTTTGGAGCCTTACTTAGCCACACAGATAGCTTCCAGGTGGGTACGCTGTGCTTTCCATCTTCCAACATATCGAAAGCATGAAAGAAGTTCAAACACCAAGCAAGATGCCCGTGCTTAGAATCAAATTGTGTCTATCTGCTGCAAGCGCACATCAGAGGGGCCGGCCTTTCCAGGGCACCCAGCCTGACCTTGGGAGAGCAAAGCTGGGAGGTCTGCCCACTGCGTCCAGTGTCTGGGGCCCAGATGGGTTGGACTCATGGGCCCTCTGGTGCTTCCATCAAGATGTAGGTGGAGCAGAGCCAGGGGAGCGGCCTTTCTGTTTTATTTAGAACTTTGCAAAGCAGTTGCCTCAGTGCGGGGCCCCTGCCAAAAGCCAGGAAAGATCAAATGCAGCAAACACGAACACATGCATTTTTCTTTCAGTTTAAATTAAAAATGTGTTCAGCCTTTGTCTGGTGACAGCTTTCTATTTACTAGGTCAAGCAAGCTAGGCATGCATGGTAAGGAATTTGCCAGTCTCTTGGTCTCATTTTCCTCATCCACCATCATTGCCTTCACCACCAATCATGCAGCGTGCTGAAGGTAGTTATAGCCTCATCGAATCAAGAGACAGGTAATGTTAGGATCCCCATTCCACAAATGAGGACATTGAGGCTCAGAGCTGTTCAGTGACCAGCCTGAAATCATCCTCAAAGAGGAAAGGTAGCTGACACATGAGAAGCCAGGATGTTGGGTTCCAGAACCTTCTCCCTTAGCTGTATGATCCCCTTGGTCAGATTTCCAGTGACATTTGTCACCGAAGACTTACTTTCTACAATAGCATTAAAGAAAAGCTGGCCTGACCAAGGGTTAGGGGTAGGTATGCAACTAAGTTTTCAGACCGATAGATTGTCACCATGTTCTGATTCTCACCATGTTCCACGGGCACTGTTTCCTGTGCAAGCATTATTGGCATGCAGGGAGGAAGAGGGAGCAGGTGGGCATGCAGGGGGAGCAGGCAGGTACACAGGGAGCAGGCTAGCACTCAGAGGGAGCAGGGGACACTCAGAGGGAGCAGGGGGCACTCAGAGGAGTCAGGCAGGCGCGCAGAGGAAGTAGGCAGGTACACTTTTTTCTCATGCAGCTGCTTAGGTTCCATGAACTTGTGATAGTCTGTCTATCTTGCAATAACTATCATGTTCTCTTCCAACAACTCATTGGACTGGGATGTGAAGTCTGAAGTACATGCAAGTCTTCAGGAGCTCAGGCTCCATAAGCTTAGACCCCTGGCTGGTGCGGAGCTCAGGGAATGCGTTCTGGTTCCCAGAAGACTGTGTACACAGCTCCATCTTCAATTGCTCTGCAATCCATACTCCCCATTTTCCAACCACTTCTGTCCTGTTAATTCTTGTTCTTCCCTCATTAATCAGTCACTGTTGGGTATAAAAGCTGAAATTGAGAAAGGTGATGTTGTAGCTAGTTTTTAACTGTCTAGAGTCATTTGATAAGGGAATCTCCATTGAGAGATTGCCCAATAAGATTGGCTTGTGGACATGTCTGTGGGGGATTGTCTTGTTGGCCTGTGGGCATGTCTGTGAGGGAGGGATTGTCTTGTTGATTGATGTGGGCATGTCTGCTAAGTATGAGCCTGTGACTGAGCAAGCAAGCAGTGTGTTTCTGCTTCAAGTTCCTAAGTTCTACCTGTGCTTAAGATAGTTTGTGTATTTATACCAATTAAGGATACTTTTTGTCATATTGCAATATATATTTCTACCTTTGATTAAGATATTTTATATATTGTTAAAATTTTGAGATCATTGTCCTCATTCTGTACACAAGTTTGAAATAGTTTATTTTTATAATGTAAAGCTTTCGTCTTTAAGTTACATAGATTATTGAGAATTTCAGGTTAATAGTCACCCATCTTTGTCACACTTATACTTATGTTATGTTCTCTTGATGCACGAAAATGTACTCCACATAGACAGGTAGTCTTCAGACACTTCAAAGACCTACAGAATATGGCATTTAAATGTTTCAATAATTTAGAATTCTAGCCAGGTGGTTGTGGCACATGCCTTTAATCCTAGCACTCGGGAGACAGAGACAGGTGGATCTTTCTGAGTTCAAGGTCAGCCTGGTCTACAAAATGAGTTCTAGGCTATACAGGACTACACAGAGAAACCCTATTTCAAAAAACTTTAAAAAGAATTTAGAATTCTGTCCCACATTTTGTCTTTCCTCATCCATGTTGCTTTTTGGTCAGAGTGTGTGATTTTTTTTTTTTTTCTCATAGCCACAGAGGAAAGTGGATCAAAGTGAAAAGAGGTTTCAAGACACTAGTCTCTGCATCAGGGACCAGGGTGGGGGTTGGTCAGGTCATGTCCTGCTTTCAGGAACCAGGGTACTATAGTGCTACGCACACTCCACTGACTTCCCATGTTGCCACAGTCAATGTGTGGATGGTTTTTCGAGAGTGGGGAGAGCACAAGTTCAGAGTTCAGAGAGGCACTCTCCCTTGCTCAACGGTACACAGCTACAGAAGCAAAAGGGGAGGACCTAGCCTGTGTGCTGGTTCCCAGTGCAGTTGCCAAGTTTGCATCAGGTTGTCTAGGCCTGCAGTCCTCAATGGCTTAATGGTCAGGAGGTAAACAGTCCTATCCCTACTGAAGATGGAAGTGAACATTCATCAAATATAGTTTTCTTATCAGTAAAAGTACTTAAAATCGTGTCTTAGAAATTATTTTTATTTTGTGTGTACAGGTGTTTTGTCTGCATGTATGTCTGTACCACATGCATGCAGTGTCTGTGGGGGTCAGAAGAGGGCATCAGACCCTCTGGAATGCAGTTGTAGACATTCATTTTGGTGCTGGAAACTGAAGCTGGGTCTTCTGTAAGAGTAACAAGTGCTCTCAACTGCTAAGCCCCCTCTTAGCCCTTAAAGTAGTACTGTAGGCAATAATCCAGAGAGAGAGAGAGAGAGAGAGAGAGAGAGAGAGAGAGAGAGAAAGAGAGAGAGAGAGAGAGATAGTGTGTGTGTGTGTGTGTGTGTGTGTGTGTGTGTGTGTGTGTTTTGAGACAGGGTTTCCCTGTGGAGCCCTGTCTGTCCTGGAACTCTCTTTGTAGACCAGGCTGGCCTCTGCTTCCTGAGTGCTACCTTTTTTTTTATTCTTTATGTTGCATACCTATAGTGCCCAAACCAGAGAAGTGAAGAAAAGAGGACCAGGAGTTCAAGGCCAGCTTTAATGTAAGCAACTTTGAGGCTAGCCTTGGAAAGCAGTACTTAAAATTGAGTATGATTAGAAAACTCATACTTTATGCATATTTGCCTCAAATTAGAAGTAACGAAGATGTCCTTCAATAGTTAATGACTAAACAAACTGTAGTGTAGCCATCCAGTGGAAGTTTGTTCAGTGCTAAGATAGACTGAGCTGTCAAGCCATGAAAAAACAAGACAGAGGCAGCTTAAATGCATGCGGCTGGGAGAATCTGATTGGAAGATGCCACCCTGAGATGGTTCCAATAGAGGGCATCCCAGGAGAGTGAGATCATGGAAACTAAAGCTGGGCCAGGACTGATGAATAAGAACACAGCGGGGCTTTGGGGCTGTGTAACTCCTTTGTGTGATATTGCAATGGGAGAGATGATCATGATGCACGCAGGTGACAAAACCCATAGGAGAGATGACACCATGTGTAAAGAGCTTTCTGAGCAAGCATGAGGAACTGAGTTAGTCTCAGGAAAAAGTCAGATGTGGTGTGTATGTCTGTAAGCCCAGAGCTGGAGGGCAGGAGGGCAGGGGTTAGATGCAAATGGATCCTAAGGCCTTGTGGGGCAGAGAGTCTAAATAGCATGCTTCAGGTTTAATGAGAAACCCTGCATCAAAATAAGGGAAGAAGACAGCCGATGTTGATCCCTGCTGTCTACATGTGCAGGCATGTATACCCACGTACATATGACCCACACAACTAAGTCAGGTGTAGTGGTGCGCACCTTTAATCCAAACACTCAGTGGGGTGAAGACAGGCAGATCTCTGTGAGTTGGAGGCCAGCCTGATCTACATAGTAAGTTCCAAGACAGCTTGTCTCAGAAAACAAAAACAAAACAAACAACAACAAAACATTAGAAGTGATTCCTACAGGACACTGTGGACTTTGGGTGACAATGAGGGGCTGATGTAGCTGGTGGTGGCTGTTGACAGTGGGAGAGATAGTTAGAGGCCCAGGCATATATGGGAATTTTCTATACTTTATATTCACCTTAGCTGTGATCCTAAACTGGTCTTAAAGATACAGTTCACTGATTAAAAAACAAACAAACAAAAAACCTAAACAATAAGAGGTAGCAATCAATCCCAGGGGGAGGGCCTGACTGACTCAGAGATGGCACACTGACCCTCTGCCTCAACCCGTATTGGGGCATACTTAGATCCAAGACATGTCCCGGGCAAAGATGAGCATAGAAGGACTCATTAGAGAAGGAGGAGACTCCCAGCAAGCTTGCACTTGTAAAATGAACCTGAAATAAAAGGGAGAAGTCTGCTGCAATTGCTGGGAGCATGGCAGATGCTCCCACAAGGCTCTAAGTGTCCTCCCTACTCTGCCAGCACATCTGGCCGCACCCTTTTCCTATGATAGAAACACATGTTCCTGTGAAAGAAAAGTTGTTCTGGACTGAGGACTCTCTGGGAACTGAGAAGGTAGATGGACACATTGTGCCTGCTTGGTGCCACCTTCAGCATGTATTTCTATACTAGGAGCACATATGCCTTTCCTGAGGTGGTGAGGGGTAGTGACCTGTCGTTGTGACCACAACTACAGCCTCCTCCAAACAGTCACCCACCCTGTCTGCTGGCCTTGTAGGTTGCTTTTCTTGATTCCTTGCCTCATCAACCCCTCAGAAGCACCTGCTCGGGCAGCTTGTTTACTTTCCTTCCTCCTGTATCCCACCAAGCTTAGCTCTTTTAGGGGATGCTTGGGTTGGCAAATCTGATAGTCTGGTCCCTGCTCACACAGCACCCCCCTCATTGGCTCAGTTTCTAGCCCTGGTCCTTTTTCATCATGGTGGGTGTGATAGCTAACTTTTTGTGTTTACTGGACTGGGGCTAAGGGGAGCCCAGACTGCTGGTAAAAATCTTATTTCTGATTATGCAGGAGGAAGTTTCTGGAAGAGCTTAGCTTTTGAGTTAGTGGACTGAATAAAGATGATTGCCCCTAAAACAATAGGTGAGCATCACTGAACTCATCAAGAGTCAACAGGACAAACAGATAGAGGAAGTTTGCTGCTTTCTTTCTCTCTCAGCAGAGACGTGTATCTTAGATTTCAGGGTTCCTCTTTTTTGGACGTCAGCTTTGGGCAGGAACAATAGCACCTGTTTTGCTGGGGAGTCCAGCTTGTACATGTAATTGTGGGGCTTCCCAGCCTGCATCATCTTGAGCCAATGCCTCGTAGTCCATGTCTTCTTCTACACCTGAACACCTCCTCCTGTTTCTGTCTCTCTGTAGACCCTTGAACTAGCCAGTGAAGGAGGCATGTGGGCCCCAAGGTCTAGGGCACTTAGACGGCTTCTTATTTTGCTAGGAAGGAGGGGAAAAAATGAAACAAAACTTGTGCAGGTGGTGACATGTGTCTGTCCACTAGGTGGTGAACTGACTTCATGGGACTTGAGGGAGGTGTCACCTGTGGAGAGGGATGCAAACCTGGAGGGAGGGATGGAGAGAGAATGAGGATGTGAGTCTGGTAGCAACAGCAGGCCCTATATCCTGTAGCCCCACGGTGGAGGACAGCACCATCAGACCTCAGGCAGGGAGGGGCCCAGAGCCCACTTCCCATCTTCCTCTGCTGCAGTCACACTCACCTCCTGTACATGCAAAACTCACTCACCTGCTCGGTCATTCTACTTCCTGCTAAAGTAGAAGCCCAGTGGCAGTGAGGACCTTCCCTGTGTGTGGATGCTTCAGCCTCAGCAGCACGGAGCAGTATGATACTTACATGTGAAGTGTTTCCCCACAGTTATGGGGTTTGCTCTAGGTTTGGTCCCCAGCTGGTGGATCTAATCTTGAGAGGTGGCTGGATCATGAGGAGTTTGGACCTAGCAGATGGATTAACCTATCCATGGAGACATAGTTTGATGGTATGGAAGACAGTCCATAGTTCGAGGAAATGAATCACTGGGGACAACTTTGAAAGGCATATCTTGTCCCTGGCACTTTCTGTCTGCTTCTGGCTGTCATGAGGCAAGCAAGCTTCCTCCTGCACTGCCCACACCCATTGCCATGATAGCTTGCCTTGCTTCAGGCATAGAGCTGCCATGCCGAGGGACCATAGACCAAATTCCCTAAAACACTGAACCAAAGCAACCTTCCCTCCTCCTCTTAACATGTTTCTGTCAGGCATTTGTCACAGAGATGAAAATAGGAGCAAAACAAGCATGCAGCAGATATGGACAGTACAGGAAGAAAGAAAAGTTCATGAGAAGCTGGTCCCTCGGCACTCAGGAGGCAGAGGTGGTCGGATCTTAAGTTTGAGGAGTTCGAGGCCAGCCTGGTCTACAGAGTGAGTTCTAGGACAGCCAGGGCTATACAGAGAAACCTTGTCTCAAAAATCCAAGGGGGGGGGAGCGGAAGAAAGGAAGGAAAAAAGAAGAAAAGTCCACAAGAAAATGCCCCATATCTGGCTCACTCTAAAGGAAATACCTGCTGTCCCTGCCTTTAGGTAACTTGAAATATGGTCATATTTTAGGACCCGAGGGGCAGGGGAACATTGTATGGGACAAGAGAAACTTTCTGAGGTCCATTTCCAAGAGTGGCGTCACATCTCTCTGCATTTATCTTTGATGGGTTAAGAAACTCTTCTAAAATTTCTCCTATATGGAAAATTAACAAGGCTTTATCTCCTTGGTGATGATGAGATGCTCAGGTCTGAACCTTTGTTTACAGGGGCATAACATCTAGGGATCCCCTTCAGCATGGAGTCACTCTTATCTACCCAGGTTGTGTCTGCAAATAGGCATGCAAATAGCCATGAGAACCCCACTAAGAAAGGGGCTTGTGACCAGAGTTACTAAGAGTCAGATCCTGGGCCCTGGCAGTGCCAATGATCCAGGTATGGCTGATGCATTTATCTAATTATTCTTTAACAAATAAAAGCACAGGAGTCAGATATCGGGGTAAGAGCCTGAATGATCAGAGAATTGGCAGAGAAGTGACCAGTAACCCCCCTCTGTCTCTCTCTGTCTCTTTCTGTCTCTCTCTCTCCCTCTCCTCTCTAAGCTCCACCCCACTACTTCCTGTGTCTATCTGTCCTCCTCAGTCCTCCAAAATATCCACAGTTAATTTTGGTCCTCTAGTAGCTAACTCTGCTCTCTGATTCAAAGCAAACTTTATTGTCAGTCTCAGGAGCATTGGAATATGATCAAAATGCCATACAGCATTTAGCCACCTGTCCTTAATAAGTCCATTAAATAGTTAATAGTAAAAAGCAAGAAAAGGCAATTCATTCAATGTGGCCACATTGGGAAGAGGGGCAAAGAGGTCCAGGAATGGCCCTCTTCCCCACAAGAAGTCTTCAGAGTCCTAACTTGAGGATGGGATCTAAACAGAAGACGGCAGACGTGTAATTAAGCAGCCTTGGTCAAGGTGCAGCCCTGCTCATCATGGAGCCACCATTGTCTCAGCTCCAGTCTCGGCTGCAAGGTGAGTTGACGAGCTTTGACCCTGTAAATTGTCTTCTCACCTCCAGGCACAAGCTCCCCCTCTGCCTGGGTTACCAGCCTCTTTTCCCTCACAGCCCTAGATTTCTTGGGGGGGGGCAATGGAGGGGAGAAGTCCAACTATCTACAACACTTTGTTTCTCTTTCTGGGTCCTCTTCCTCTCAGGAAAAAAGCTGTGAATCAGCAGATGCCAGGCTTCTCTAGCATGGTAGGAATGGATAGATCTAGTCATCCCAGTCAGTATTCTCCAGGGTGTGTGTGTGTGTGTGTGTGTGTGTGTGTGTGTGTGTGTGTATGATCAAGAATGTATCTATAGCCATCTCTGCCTCCTCTCACAAGGCCCTCAAGGCTCTTCCATTATGGCTGCTTCCTTAGCACTTATTTCTGGGAAGCTGAGCAAGCAGTCTTCCTCAGACATCTGGAGTCTTTCCTGCTACTCAGGATTGGAGCAACAAGAGCCCTGAAGGAGAAAGCAAGTTATAGAAGGAAGGGTGGTGGTTAACATGATGGCTTTTCTGCTAGCCTTTTCATTACAGTGACAGAATGCCTGAAACAAATGACTTAAGGGAGGACAGAGTTGAGCTCACAGTCCTTGGCAAGGTTGGTTCTGGGCCTGTGGCAAGGCAGAACACAGATGGGAGTGTGGAGAGGAGGGGCATCTTCACTTTGTAGTAGACAGAAAGTAGAGAACATTGAAGGGACCAAGTAGAATATTTAAAGGCATACCTTCAGTGATCTACACCCCCCTTTAATGTATGAGTGCTCTGTCTGCATGTATGCCTGCAGATCCCAGTATAGATAGTTGTGAGCCATTGTGTGGTTTCTGGAAAGTGAACTCAGGACCTCTAGAAATGCAGCCAGTGCTCTTAACCTCTGAGCCATCTCTCCATCCCATGCAGTGACCTACTTCTTGCACTGAGGTAACACCTTCCATGGATTTCGAAAATATCAACACCAGCTAGGGACCAAACATTCAGCATATGAGTCAAGGGGACTATTTCATATTGACACTGTTCCAGTCCATATGGGCAGAAACAGATGCTGAACTGGTTGCTGTCCCTGCCCCTCTTCTTTGATGCCCATAATGACCTCTCCACATAAGTAACATTTCTAGATATGCTACTTGTACAAGCTTAAGAGCTTCAGTTATACAGATAGCATAGAGGTATAACTTGGCTGACAGTTAGGGTCATTTAGACTACTAGTCCTGAATGTAGGAGCTTGACATGGCCAGTTCCAACAGATAACACAGGCCAATTCCAAGCTTTCTGGAAAAACAAGTTATATGTCCTTCCTTTAGAAAGAATAATCCTGGGTGCTTAATATTCCCGATTTTCTTGGAGATCTGTGGTGCAAGGACCTTCAAGCTGTGTTAAGAAGACTCAACAATCCAAGAATTATGGACAGTCTGAGGCTTCTCTGAGCAGCAGAGGAAACTGATCAAGAAGGGGACTTCTAGCACTTTCTCAGAAAGCTGCAGAGTCTGAAGCAGCAGAGATGCAGGAAGGACAGAGTCCTGAGGGGCATGGGTCCACAGTTCCACTCTCGGAGACTGGCTTCATCCTGCCCACGGGGGACTATGACACACCCTGGATGAATGAAGCCTGTTTTGAAATGAGTATTTATTCTCAGCTACTTCTGCTGACTTGGAAGGCAGTGGGATACCAGAATCAATAAAATGCAGGAGCTACAGGGGAAATTCAATCCAAAGCTTAAGAAGGGCCAAGCCATGGCTTTGTTAAAAGGATCAACCTGGCCTCAGTTATGGGGGGGAGTCAGCCCCCAGATGGGAGACACCTGTGTTTCTGTGTTTGCAACTGATCTTTTTGCTTACGCAAGCTGGAGAGCAGTCCAGCCCAAGCCTCCAGGAAGTGCACTGAAATCTTGGCCTGGTTCCATCAGTCACATCTCACTACTAGAAAAATCATGTCACTTGAGGAGGAAGTGCACTCTGTTTCCTTCCCTGCCCCACTGTCAGCCACCTGGTTGTGCCCAAGGTCAAGGCACTGGCAAATTTTGTGTCTGGCAAGGGCCCTCTTCCTGGTTCATAGGAGGCCGTCTTTTTCTCTGTGTGTTCATAGGAGCAAGAGGTCTCTCTGGGGTCCCTCTGGTACAGTGGTTCTCAACCTTCCTAATGCTGTGACCCTTTAATACAGTTCCTCATGTTGTGATGACCCCAACCATCAGATTATTTTCATTGCCATTTCATAACTACAAGTTTGTTACTGTTATGACTTGCAAATATCTGATAGGCAGGATATCTGATGTGCGACCCCTGTGAAAGGGCTATTTGACCCCAAAGGGATCTCGACCCACAAGTTGAGAACCACTGCTCTAGTAGGTATTAATCCCATAGTATTCCTGCCCTAATTACCTCCCAGTAAATCCATATTAAGTACTTTCCTTGTTGCTATCATAAGATAAGTGGCAAAAGCAATTTAAGAAGAGGGGGTATTTGGCTCACGTTGTAGGGTTCAGCCCATCATGGTAGGAAGCCATGGTGGCAGGAACTTGAGGACACATTGCGTCTGTTGTCAGGAAGTAGAGACATAAAGGCTGGCACTCAGCTCGATTTCTCCTTTGTATCCAGTCTGGACCCTCAGCCCATGGGATGAGGCCACATACCCTTAGTGAGGGTTTCCTCACTTTAACTTGTGTACTCTAGAAGTTCCCTCATGGACATGGCCCAGATTTGTTTTTATCTAGATCACCCAATCAAGTTGACCGCATCAACCATCATAAGCTTTGATCCCACATTTCACCATGTTGAGTAGTAGCTTTCAGCACATGGACACAGACATTCAGCCTATGGTATCGTCAAATACCAGAACTCAGATCCTGCACATTTGGGAGGCAAATAGGGTGATCCCAGCTGCCAGCCACTTCTGGGTTTGAAACCAGCAATTCTTGTCAGACTCATTTTTCTCATGAATGCAGCCCAGTTTTTTTCAGAAAGCTAAGCTGGGTGCTAGGTTACATGGAAACAGCTTCCTGATTGGAGCTGAGCTCTTCCTTTGGTTTAACCACCCCTCTAGCTTTTCCTTCTGAATGGAAATAGCCAACTAATTTGGCAGGAGACCTTAGCCACTGGATGGGGCCCTTACAATTTCTGGGAAGGAGAGAATAGCATCTTCTAGTGTGTTTGTGGTTTCTTTTCGGATGCTGTATTTTCCGTTGGTAATTTCTCTTTTTCTGTGCCCTTTCAGCCCTGTGAAATGAGTGCTGAGGTCATCTGTGGCGTCTGCAAAGTCCCCAGCCTTTCTCTTCTACACATTAGCCACACCATGAAGATACTTTACAGACAGTACCTTAGTCTTTGAGTAAGGCCATGAAATAGATATTAATATACTTACAGTGTAAGGAATTTGAGCATGGGTCATACCCATAATCACAAGCACTTGAGAGGCTGAGGAGAAATGGCCTGAATTCCATCTTGGATTGTAGACTAATGACTTATCCACAGAAGAAACTAAGGCCTCCCTCAGGTTGGATTCTAAAGTGTGACCTCACTTGACCTATCTCACAGGAGGAGGTGGGCAAGGTACTAGTTAGAATGTCAACATTGTATGTTTATACTTTCAGGAACCATCTCTTTAATTTGTTACCAGTGTGCCAACATTTGTCAACCTATGGGAAGGGAATCCCCTCCCAGCCCTCTTTTCTGGATTCCCAGAATTTGTTTGTGGGGGTGGGATAACCAACACCCCTGTTTATCCTTATTCTCGAGATCTGTGAATATGTTCTTCTCTGTAGCAAAGGTAGCTTTGTGTGTGTGGCTAGATTAAGGACATTGAAATTCGGAGATTGCTCTGGATTATATGATGGGTGCAGTGTATCCCAAGTTCTCTGTAAGAAGGAGGCAGGAGGGTCTGAAGGCAGAAGGGAAGTGGCCACAGAAGCAGGAGTTGAACTGATGAGCATTGAAGGCTGTGGAGGAAGAGGCCAAAACCAAGGAAGCCAAAAGGCCTTTAGAAGATGGAAATGTAAACAGATGGTTTCTCCTAGGGCCTGCAGAAGGAACAAGCTTGTCAGACACTTAGGTCTTAGCACCTAAGATCTGTTTTGCACCACCTGCCTCAAGAACTGTGAAATAGTTAAGTTTGTACAGGGAACTAGAATGGGCTGTGCTTATGCTGTGATTTCTCTCTCTGGCAGGTATCTATCTCTCCAGCCAGATGAACCCTCTGCTCCCCTGGGAACATGTGTCTACTTAGCAGATATACTTTGAGAATTTGGTATCTTCATGCATGTGCCCCTCAGGAGATGTGGGAAGATTATAAGTTGGTGACTAGCTAGAGGGAGGAATAAGATGATTGTGGCCATTGTGGGGATACATGTCTATAATTGCAGCACTGAGGCTGAGGCAGGAGGATTGTGAGTCCAAGGTCTGAATTACATTATGCAGTGAGATACTGTTTCAGTAGGAGGACAGTAGAGTTCAATAGGCCAGGAAGTGCTGGGCTGAGGAGGGGCTCTGTAAATAGCTCTGACTTTTGTGAGCTATGTATTCTTAGCCCTCTCTTTAAGCTAATGGATACATTAGCCTTTCCCCCCAAAGGATAACACCATTTTTATCATTACACTTTAGCCCTTGGCTCAGAAAAGAAAGTAGGAGGTAGGGCTGGGTCAATTAGAGTTACTGTTCCCGGCAGCAGAGCGGGTGGACCCTGGGCAGTGTTGGCTACTGTCCAGGCATAGGTCAGCTCTGTCTCTTCTGCATAGTTCTGTCTGCGTTCACTCACAGCGGAGGGAAGGCAATACACATTACAGTTTATTTTATTTCATTTCAGTGTATGAGCTTTTTCTTGCCTGTGTGTGCGTGTTGGTGTATCACTCATGTGCCTGATGCCTACAGAAGCCAGCAAAAAGGTGTTGGATGCCCTGAAACTGTAGTTATAGACCATAGTTTGTGAGGTTCCATGTGTGTGCTGTGAATAGAACCCAGGACCTCTGAAAGAGCAGCCAATACTCTTTTCTGGGGGGGGGGGTGTATGGTTAGATTTTATTAATTTTTTTACTTTTTTATTAACTTATATTTTACATTCTAATCCCAGCTTCCCCTCCCTTCTCTCATCCTGCTCCCCCCCAGTACTCCCTCCTCCCATCTGCTCCTTGGAAAGGGTAAGGCCTCCCCTAGGAAGTCTAAGTCTGTCCCATGTCAGGTAGTTGAGGCAGGAACAAGGCACCTCTCTACCCCCACACCCCTGAGTCTAGGCTGGGCAAGGTATCTTTCCATATAGAATGGCAGTCATACTCTTAACCTCTGAGCCATCTTTCCAGCTCCCATATTAGGATTGATTATTTATTTATGCATCTATCTATCTATCTATCTATCTATCTATCTATCTATCTATCTATCGGTCTCACTATGTATCCCTGGCTGTTCTGCAACTCACTATGTAGACCATGCTGGCCTAGAACTCAACTTACAGAGATCCTTCTGCCTCTGATTCCTAAGTTCTGGGATTAAAGGTGTGTATCCCTATGTTTAATGGATCTTAAGCCCATCTCAGACCTCTCAATTCTGATGTCATACTAGATTTTGGGACAGGATAATTATTTTTCCTTATCAGACAAAGCATTCCCCCCAAATACTATTATAGTGGTTTTATGAGCTTAATTAATAAAATACAACATTTAGGACCTTTGTGTATGCTGGCTGAACCAACTGATTCTTGTGGTTAATTTCTGATTAAGTTCCTCCAGAGTATGTATTGGTCTTGATAAAAGGTATATCATAGTTCCTGTCTATTAACTATTAGAGGTAACGATGGTAAGTATTTTATGGACCCTCAATCATACACCAATTTCAGTAAATTATAATTTATCTCGACTCCTATTCAACGCCTTATTTTATGTAATATCCGTTTACTACAGGATAATGTGTAGCATTTAGGAGCTGATGGAAAAAGTGGAGGGTGGTGGACTTTGCCTAGAAAGCTTTTGGAATCAAGTCTATTTGAAACAGTAGAGTGCGTAGAAACACAGCATGTTTCTACATAGTCCTAGTGCTTGATAACCTCTGGGCCAGCAATGCGGTTATTTTATAACATATTCTGACAAAAGCTAATCTTTCTGATAGGTTTTTTTTTTTTGTACTGTGTTTTACTGGCACCATTCAAATAGCAAGGGATCTTGTGAATGATTAACTGCATTGTAGGGATGGGCATTCTTAGAGGGCCAGCTTTCAGTAGGAAAAGCATTTGCCATGAAAGACTGATAACCTGCATACCATCCCTGGGTCCACATTGTAGAAGGAGAGAACTGAGTTCCAAAAGTTGTCCTCCACATGCATATAGTGGCATGCATATGTCTTCAAACACACACACACACATACCACCACCACCACCACCACCACTACTACTAACATCAATATCAACAACAATAGATTAAATCTTAAAATAAATAGAACAAGTAAATAAATGAAAAGATTAGAGTTTTTCCCAAATGGGATGACAATTAGGACATGTTTTCATAATCATTTCTATGCAAAGGAAATCAACTCATTAGCTAGTGTTATTATATAGCTCTCAGGAATGGCATCTGGACCCCTAGGCCCATGCTTGAGTGAGGATGTGAGTCTCATATGATGTTATATTCTGTCTTTTCTAGACACGGATCCACATTGGATAATCTCTAATTGCAAATATAGAATTAGAGTATATTTCCTGTATCAGTATTCTCAATATGCTTCTTGCAAGAATAAGTGGTTAAATGGAATAAACTAGGGACTGCATTGCTCTTACAGTCAAAGGCTCTCATCTCAGTAGATGGCAGGGTTGGGGACAATGAGAACCAAGGTTAGGCCCTGGCTTGGGCCCTTCACTATGTGCTACTGCATAGTTTTCCCAGCTCTACCTCATCTGTAAAAAAGTCTACTTCATAGACTTGTGTAGATTCTATGAAAACATATTCTGTACTCAAGTTCAGTCCTTATTAATTGGAGATGGAAACTGTGTTATTACAATTTTTCAACCTGGCCCTTTAGACACATTTGAAGCAGTGGTTTGGGCCCTGGTGTAGCAGTGCTAGAGCAGTTGTCAAGAATACACAAGCCCCAGCATATAAAACTGATGGTAATGGGCTGGGCATGGTAGTTTGCATCTGTAATCTCAGTGCTTGGGGGGCAGAGGCAGGAGGATTGCTGTGAGTTCAGCTTCCGCTTGGAATACAGAATGTATCAAAATGCTCTGTGTCAAAAGGCAAATCAACCAACCAAACCAAACCAAAACTGAAAAACAAAACAAAATAAATAACAACAAAACCCTCTCAATAATCCCATTGTTTCACTTATCAACTACACAAGGCACGTCCTGATTCTTTCCAGAGAAGCTACACAAGGTGCTGGAATCATCTTTGTGTCCAGTCTCCTGCCTACAGTTGCCTGGGGCCTATTGTGTTGTATTAGGCTCAGCCTAGATTACAGGTGAGTGGGCTTTAGTAGCTTTGGAAAAGTCATCTTGACAGGCAATGAAGAACTTGGTTCTCATCTTTGAACAGACCACAGTAAGTAGCTGGATCTGAAAGGTGCCAACTGAGGCCGTTGTCTCTCTGCTCAGCTGTAATTAAGTTACATAAAGGAGATCTTACCTAATTTCCCTTCCCAGGATGATCCATGTATCCCTCTGAGGGTCCTCCTTGTTACCTTGTTTCTCTGGAGCTGTGGTTTGTAGTCTGGTTATTCTTTGCTTTATGCCTAATATCCACTTATGAGTGTGAGTACATACCATGTTTATCTTTCTGAATCTGGGTTACCTCACTCAGGATGATTTTTTTTCCAGTTCCATTCATTTGCCTACAAATTCCATGATGTCATTGTTGGTTCTGGGGAAATTCCCAAGAATCCACAAGGAGGACCCCAGCTAAGGCTCCTAGCAATAATGGAGAGGATGCTGGAACTGGCCTACCCCTGTAATTAGATTAATGAGAATGCCAACTATCATCGTAGAGCCTCCATTCCATAATTGATGGAGCCAGATGTAGAGATGCACAACCAAGAACCAGGCTGAGCTCTGGGAATCCAGTCAAAGAGAGGGAGGAGGGAACATATGAGCAAGGGAGTTTAAGATCATGATAGAAAAATCTATAGAGACAGTTGACCCAAGCTTGTGGAAACTCATGAACTCTAGACCAATAGCTGTAGAACCTCCATGGGACCAAACTAGGCCCTCTGTGTGTGGGAGGCAGCTGTGAAGCTTGGGTCTATCTGAGGGGCTCCTGGCATTAGGACCAGGATCTATCCCTGGTGCATGAGCTAGCTTGTTGGATCCCATTCCCTATGGTGGGATGCCATGCTCAGCCTTAATGCAGGGGGAAGGAACTTGGTCCTGCCTCAACTTAATGTGCCAGACTTTGTTGACATCTCATGGGAGCCCTTACTCATTGAAAGAAGAGAAAGGGGGTGGAATTTGGGGGGAGGAGGTGGGGGGAAGGAGAACTGTGTTTGGAATGTAAAATAAAATAAAAAATAATAAATTAAAAAAATGCACAGAGGTTCTCTGACCATGCTTCCATGCCACTAGCATAGGCTCTTTGTAACTCTAGGGCTCCTGGGTTTCCAGGAGAGAGAGCAAGTGCACTTCTATCATGGAGTCCTGAAGCCCACATGTCTGTTGGGCCATGTCCAGGAAGCCCCAGCTCATGAAGTCAATAATGGAACACAAACATGGAACAATGCATCATGCGTGAAGATCCATGAAAATGAACATGTGGCAGGCTGACCTCAGTCACTTTGTTTGTGCTATAGTGCTTTTCTTCAGGTCTAATCTAGGTTCTCTGAGAGGGAGAAGCATCTTTTGGCAGTGGAAGGCTTGGCTTCTCAGATTAAGATACCCATAATAGTGGGAATCATCCCACAGCTAATAACTCAAGTGAGAAGCGTTTTGCAGTCAAAGATAGACAAGCTAGTCTAGGAACCCATTTAAGAAAAAAATGGGTGAAATTCTGAAAAATTCATTTTTTGCTGGTCATTGAACAGCACATTGGGTGATTCTAGCAAGTCAGGATAAAGAAGTACATAGGTACAACCACCCCCGTTTTTTAAAAGTGTGTTTGCTTGTTGGTCCCTGGTTGTTGAGAAGACTCAGGAGGGAAGAATCCCAATCTCTTTGATCTCTTCACAGAGCTTAGCATGTATATTCCCAAATAGCCAAATCAGTTTTGAGGTCGAATTACAAATTTGAAGCCCCCTGGCCATGCTAGCTATATAGTGAGACTCTGTTTCAAAAGAACCAAAGCCAACCAACCACCTACCCAACCAACCAACTAAATAAATAACAAAAAAAGATAGTAAGGAAAATAAATAAAATGAAGTCATAAAAGTATAGAATGGAATGGTGGTTGCCACAGCCTGTGGATTGGAAGGTGTTGGAGTAAGGGTATAGGATTTCGTTTAGACAGAAGGCACATATTCAAGAACAATGTGGCCAACATGGGATCTCATTGATAACAATGCATTGTATTATTGAAAATTGATATATGGATTCTAAACATTCATACTTCAGAACAGTAAGTACAAGACAGTGCATATGTATTAGCTTTATTAGCCATCCCATCATGTATATTCAATACAAATTAAGTGTTGTGGGTTTTTTTTTTTTGTTTTGCTTGTTTGTTCACACAGTCCCTGGTGTACGTATAAGAAAGAAGGGTCATGGAGGCTGCGTGAAGACAGAGAGCAGACTAGTGAGGAGACTCCTGAAGCTGTCTGGGAGAGGAGGCGCTAGTCTGGACTGGTCTGCTGGCAGAAAAGATAGATCAGCAACAGATTGGGGTATGCTATGGCTGTACCACCAGCTAGAATTGTCCAGAGGTTATACATGGGGACTGTGGAAGGGACTTCTTAGTGTGCACTTTCTCTGCCATCCTGGATGGCCTCAGATGGCTCTACAGGTCACGTGAACTTGCAGGGATGAGATGACTTTTGTATGTACCTCTGCAGCTTTCCTCCATCCCTAAGAACTCTGGACTGGATAGAAAATATCTTCCCAGAATGTGTAGTATCTTTTTCTCAGGGGTATCCACCCTATATTACTGTCACTTCTCTAGTTGCACAATAATGAAAATGGATGTCTTCTTAGCAGATGCACCCCCCCCCAATCAAAATGTCATCCTTTGCCTGCTTTCTCTTGTTCTAAGAACTGTGTTTTTTTTTTTTTTTTTTTTTTTTTTTTGAGGGCAGGATGAAGAACTTCTATGTGTCTGTCTTGACTGGTGTCTGCTGCCTGCATTGTCTGTCTATGTCTTAGCACATGCTATGCACTTGTACACTTACGTTTTTTAATTAAAATGCTTTGAATTCTATTGGTACCCAGCTCAGCATGTCTCCTTGGCACCTGCCTGAGCTGTAAAGTGTTCAGGAAGATAGAAGAGGACACAAAATCCGTGTGTGTGTGACCTTTATGTGCTTCCTTGTTGTTTAAAAAATTTAAAGCTATTCATTGTGTTTATAAGTGTATTTTAAATGACAGCTAAGGGTTCAAATGATATCAAAGTTCACAGAGCATATGGTAAAGTCCCTGGACACTTACACAAATCACTTTCAAAGGTAAATCTCCCTCACACCCGGATCTTCAGTGATCCAGAATTTTGTGGATGACAGAGTTCACTGATAAAAGTTGCCGGTTGGGAGACAGTTGATCTTGGTGGTGGGTAGGCAGGTATGAGACAGGTGAGCTCTCATCTCTCCTCCTGCATTCTGTTACGCCAAGAGGCTCTGTTTGGTGTGGATTTTTGTATTCTCTAGCTACTTGGGTCTCCCTTGCCGCAGTGGTGGGGAAGAACTCAGCTTCTGACCCACTTTGAATACACATTCCCCACCTCAGGAGCTAGCAGCTCAGCTCAGAAGATGAGAAATAAACACAAGAAAATGGGCAAAGCCAACACAAGGACAATGAGACCCTAAACTCATGCTTCTCAAGGGTTAGTAATATCCTGCTGTACTTTTCATTTGCATTTCATGGCAAGAATGCACACTAGTTCATCTGTCCAGTGCTGTGTTACTGGGCTTGCTCTGGGAAGCTGTGTTGCAGAAAGATAGGTGAACTGCTGCAGGGTTGGAGCCTGTTGGTCCTGCTACTAGGGCACAGCTTGTCCAGGACAGAAAGCCCATGGACAGCCACGTAGATTAAGTGCAGCTGGGGGAAGGCCTTGAATTTCAAATTTAAGAATCTGTCTTGTAGGTGGTGGGCATTGAAGGTTATGGAAAGTGAGTTTGGTGGCTGCTGGAAACTACAAAAGGCCAAAATGGATTCAAATCCCAAAGAAGACAAAGCAAAATGGCTCTTCCTAGCCTTCAGATAATGAAGAGTTTGTGTTGTTGTTAATTGTAGTCTCCTGTTCAGCCAGACATGCATCTTACTTGTTCAGCTATGTGTACAAGGCTTCCATTGTGTACAAGGCTGCTGTCTGTGTACAAGGCTTCCGCTGTGTGTGTACAAGGCTGCTGTCTGTACAAGGCTTCCGCTGTGTGTGTACAAGGCTGCTGTCTGTGCCCCAGTCTTCTGCTGTGTACAAGGCTGCTGTCTGTACAAGGCTTCCACTGTGTACAAGGCTGCTGTCTGTGTACAGTCTTCTGCTGTGTACAAGGCTGCTGTCTGTACAAGGCTTCCGCTGTGTACAAGGCTGCTGTCTGTGCACCAGTCTTCTGCTGTGTACAAGGCTGCTGTCTGACCCTCACTTGCCACTGCTGTCCCATCTCCCACTCCTCACTTCCTCCTGACTTGTAGTTACGTTCTTAGTTTCCACTGCAGTGCTTGTTAATATCTTCATGCCCCCTGTGCATGCCAGTTCCGCTCTGAAGCCCTCTTTCTCACCCCTATCCCTTTTGCTTTTGCCTCTTACCCTGCCTACTTTTTTCTCATGATTACTTTAATGACTTAATGTCCATATTTTGTGCAACTTCCTCCAGCAAGTACCTCTCCTTGGTGCCCTTAGCACCTGTTTGGCTGCCTTTTTGCATTGCCCTGCCATGTAATTACCTTCTCATTCCCTGCTCTCCACCATTGTACCATAAGCTCTTATAGCCTTATTTGATTCTATCTAACTTCTTTTTTGTTTTGTTTTGTTTCATTTTCTTTTGAGCCAAGGTTTCTCTATGTAGCCTGGGCTGTTCTAGAAATCTGTAGACCAGGCTTGGAACTCAGAGATCCACTTGTCTATGCCTCCCAAGTGCTGGGATTAAAGGTATGGACCACCACCATCCAGCTGTTTTGACTCCTAATAGCTGATCCAGGACCTAACATGGAATGGGCATTTTAAATGTTCTTTCTAAATGAACTGTGTAGGTTAAATATACAAAAGCAAAGCTCTACACATTACACAGTTCTATAAAGGGTGTAAGGATGGTGAGACCCTAGCTAGCTAGCATCATGGTTCTCAGAGGTTGGGCTTTGGCAACTCAATGTGTTGTGATCTCTTCTCAAGATAGTCAGTGGATCTGGACCAACATCTGCAATACATTTTCATTATGATAAAAGACATATTGCTATTGCAGTACCCATCAAAAGCTTGTTGAGTGAATCAGGACATTTGAGGAGAGAGAGGGAGAGCGAGAGCGAGAGAGAGAGAGAGAGAGAGAGAGAGAGAGAGAGAGAGAGAGAGAGAGAGAGAGAACTTCTTTGTGATCTTTGTTCAGGGGAGAGTTAGGAGCTTAGTGTGTAGTTGAGCCTGAGACTGATGTGGACATGTGAGTATAGTCAGGATGTTAAGAGCTCCTTGCCAGAGCTTTGGTGGGAAGAACTGGATAATCACACCAGCCTGATGCTTTTATAGGCAATGCAGAAATTCTCTTGTGAATTTCGACACTGTTTTGAATGTTTGATTCTTCAAGTCCCCATAAAAATCCTATACAGAAACCCTTACCCCAGAAAGAATTGTAAGCGTTATCAATCACAAGCCATAAGTCCTGGGGTGTGATTGGGGGGAGGAGGGCATCAACGGCCTTTTTGTTTTCTAAACTCCTGCCATTATTTTCAAGGTGATCATATGGTAAAAAGTCAGGGGCTGACTTTAATTTTTTTTTTTTATGAAGCTCTTATCCTTCTGCAAGGGTTGTAAATATGTCTGCACCCCACTCCAGGCTCTTGAATCACTTCCCAGTAGCAATCTCCACTTGGTTGGTTATAGGTTAGTGATTTTCAGAGAGTGATAAGAGGAAATGATGTTGACATAGGGTGTCGAAATCACAGTATGAGAGCTTTTGCTGAACTCCTGCCAGAGGTTTGATTTTAATCATGTTTCTATAACTTTTTCATATTCCTATCAATTTTGGACCTTCTTATTTTACAGTATATGAACTAAAATCTTTGATGATGGTTATGATTTTAATTTCTCCTCTAGTCATATAAATTATTGTCTAATGTGCTTTGAGATCACATGTTGGTAAATGTAATCAGATGTTGGTGTAGTATTTCCCTTAAAGACTGTATCATTCTTCTTTATCCTTGTTGACATTTTTAGTATAAATTATAATTTTGCTTAAGTTTGACACCACCACACAAGTCTTTATTTGATATTTGAATGATCTCTTTTCTTTTCTCAAGGTCATTTTTTTTTTTTTAGTCATGACTTTTGTAGACAGGGTATAGCTTGATTGAGAAAACACAGTAGACATTTTGCTTCTACTGAAAAGTGAAGTTAGACCATTTACATTTAGTGTGATTTCTTATCTATTTGGGCTTATTATAAATATTTTATGTTTTCTGCTCCTACCCAACTTATTTGCATTCCTGTGTTATTCAGATTTTCATGGGAGAATGCAATATTAGAATCCAGTCTCATCTCAGGCTTCTTCTCACAGATTCTGACAAGAACCATATTTGGACATTGTCTGTAGATCCCTAGCTAACAGACTTTCTGGTACTGTGACAGCTCACCTGAAAGAACCACATCCTGCTCTCCACTCCTTTCCTTGTCTTCTGCCTGGCTACAGGCTTTTATTGTAAATGTCTTCCATCCTAAGAAAGGTATGAGAAGAGACTCCTTCAATGTGGGCACTGGTTTTCTTCACATACTCTGCATGCTGCCTGAATTTTCCTTGAAGTCTCTCCAATGCTGTCACCCCTCTATCTGATGTTCATGATATTAATAATGCTTCTAATAAACCTCTTAGTCTCCAGTGATTCATCTCAGTGTCCTCTTGAATTATCCTCTATTCAAAACCTAACCAATTTATCTGACACCAAGATTAAACTTCATACCCTCATGATTTCCTTTTGGTTCCCTCTCTCCCTTCTTCCTTCCCTCCCTCCCTCTCTTCCTCGCTCTCTCCCTTCCCCCTTACTCCCTCCCTTTTTCCTCTTTCCATTCTTCCTTTCTTGTTCAAGGTCTTGCTATGCCACTCTGTCTGTCCTGGTACTCACTCTTGCTGGACTTGAGCTCTCAGCAATCTTCCTGCCTCAACATCCCAAGTGCTGTGATTACAGGTATGTACCACCATGTCTGACCACAATTTCCTTTTCTTTCATTTTTGTTTTGTTTTTGATACAGGATCTTGCTACATAGCCCAGACAGGTATTGAGCTCATTATGTAGCTTATGCCGGCCTTGAACTCTTGATCATTATGCCTCAACTTCCAGTGTGCTGGAAGACAGGTATATACAGTCACATTTGACTTTGATTGTGTATCTTTTCCATCCTACCTTCAATAGATGATAGTGTTTATTAACATTTATTCTTTATCTTCTCTGCTCAAGTAATAGGTAGAAATCATTACTTTTTAATATTATTTATTTGTGTGTGTGTGTGTGTGTGTGTGTGTGTGTGTGTGTGTGTGTACATGTGTGCAGGTGCCTGCAGAGATCAGAAGATGTCAGATTCCCCTAGACCTGGAGTTCCAGGCAGTTGTGAACTGTCCTATGTGTGTGCTAGGAACTGAACTCAGGTTCTCTGGACCAGCCACATGTCGTGTTCTTAACAGCTGAGCTGTTTCTCCAGCCCCCTTAATTCTTACTTCTAAACATCTAAACAATAATTCATCATTTTCTATGAAATCTAAGGTTATTCAATTTTTAGACTTGGAGCTACACTTGGGTCCCGAATATCTGAGTGTTGTCCCAATCAGCTGGAATAAAGACTTTCAACAGACTATAAACTGTGTCTGAGTGGTCATTTCTGGTGGGTTCCCTGTAACAAGATGACAAGACAGAGTAATTGTTAATGTCCTCTTTACCACCATGACTAAGAACACAGAAGAAGCACCTTGAAGGAAGAGAGACTTAAATTGGCCCTTGGGAGGGTTTTGGGTATGCTACAGAAGCTGCATGGTAGAACAGCTTCACTCACAGTATCAGGAGCCTATTGTGGGGCATGATGGATGCAGAGGGTGGCCAGAACTACAACCATCAAAGGCTTTCCCTTAGAGGCCAGCCTCTCCCTGCCTAACTCTTCCTCCAAAACGTTTCCGAGTTTCCCAGAACAGCGCATGTCCTGCGCCCAGGGAATGAAAATGTGAGCCTGCAGAAGACTTGAGATTCGAACCATGACTTCATATGTGGGGGGGGGCATTTAAAACAAGAAAAGGAGGGGAACCACATTCTGTGTCAGAAAGAAAATCCAGGGGACGTGTGGTCAACTTGAGAGATGATGATACAACTGATTTTTAAAAACATGCTGGCTGACTGGCTGGCCTCAGCACAGGCTCTCACCTGAATCTCTTTTGTTTCTCTGCTGCTTTGCACAGAAATGTTCTGCCAGGAGAAGGTATATCAGTTCCTTTCTGTGGGTCTCCCAGACAGACAGAGGAATGCTGCCCTGTAGCTCCCATCCTTGCAATGTGGGGACAAAGGAGATGGGTGTTTCCTTTCCACATCTGGGTCAGTGTTTAACAGCCTTCCTTTTTGTACATTTTGTGTTTTGTCTCTCATGAAGAAGGATGAGTAAGAGTTATGGAACCTCATTGTGCTTTTCTTTCCTTGTTAAATAACTTTTATTATGTATGTTTGAGGGTTCCACCACAACATTATGGGATACATGTGGAGAATAAAATGCTTATTATGATGAGGTAGATGAAACTACCCATCAAACATGGTTACTTTGGTTACTTGTGTGTGTGTGTGACAGTTGTTAGTGTCATATACATTTTTTAACAGAACCTCGACACAATTCTGTTATTGCCTTTCATCTTTATGCTATATGTTAGCTATCTAAACTTGTTCATTGTACATGTCTGTTATTTCTGTGTTTTTAACAAATCTTTTCCTTGTTGTTACTCACCTGGACGCCTACTATTTCATTCTCATCTCAGTATACTTTAACCTCATCATCTTCCTTTTTCTATTCCATATGTAAGAAATTGTATGTTAGTATTTTTTTTGCCCTGTCTGGCAGAGAGGGATGTTGGGACGGGGGTGGGGGGAGCGCACAGGGGCAGAGGACAACAAATGTTAGCAAGAGGAAAGGGACTCTGGTTCACTTGGAGGAATATAGGCTGACATAATAATGATTGAAAACAGGTGTAGATCCCTAAAGGAATTAAAACAGAATAATCACCTTCCTACACACCCACATCCCTCCATCCACCCCCCCCCCAAGTTTAGAGTTGAAGGAGATGAAGTTACACCTGATTAAAGACATCTGAACTCTTGTGTTCATTGCAAGCTTATTGTTCACAATAGCCAAGATATCCAAACAGACTAGGATGACTATCAATGGACACATGATACACACACACACACACACACACACACATATATATATGCATATATATGCATACATATGATATACACATATAAAACACACACACACACACACACACACACACACACACACGAAAGAGAGACATGTAATGGATCCTAATTCAGCCTTAGAAAAGAGGATGGTCCTGGCATTTGTCACATAACAGATGGACCTGGAGTATGCTAAGTGAACTAAACCAGACACAGCACCTCATGTTTAAATGTCTTAAAACAGGTTTCATCATCTGGGGTGGCTCAAAGAGATATCTTAAGCAGAAGACTGAGGGATGGATGAATTGGCTTCTTTATGAGTCCCTTCTTGCCCAGAGATACACATTCTGTGATGAAGACAGCTGTGGTGTGAGCCTAGCCGAGTGCCCTAACAGAGCATCTAAAAGCACTTCCTCAAACAAAGCTCTGTGTGATGATGGACAGCTGCAGTGTTCTGGATATCCTAGAGGAAAGGAAAAGCAGAGTGGGAGCGGCACAGGATGGCTGTGAAAGAGGCATCACGGACGAGAACTGTGCCAGATGCCAAGAGGAAATTCATTATGATAGAGACAGGCAGGTAGGTGCCAGGCATAGGCAGGCCTCGGTCCAAGATGCCCTAAGCTCCTCTGTAATACCAAACAGCCTTCTGAGAGGAGACAGCCAAACACCAATTGATCAGGAGAGAGGGCGATGAAGAAGGTTCTGGAAGAAAGCCAGGTGAAAGGAAGATGGGGAAACTAAGAGGGGAGATGGATTTTATAGCGGGTGGACACAGTGAAGACCTCACCTCATGAAATAACAAGCTGGGGCTAAGGATGAAGTGGGAGGGTTTGAGCAATCAGCGTTGGCAGCAGGAAGAGGAAGCTGTTCCCAGTCTTCTGCAGACTCAGCTATGGTCACTGCCGCACAAAGAGAAATAAGATAACCTGTCTCCTATGCCAGGGTTTCTAGGGAGTGGCCGGGCGGCAGATAGTTTGCTCAGTTATCCTTCTGGAACACAGGGACCTGTGGAAATCTCTCGTACCACTCAGAGACTGAGTAAGATGCCCTTCTCCAATGTGGCCTCATCTCACTCCACCCTGCCTTCCCATCACAGTGCTTCCCATGAGCCCGGCTCAAAGAAAAAACTGGGCATCTACAGTGGGCTTCCTTCTTGGAGTGACCATCAGCTCCTGCCATGGTCCAGGGGCAAGGGAATGGAACAGGAAGTGGAGGAGGGCAAATTTGTTCTTGTGGGCCCTCTGGCACTGTTCTCTCATCTGTAGAATAGAGGAGGACCAGGCTATCCCCTGAGGTTCTTACTGCTTCGAGAGTCCTACAACTCAAGGAACCCTCTAACTTCATGCATGGTAGTTTCCAAACAGAGAAACAAGGGGTTTTTGCTAACTTGTTGAGGAAAAAGCTCTTCACTGGTGCCCTCACTTTTTGGCTTCAAGGTCAACCAATGTGTCTTCCTCATATCCATATTCTTAGTTCCAAATGGGAAAAATGGTTTAAACATTTCTATGAGTACACTGATGCTTGAGAAGTAAGGTTATCACCCTCCCGAGTGTGGATAACTAGGAATAGATTTCTCAATGAACGGTGGAGGATTTCTTCAGTGACCTAAGTCCCCCCTCACAAATATGATGGTTCAGGAACAGTTCTGCTGTGTAAAGCAGCACCTGCCTAGAGACAGATCATGACCCAAGAATCTTTGGGAGTAGGTAGGTACCTTGTACAACGATAAGAGACTCATACAGTGCATAGTAACTACATTTGAAAATTGTATTTGTTAGATCTATGAGGTTGTGCATGGAGTGCATGAACACGCGTGGGCACATATTAAATAAAAATAAAGATCTCAGAAAAATTGTATTTGCCCTTAAGAACTTTGCTAGTACAATTAATATAGTGAATTAATATAATATTATCCATGATATCATCAAAACACAATGCTTCTTGCTTCAAAATAAAAATTAAAAATATGGCTGGAGATATATGTTATCCTTGATTAAATTCCTTTCAGCTCACACACACACACACACTAAACTAAATAATAATAATAAAGTGGTTTGTGTTTCAACAAAAGATAGAGAAAACAGCTACTTCAGAAATGTCAGTGGTCACTTTGGGACATCCCCTGTGAGGCCCCATTGAGGCCACAAACTGCTCTGTGAGCCTCACTCCATCCTTCAAGCACAGAGTGCTGGCTTCAGCAGAGCTCACATCACCTGCAAATGCAGCAGAGCAGCCTGTATCTGTTTGTGCTTTTATTTTTAGCAGATTATATGTAAAAATAATGACTTCCTATTTCTAAAAATAGTGATGTATAGTAGAGATGATTAGGATTTATAGTTCAAGTACGTAGGCAAGTCCGGTTTCCATCTCATAAATCTTTGACTATGATTGATCAAACACTTATCTGTTTCCTAGGTTGAAGGTCATGAGACCTTTGACTTGTATGATGCCTGTTTCTTAACATCAGCGGTCCCTGAGGTCTAGAGTACACATTTCTAGTGCCAGCTCTGTTACAGAGCTCTTGAAATATCCAAGTTATCCGAAGTTGTCAGTTACTTTCCAGGGCTTCATCAAGTTCTTTTGTTTTTTTGATGACTGCCCCCCCCCAATGGATTGTATGTACCTTCAGATAGGAATGGCGTCTTTGTGGCAATTCTGCTGATGCCTGGAACAGTGCGTTGACTACATTTGTCCTCTATGAATCAGTGTACATAGGGCAAACTGACTCTCACTTTGGATGTAATGGGCACAGTAAAACAAAACAAAACAAAACAAAACAAAACAAAAAAAAAACAGATTTTGAAATGACTGCTCCATTGGGGGAAAGGTTTTTATTCTGAATAAGAGAAAGAGAGAGAAATCCAGAAGCATCTGGAAGAGTTCAGAGCACAGAGAGAAAGAAGTAGACCGGACATGGTCTGGGTTATTGTAAAACCTAAAATTGCAAAGAGGAAGACTAAATCCACCATTGTATAATTAAAGCAAGCTTTATTTAGTACTTGCCAGGAAAATAGATGCTGGCCAGGTCCATTTGGGATTCCCAGAGAATGGCACCCAATTAGGTTAGTCAGGTGCTCATTAAGGTAGAACCCACAAGGCTATGGTACTTCCCACCTTCATCCAACTGGGGACAAGCATACATCCTAATGTACTTCCTAACATACCTCTCACCTATGTATGATCGAGCACTTCCAGTGAAGTTGGGAGAAACCAACCTTGTTTACCGAAGTAAAAACACACGACTTGTTATCTCATATGAACAGCAGCCCCCAGCATTCCAGGAAGCTATATGTCCCTAGGCAAGTGGGGCTTACAGGTTAACTTTAGCCCTTACTCTAGCTGTGAGAAGAAAGAGAATGGGGGAGAGGATAGCAGAGATACAAGAGAGCAAGGGCAGGAATAGTAGAGGATAGTGGGTTATAAGAAGGCTAAGTAGTGGAGTGGGGGGGAGCCATGACCTGGAACAGGCCTGGGATAGAGGCAGAGGTGAAGGGCCAGGGTGCTAGTGTTGTGGCTTTGAAATGTACAATGGGTACTTATGAATAGGGACTGAAGGAGGCCAGCATAGACTTTGATGTGAAGCCACAGGTATATGTCAACAGACAGCCATGTATCCCTTCTGCCACAAGCCAGGGAAATGATTCTCTGAGGGAATCAGTAACACTTTTCACAAATTCCTGATGAGTTCTGGCTTTTACCTAACCATCAGAAATCCTTCTATAGTCCAGCTAGAGCACATATAGACATATGCACTGTATGAGACCTAACAGTTTCTTGTTCTGTCTTCTTATTACCCCCTTCTCAAAAATCCACCAGGGTTCTTGATTGCCATTAAATTATAGTCAGAGTCCTTCATGACTTATATAGGCAATACTGCATTGCAGCTCCCAAAGTCCTCAGTGTTCAGCAGCCCCCTTATCCATGAATGATGTATTTCAAGACCTCTAGTAGAGTCCTTTTGTAGAATATTATTTTAGCTATGTAAAGATGTGTTACATTTGTTTATGCTGCAGAATACTACTTTAACTATGTGAAGGTGTGTTACATTTGCTTCTGCTGCCTTTATTAACGATGTAAAAATGTTTTGCTATTTCACCTTGCCTGCCTAAGGCACCCAATTGAACAGTCAATAGCTAGGCAGGAGAGAGATAGGCAGGGCTGGCAGGCAGAGAGAATAAATAGGAGAGAGATGGGAAGAAGGATGAAGAGAACAAGGGAGAAAGAGAGGGGCATGCCTGGGGGCCAGAAGCTAGGCAGCTGCCAGCCAGACAGACATGAGAAGCAGTGAAGGTAGGATATACATACATACATACATACATACATACATACATACATACATACACACACACACATACATAAAGGTAACAATCCCCAAGACAAAATTTAGATAAAAAGAAACAGATTAAAATAAGAGCTAAGCTAGGGCTGAACATTCAAAACTAAGTTCCTTAGTCATGACTTGGGAGCTAGTTGGTGGCCTAACTGAAAGGGTTTTGTGGCAAAAGAGTACCTTGGCTATAGGGGACCCAGGAATACCACAAAATTCGCACCACACAAGGGACCTCATGCAAGAGATTTATTGGGGGGGGTCGGATATAAAATGGCTGCCTCTGAGTGAAGATGGAGACAGCAACAGGCTAGGAAGTGATGGCAGACTTTAAATGGGGCGTGGAGCAAGTATAGGGAAATACACAACAGTGGAAACATGCAACATTGGTTAGTGACCATGGGCCGTTGGCACCGAGTCACTGAAGGTGGGGTTGGGGGATGGAGGTGCTCCGAGGGACCTGGCTCCTGAATGTGGGCAGTTTTTGGTATGACCACCACCAGCAGCACACTGTTCTAGAGGTTCTGTGACTATGTTTCCCTCTAAATATCATCGTAAATCACTTGACCTTCCTTGAAGATGTGAGGGTCCAGTGTGGGAAGTAAAGCAAGGTGATGATGTAGGCACTGTGAGGCAGTGTTAGTAACTATGGTAACTAGCTAGAAACTATAGGTCTCTTGAATGCATGTATTACTACACCACAACAATCAATCTGATGATTGAGACTGCTACTAAGTGACAATAGGCAGGTACCATCCAAGGCATGAAGATGCCGGATAGTGAGACAGCGCATATTCCAGGCAGGATAAAGTAGGGCAGTATGGGGTCATCATGCTTTCCTAAAAGCTTTGTAGTTTAAAACTTAGTAATTATTACTATTATTTTAGTTTTCAAGACAGGATTTCTATGTGTAGCCCTAGAGCCTATCCTGGAACTTGTTCTGTACACCAGGCTGACCTCGAACTCACTGAAATCTGCCTGCCTCTGCCTCCTGAGTGCTGTGATTTAAGGTGTGAGCCACCACCACCTGGCAAAATTCTTTACCTGCACACAGGTGTGTGTGTATTTTATCTCAGTAGATCACTAATCTAGAAAATTTTAAACCTATATTGAGCAAAAACATGTTGGGCTCTTATTAGGAGCATAAGTAAAAAACCATTTTGTGTGACTCAAACACCATTGTATGTGCTTTGAGTTGGTGCCCATTATCAAGAAGACTTGAGACTCTCTCTGTACGGCCCTGGACTCAGTGGCCACTGGTCAAATGGCACTGTTGCTGGGCCCACACAGGTCCACCTGTCAGCACTAGCAATTGACTTACGCTCTCAAGGATCTCCCGGACCTGTCAGCGCCATTCTTCCAGCCTGCCACAACTGAAAGACTTCACAGAGGATGTAGGCTGAGTCTGCAAGCTTCCAAAGAATTCTTATGGGAGATTTCTCAATAGAACCTTGCAGCAATATTTCAGCCCAAACAACTACTTCCTGCTTGGGGAGATGTTTGTTTAGTCTTTATATCTCCATGATATTGTAAGGAACATCTGTATATATAAACTGAGAATATTCAAAAAACAAGTCTTGTGTGGACATTGATTGCTGAGTGCCTTACAGCTTATAGGCCACACTATCTGCAGCCCTCCTTATATTAAGCTCAGGGACTCAGAATCCATATGCTTTGAAGCTCAGGCAGACCTGTGGAGAGTCTTATCATCACCAAGAATAGCTCAGTGGCCTCTGAGTTTGGCCTGGTCAGTTCTGAGCAAGCTAGTCCTTCTGTCAGCTGACGTTTAGCATCCTAGAGGAATGAAGCCAACTCACATGGCCCTACACTCTAAGTTTCTCTTGTCCAACTAAGGCAGCTTCTAAAAGGACTAGAAGGAGGCAGTCTGCGTCTATTGTGTCACTGCAGGAAGCAAGGGCAGAAAAATTAGAGGGTCACTGGCTTATCTCTTCATTCCTCCTGGCTTTCTTCTGACTAGCAGGTTTAGTCAAGTAAGGCTTAATCAATAAAACAACAAAAGCCTGCAAAGAGGAAACAGATGGAGTGGTGAGACTTTAGCTAGAGGTCTGGGGATGGTACACAACCTTGCAGCCTTCACTTCCTTCTTGGAAAATAAGAAATGTCCATTAGGTAGACTCTAAGTTCTGGAAAGAAACTTCAGCCCTGGGAATAGGAAAGTAATGCATCTAAGAACTAAAAGAGGGGTTATAATCTTATGGACGGACACCATACACACACACACACACACACACACACACACACACACACACACACACAGAGAGAGAGAGAGAGAGAGAGAGAGAGAGAGAGAGAGAGAGAGAGAGAGAGAGAGAGAGAGAGAGAGAGAGAGAGAGAGAGAGAGGCAGAGAGAGAGAAAGAGACTTGAGACAGAGTCTCCTGTACTCCAGTCTGGCCTTGAACTTGCTATGAAGCCGGGGATGGCCTTAAACTTCACATCCTCCTGACTTTAATTCTGAGTGCTGGGGTAATGGGTACGTAAACCCCTCCACCAGGGTGGAGATAGCTCAAGCCTTGAGTTTCAGCACACCAGACAAACATTCTATTGGCAAAGCTGTATCTCCAGCCTGGGCTAACATCTTGTTTCAATTTTTTTGACTGTTAGGAAGCTCACATGCACAATGCTAGTGATCTTTAGTAGCTAAGTCCCTCTAGCAGGTGGTGGGAAGGGTAGAGGTGGAGAGTCGTACGGCTGTGTTTATGGGAAAGGCTTATGGTACGTCTCAAGTCTATGCTCCGTTTCCCTAGCTTCCATGTCCTTGCCTGTCATTACTTTTCTGTTTACATGATCATAACCACATCGTTGTTTGCTCTAGCACTTCATGAGGTTTTCAAAATGGCATCAGATTGTTCTGGAGTAAGTAGGATGGCCACAAAGGATCAAACTATCATATCAGCCAAGAAAGGACAGTGAGTGTCCCTGGGACAGATAGGACCTCAGTTAGACAGTCATGGCCTATGTCCTGAACCTGCCCCATTGTCCTCACTTCTCAGTCACCATCTTGGGAAGGTCACTTCCCTCCTTTGAGCCTCATTTCTTTATTTGAAAGATGGCTGTACTGTCCAAAGACTTGTGGAACTGTTCCATGAGGTGCAGGGTACCTCATGAAGGTTACAGGAAGGTGGTGGCATTTGCCAGACACTCCAAGCTGCTTTTTGAGGTCATGCCATGGGGATAGAATTGGGGGTGGGACTTCTAAGTAGGATCTGGAATGGGTGCGTGTGGATTTAGGCTGCAGCAGCATGGTGTGACAGATAAAGGTGGTGTGAGTAGAGTGAGGTGAGCTGTCCTGTGTGCAGGAGCTGGAGAAGAAGGTGCCAGCTTTCCGTGTGGGAACAGGATCAGAATCCAAGACTCTTAGTGGATTCTTCTGGTTGGGTGAGGAAGACCCCCTGGTCGCTGGCCTGTGTGACACAGGCAGAGCTGCATCTAAATTCTTTCTGCCAGAGCCTGTTGGCAGTGTTCATGTTGTCCACCTGGGGGCAGTGGAGAGCATCCCAGGAAAAGGCTACTTCCTCCCACTCTGCTAGCTTCTTCTGGAGGCTGACACTGTCCTATCAGAACCCCCAGCAAGGTGGCCTTCAAGGCAGTGGAAAGCACATGCTTGTTTAACTACACCCACCAAGACAGGCTTGTGTTATCTGCTGTGGGTTACTACATTTCAACATACATGAAAGCGCGCACACACACACACACACACACACGTATGCACACACACAGACACACACAGACACACAGACAGACAGACAGACAGACAGACAGACAGACAGACAGACACACACACACACACACACACACACACACACACACACACACACACACTGTAGCTCTCCGGCCTGAGGCTGTAATAAGGAAGGAGGAAATAAAACCAAAGTGCTTTCCCCATTCAAAGAACTCATCTAAGTGTCAGTGAGCTCAGTGGAGGCCATCCATTGCGGTTTGCTCCTTCACTAGCCACACATAAGAATTCCATTATGGCCCTGCTGCCCTTTAGCTTGGTGACACCAATGGCACTTTTATTTTCTTTGCTTGGCTTAGTGTCGTGTACCCGTCATTGCTCCATACACTTTTAAAGCGCTCCCTTTTTGTTCCAAGTTCCCTGGAGTGACAGTGTTTGTTGTATTTTTCAATGCCACCTGCCAAGCCTATGGACAAAAGCTGACTGAGAACATAGTAGTAGTTGTTGGGCAAATCAGTGGTTCTGAGCCATTGCCTTAAACTCTGCATGAACCAATAATTTATGGTGGAGAGGCCTGGTGGTGGCTGCTGGGTCCTCACAGCCACACCTGAACTCATTTGCAAATGTGGTAGACTCTTTGTCAAAGTGAGCAATAGATCATGGGCTGGCCCTTCCTTCCTTTCTTTTTTCCTTCCTTCCTTCTTTCCTTCTTTACTTCCTCCCTCCCTCCCTTCCTCCCTCTCTTCCCCCCTCCCTGCCTTCTTACCTTTCTTCTGGACAGGATTTTCACTTAGCCCAAGATGACCTTGAACTTGCTGTGCAGTCAAGGATGACCTTGAGTTTATTTATGAACCTTCCACCTCAAGTGCTGGCATTCCAGGCATGTACCTCCATATCTGGTTTGTAATGTTCTGGGGCTGGGACCCAGGTCTTCATATATGCTAAGTGAACACTCTGCTAGCTACAGCCCCTCCATTTCTAGGGTTTTCCTTTTAGAGAGGATCCTTTGGGTTGTTTAACATGACCTACTCAGCTAGCATCTCCGAATATTGCCTCTGTCTTTAGAGAAGTTTGGCACTGCACAGCTAGAGAAATCATGGCTTGGGATGAGGCCCCAACCAGAGCCCCGTAGGGCTCTGCTGCGGCTCAAGCCCCAGGACTGTTCAGACCTGGGTTCTTTCATGTCTTCCTCTGAGCAGTCACAGCAACATTGTTCTCCCAACCTGGGTCACATTGCTTCTTGCCCTACCCACCTGTGTGGCTTCCCAGACTTGAAACATACAGCTCAATAATATCAAAGGTGAGAAAGATCAGTGGGTAGAACATTTTTTCCAGATCTCAGGAAAAGGAAGGCCAGAGGGCCAGTCTGCTGGAAGCCAAGAGGGCAAAGGACGACGAACAGGGCTTAGGCATGCACTGGGAACAACCTTAGGTCCAGTAACTACGTAATGATCCTAACCCAATGTTTCATCCATGTGAGGGAAAGGGGTTCTGACATTCACAACCCTTGGATCCGAAGTAGGGGCTCCTATTGGCCCAGGCTGACTGGACACATGGCCTCTGCTTGGGGCAGTCACTGAGTTCAGTCTTTATGCAGATACATTGAGGTGCCCACAGATGGGTTTAGGAAGGGTTGGAAGGGGATGCATGGAGGTACAGAACTAGGGTGGGCTGAAACTGAATGAGGCTGACTCTGGGCTGGGATATGGCTCTTTGGAATAGCCTGTGCCACTCATCTCTGACACGGTCACCCATGACTATGTAGCTGTGCTAAACCAGAGACTGGTACTTGTCCACGAGGCTGGGCCTCTACTCTGAGCTTGTATCATTCTTGCCTCTTTTTTTGTTTAATTATTCATTGGTTTATGACATGGAGGGGATGAAAACTGACCTCAATGAAGTCCTTCTGTTTACCAAATAAAAGTTAGCATCCTTGTGTTGGTTTCAGAAATGAATTTATCTGAATATTTACAGGTTTGTGAAATCTAGTAGGAAGAAGGAAGTTCACATGGCCCTGAGGCATGGGGCTCAGTAGAAGTCCTCCGCTCTCTGACTTCCTGTGCTCCCTGACTTTTCCTTTCTTGAACTTTGACCACAGTCATACTTCCACACCCTAGTCTTGCCTACTTCAAAGATAATAGCCTGGTGGACCAGTGCCCATGTTGGCCCAGGCCCCTGCCTTCTCTTCCTTGGCTTCACTGTGTAGCTGGAGAAGTCCCCATGCCTCACTTTATTTCCCTTGTACCCATGCGCCCACCCCTCACCAGCTCCTCCTTCTCCCAGTCCTACTTGTGTTATTTCCCACTACATTTTCAAGCATTCTGTCTCCACCTTCCAGACAAATCACCAGGTACTGGTTTCTCTACTCTCCTAGAAGCTGTCACAGTTGAGTAGGTCTGGGCCCCTTCTGTGTAACCCATTCCTACTGCCACTGCCTGTTAGTGCTCCAGTATACCTTTGACCCTGGTCCTCCTCTTCTGGACAGCTCTACAGGACAGTTTTCACAGGGTTGAGGTAGTCTGTAGGTTGCAAAGGAGTTAAGAGCAGGTCTGGAGGGGAGATTTTGAGTCTGTTGAAGGTCAGTGAAGCTGCAGACTAGATGGACTGTCATGAGGAAGAAGAGTTGAGGGAAGGGACATGGCCCAGGGAATACTTGCTCTCCAAATTCCTGCCTTCTGTCTGGGTTCCTGTCACATAGGTGGCACCTTTTAATTGGTTCCAGTGATTCAAAGCCCAGCTTTGAGGGTCATTCTGGGCTCCTGTGTTTCCTGTGTGCCCATTTCTCCAAAATAACTGTCATCTATGGAGTTTCCTGTGGTCACTGACTGCCTGGTCTATGGAATTCAGGGCCGTGCCTCCTTTGTCCCTGTGTCCCCAGATGTAAACAAACCTGGCACACTGACAAGCTTCCTTGTATGCTCTTCAGTATAGATATTCTCTATGTTGAGTAAGGTTCTGACCCATGCATGGCCTGTTGGAATACATCACCAAGTCCTATGTGGCAGTCTTGGAATTTTTTCTATAAGCTCTTAGCAGATATATGTAGTTCAGAGCCCATTCTTTGAAAGCAAGGGGTTCAGTGCAGAAATGCTTAGGGTAGGGTGGTTCATTCAGAGGGAAATAGTCTTTCTCCTTTCAGGACCTAAGATCAATCTACCTTTTGGGGTAGCCTAGTCCACTAGACTAGAATTGCAGTCAATCTTGACTGATTTCAACCCAGCATTGCCTTGCCATTTGCCTCCTGATGCATACCATCCTCACCCTCCAAGAATTGCACAGCTGAGTTTTAGACTCTAGGACAGATCTGACTTGGGGGTTCATGTTCTGCTTTCTCAGTGGCTTCTGTAGTTTTAGACTGTCATGGGTGCTGGTGGCACCTTTGTTTCCTGTTCATCTCTCCCTCACAGGTCCAGGTGATGACTGAAGGGAAGAGGAGACACTCTAGCTGGGCATTCCTTCTGGATGAGACTATCCCAACATCAGCCACTCAGACCCAAAGGTCTTCTGATGGAGGAAATGGGTCCGCCCCTCACTTCTCCCCAAAGGCCAATGAATGCCAACTGGAATTCAACAGGAATCCTTAGATGAACTGAACTGGTTGTGGTCATACTCATGCATGTCTAGCCTGGAGATGACCTAGTCAATTCTCCCATGTCTCCAACTTACCTGTGACCATATGTTCATGATTTGGAGGGGCAGCTGTGACACCAAACAATTAGAGGTGCCCAGAACAGTTCTTTGTGAAGAAACTGCCTGAGGAGGAACATGACAGTTTCCTTTATCTGGGTAAGAGTTGCCCTTGGATGCCATTCAGTTTCCTTGTTCTTATTTTTTGCTCCCAAACAAACAATTGGAACATAATTTAGTTCATGCAGACTCATTTTAAAGCCAAAATACACCTCCATTGTCAATGACTAAAATTTCCTGGTGTACCAATAGCATCTGAGCAGTGTAATTAATGCAGTTGGACTTCCAGTGATCTGAGTGTTCTGTGCTGAGTTTGATTTCAAAGTCTAACGTGGGTGGCAGTGCTATCCTTGTGAGGACCTTCCTCAAACAGGTGTTCTCACTGTCTGAAGACCCTAGCCAGCATAGAAATCAAGCTTGCCTTTGGATGAAATTAGATGCAGATTCTCAGCCTCTAAAGGTGACTTCACAGCATCCCATTAGAATCAAGTACAGAGACCACAGGGAAACAGTGTAAAGTGAAGGAGCCAAGGTACCCTGGGATCTTAGGAGGCAAGGCCCTACTCACCAGGCCAGAAAACAGGCAATTCTGCTGAGCTGGCTGCTTCCACTTTATACCACGGAGAGTATCTTACAAATGCCAAGCAACCTTTTCAGAGTGTGGGGGTCTATAAGACTCCTGGGATGCAGAGTGGTGTGTCCCAAAGAGTAGGGGGCATTTATATCACAAGCTTGAGGAAGGAGATTGAGTGTAAGAGAGACAGAAACAAGGGGCAAATTGTGTATCCTTGTCAAGGCCTGAGCATCATATGGTGTGATTGCTGAGGACAAGAAATCAAAGCTAGGTGAGATGGTTGGGGGTGGTTTAGTTTGAGGTCATGCATTTCTCAGCTCTTGGGCTATAGCATTGGTGAGACTCAGCTCTTGGTGGCCCATCTGGTGGAAGCTAGTACTGTGCACAGTCTGGGTGAGACACTCCCTCATGCCTTCCACTCTTTAGCCAGTAAGCAAAGGCATTCTCAGTTCTCTGAGCCTTGGAGATGCCCACAAGAGCCAACTAGGAGGACAGCCTGCCAGTATAAACCATCCCAAACACATGCCTTCCTCTTGGCATTGCGTCTCTTATTTGCCCAACAGCCCACATCCTGCTTCCCATAATTTCCTTCATTCTCTCCAAGATGAAAACCAAGGCCATTTTCAAGGACCCATTGGGAATCTTTGGTGCTCACTTAGAAGGAAGTTTTATCACTGAAGTCAGGCCTCTGCATTGGGCAATAGCCAGATTGTTCATACCACAATCAATCAAACACACCTAACCTTGTTCCCACGGATTAACCAGGCAGTTAACGAAGTTCCTCACTTCCTTCATATTGATTTATGGCAGCAATAAAAATATACCACCCAGGAGGGCACACCTCCTTCCACCTAGGAACTTATAAATATCAAGGAATTTCTACTCAAATTGAGAGGAAACTGCACGATGGGGATCTCCACGGTCATCATCGAAATATGTCTTTTATGGGGTCCAATTTTTTGTACAGGTATTCTATCTCATTATTTATATTCATGAATCGTGCTCCTGTAAACCTAGGTCCTGGTGGGTTAGATGAATTTGTCCATGGCTGTGTGACTGTCCATGTCAAGGAGGTTATTTGCTAATAAGTGTACATTCTTGCAAGTATGTAGAAGAAATGCTCTGTGTCTGCCTGAGAGGTACAAATGGTGACAGTGAGAAAAAGCAGCCTCTCTGTTGATGTTTTCAGGGAGTCGTTCAATGAAGGGAATGACTGACTTTGCTTACCAGTCCCCAGGCTCAGGAAAGGCTTATGGTGTGAGGAAGAGGCCTTAGCCCTTGCTAAACACACAGGTGGTGTGCTGTGAAAACGGACAGAGACAGCCTTCTGTCAACCTTCTGCATGTGCCTTCTCTCTTGCATGTTTGGCTCTGTGACCAGTATTTGTTTAGCAAAGCTGGGTCAAGTGATCGACAGACAGAATGGTGTCACTGTGCTAGTCACTTACTTACACTCAGTCGCTCCAACACGGTTTCATGTTCTCAGAGTGTCAATTTATGAGCAAGGAAGACTTACCTGGCCAGTTGCTGGCATTGGTTGAATCTGTGTCATCTCACAGAGGACAAGCCCATCTACCTGCTCTCTCTCTCTCTCTGCTTTCTGTCTCTCTGTCTGCTCTCTGCCTCTGCCCATCTCTCTTTTCTGTCTCTGTCTCTCTCTACTCCCCTACTTTCCCCATATTCCTGGTTCCCTTATCTCTTCATCTCCTCATAGTCCTTCCTTCCCTCCCTCCCTTTCTCCCTCCTTCATTCCTTCATCTCCATTCTTCTAGCTTCCCTCCCTTTCCTTCCTTTTTCATCTTCACACATCTTTTCCCCCTTTGCCCTCCTTTGAGGGCACTTTCGGATAGATTTCACATTTTTGCTAGCCAGAGAGTTCCATAACAACCAGTCTCTCCAGGCTGGGTGAGGGTCTGCTGAAGATGAAGACTCATTTGGGGGGATGGCTTTCATGAGAGCATGACTAAATCCTCAGGCTTGCACTACTGACCAAGGGGTTCTAGACTGAAGCAGCCTGGCACTAGACAGGCTGTCATCTTGGAGAGTATGAAATGGGAGGCATGGCCAGCTTTCAGGGTACAGACTGGTTCTGTCCTCGCCCAGTAACCTGAAATCACCACAGACCCGGAGAACAGAAAACTAATTGTATTGTCCTAGCCACAAAGTAATCAAGGCAGTAGCACTATGGGGCTGAGAGACTTTGTCATTTTAACTTGATGCTACATGTATGCTTATGTATAGACAATGCACGTGTGCATGTAGGCCTGCCTGCCTGCATGTTCATACAAGCTTGTGGCTTCAGCATGCAGCTGGGAGCTGACCCTCTTCCACATGAGCTTCTCCGAATCAAGCCTGGTGACACCCCAAAGTTAGGCATCATCATATGGGGGACACTCAGGTTCAGGAGATCAGGTATCTGGCAGCTGGACCAGACTTTGAACCTGAAGTAGAACCCAATGTGTTGGCACGTCAGTAGCAGCTATGGTGGGCAAAGCCATGGTCTCCCCAGGCAGGGAGCAGAGGTGGCTGAATCTGCTGCATGGGTGATCTCAACGCTGTCTTTGTACAAGTCAGGTGCACATCTTGTGCTGGGCAGGAGAGAGGCTGTGGCACCTCTGCTGCTCAGTGGCAGAGCCAAGAACATCATTGGGATAGCAGTGGTGCTGCAGCCTAACTCCTTCCATAGACCGCAGTCTACTTGTTTGCAAATGGGGCGATGTTGTGTGTTATACAAAGGGATATCAAGGAATGAGGTCATCTAGGAAGGGCTATCAGGTGGAATAAGCCTCAAGATGGTCTGTGTTCTATTCCAGGCATTTCCCTAACATTGTGTCCTAATGTGACTTCTTCAGGAAAGAGTGGATCTCAGAATATCTCCCAGAAGAGGAGTCTTGGGAATAATCCAAATAAGGCTCCGCAGGGAGTAGGAGGGTTGTCAGTTGTGGCAAATGCACTGTGAGATGCAGGCTGCTATAGTTGGGCGAGGGTAGAGAATAAGTGGCCCATGGGGACTCTGCGGTTGTTGCTACGCTGGTTTAAATCTAAAATTAGCTAGAACAAAACAAAAACAAACACGCAAGCAAGCAAAACACCTTTTAAACCTCACCTCATTTGTTCCCATTTCTTCACAGCCAAGGTTTTACAGAATGAGGGAGCTGCTTATGAAGACATCTCTGGCAGATTCCTCATTTGTACTTAGGCATTCCACAGTGTAACTGAAGTTGTGTCCTACCTCACACGAGGGCAGGGGAGATCTGAATGAGCCTTCCAGGCAGCACTGAAAGTGGTGCTGATTGGGGAGGCTTCTCCGGGTCACTGACATAATGGGCCCCGAGGATGTCACAGATATCCCTATCCCTTTTCAATGCCATTATTGCTGTATGAGCACACCACTGGGCATATAGAACCCCGCTGCTGAATGCTATTGAATTGAGTGGTGGTGGTGGTGGTGGTGGGGGGGGGTGGTGAGGCTTTACAATGGTGACCTGCGGGCTGGCACACAAAGACCTGTGTCTTTGTGTCTCTGCTGCTGCAGGCTGACATCCCTGTGTATGTCAGCTCCTCCATGTTCTGGCTATTTTCTACATTGCTTGTCTCACCCAGACATGTCTATCAGTATGACCCTGGCAGCTGACTTTCAAATACTAATTCCTCAAGCCCCTCAAGTGCTGTGATTGCAGCTGTGAGCCACTGTGCCCAGCATACCTCCTGGTTATTTATTTATTTATTTATTTATTTATTTATTTATTTATTACTGTCCTTACCATAAAGGGGTCTGCAGTTCACTCACGATACAAAGCCATGCTTGCTACAGTCCACACTCCAACAGCGCCACCTGTAGGCAAGTCAGCTCACTCTCACTGCTCTGGTCTCTAGAGACAGTCTATTTTGTCCTCTTCTTTACCAGCTTGTTGTAACTGCTCTTTCTAAAGACCAGGGGCATTTCCCCCTTTAGAAGACCAGGGGCATTTTCCCCTTTAGAAGCCCTTTCCTGATTTATACTCAATATACTTAGAAACACACATGCACACACACATACACAGACACACAAAGAGAGATAAAACTATACATACATAGATACTTGCATGAACAAAAACATACAGAGAGATACAGACATGGACACAGAAATACATACCCATATATTCTCACATGCAAACAAGTATATCACAGACAGATATGACATAGAGAGAAATTGTTACACACACACACACACGACACTGACAAATACAATCCTAGACAGACACATAGAGACAGATATGGACATTGACACACAGGCACACCCATACACATGTCATCCAGTAGATATTCATATTCCCACACCATATTTCTACTAGCATTTGTCCCCTGTACAAGACTGTCTGATGATGCCTTCAGGGTCCTAACTATGCTGGAAGGCTCTATAGGGTAGGGAACACACCTCGTTCATGTAGTGCCCAGCTTGGCACATGTACCAAGAATCTAACAGGGTGCCTGGCTCACAAGGATGCATTTCAACAAGCAAGCCAAAGGATGTAACTGAGCAGCCCAACCTCATGCCTCCTGCTAGACCTGAGCAGCCCTGCTGTTACCATAATAAATGCATATACATACATACATACAAATACACATATGCTAAACCAGGAACAATATTAACTACATCCTCACTGTTCCTGAGCAATTATATCTCAGTCTCCATAGGAGGTTGGTTCTAAGAACTCCCTTGCTTATACCCACCCCTCATCCTCAAGTCTTTATATAACCTGGTATGTGACCCACACATGTTTTCCTGTATCCTTCTACTCATCCTCAGATACAGCACCAGATAGAATATCAAGGCTGTGTAAGTCATTGCTGTGCCACATTGCTTCTGGGAAGACAACAAGAGTGAATGTCTCTGCGAGCTTAGTACAGATGAAGGTGTCCCCCCCTCCCCCCACTGCATGTGTAATCTGTGAAGGAAACCATGGGTACAGAGTGCCGACTGGAATGTACTAAGACTGTTTTGCCCATTTGACCAATGAAAATGGAACCTCAATGTTGTTTGATTTTGGGGGAGCCCACAGAGCAGAGGTGCAAAATCTTTCTGTTCAGGGGTTGGTGAACTTGGCCTCATGTGTTCCTAGTTGATCAAGAGTCGGTGCTATTCCGTCTCAGGTAAGTTTTTTTCCAGGATCCCTGTGGGTGAAACACACATCTGAATTTGTTTTTATTCCCTTACAGCTTCTCAAACAAACTACCCCACATCCGGTAAGTACTTTGAAAAGATGGACCTGTATCAGTTTAGAATAATAATGACTGCTTCACTAAATGATAGTGAATGATATGAGGCTTCCCTAAATACTCTGTGTCCCATCTAGACATGTAACGACAACAGAAGCTTCTGCCAGCTAGAACACAAAGGGTCATGTGGTAATCAGCCACGTCTTCAATCTGATGTTGCCCCTTCCTAAAATTTCAGTGTGTGTCAGACCTAATAGAATATCTGAGTACAGGTACCTGGATTCATGTTCTTCCCTTTAGAGAATCTGACTCGGAGGGAGACACAGAGCAGCTCTGGGATCTGTGCTTTGGTATATGATATGAAAGGATAACCTGCCCTCCTCCATACTCGGAGAAAACTCCTGCTTGGCTTAAGATTAATAAGACTTTAATATTTACAAGGTTATAGGGCCATGGATTTGCTAAGCATTCAAAACAAGAAAGTATGTACATATTTTTCTCGTTTATTTATCTATTTATTTATTTTTGAGGCCCATGTAGCCCAGACTGATCTCAGACTTGCTGTGTAGGCAAGGTTACCCTTGAACTCCAGATCCTCTTGCCTCTAGGTCCAGAGTTCTGGGACTCCAGGAGTGTGCTACCATGCCCAACTTATCTTTATCGTATCAGAAATGATGTGTACTTTTATCTCCAACCCACTTGCTTTTATCTTTTTTTTGCAAAAAAAATCATTTTGATCAAGACCTTGGGCAGTGCACATAGCCAAGACTGAACGACAAATTCCCTGACCCCCAGCAGGAATGTACCATGCAGTTGAGGCTAATTTTGTAACCTGTAGGAGACCATTTCTAAACAGTAGATCTTTTTCTAAACTGAGTTTCATCTTTCTTAAGGTTTTTTGAATCCGGATCCAACAATTAATGGTAAGGCCTTCTCTTTTGCTCTTAGTCTTTGGCTTTAGGCTACTCAGGATGGGGGACCAGTTTTCTTTCTGTTGCCCTGACAAAACACTGGCCATAAGAAAATGGAAGGGAAAGGGTTTATTTAGCTTACAGGTTACAGTCCATCATCCAGTGAAACCAGGGCAGGAGCCCAAGGCAGGAACTGGTGCAGAAGCTTTGGAGGAGCCATGCTTACTGGCTTTCTGGCTCATGCTTAGCTAGCATTTTTATACAGCACAGGTTCACATGCCCAGGGCACTGGGCTGGTAGTCACCCTCAATTATCCATCAAGACAATTGCCCACAGTCATTGCCATAAGCAAATGTGATTTAGACAAACCCAGCATCTAAGATGTGCTAAGTTGACAGTGGAGCTAGCTCAGCCAGATGACCACCCTGCTGCTGCTGCTGTCTAGTGGAATCCAATTGCAGCTTTGGACACAGAATTCAAGGATGGAGTCAAGATGAGAGACATGGGTGTACTCCACCAATCCATGTCCTTCCCTTTCCTTCTTCCCCATGCCTTTCAGTCACTTGGTGGGTGAAATTATCTTTAGTCTAGTGTCAGAAAAGCTGGTTGGAAATAGTCATTGTTTCTTCCTTTGTACAATAAGAGCCGTTCTTGCAAAGGTAAATAACATCACCATCAAGAGCCAGATAACTTGCTATGCACTCCAACCCAAGTCATTTTCATGTATGAAATGAACACATCAAAATGTGTACAAGACCCAAGTTGTTTGTTTCTTCTTCGTCTTCTTCTTCTTCTTCTTCTTCTTCTTCTTCTTCTTCTTCTTCTTCTTCTTCTTCTTCTTCTTCTTCTTCTTCTTCTTCTTCTTCTTCTCCTTCTTCTTCTTCTGCTTCCACTTCTGCTTCTTCTGCTTCTCCTCCTCCTCTCTTCCTCCTCTTCTTCCTTCTCTTTCTCCTCCACCTCCTCTTCTTTCTCCTTCTTTTCTGAGACAGGGGTTTTCTGTGTAGTCCTGAAACCTGATCTATAGATCAGGATGGCCTTGAACTCACAAAGATACCCTAGCCCCTGTCTGCAGAGTGTTGGGATTAAAGGCTTGCACCACCACTGCCAAGAATAGTTTTAAGTACCCATATTGGGTAGCTCATAACTACCTATACCTCCATCTCCAGCTGTTCTGATGCTCTTCTGGCCTCTATGGACCCTTGTACTGATGTGCACATACCCGCACACAGACACATGCCTGTGTACATAATTAAATATAAAAAATCTCTCAACAATTAAAAATATTGCACATAATCAATGCTCAGCTAGTATAGGTAATATGTGCTATTATCATGAAACCTTCCCAATATTTTGAGGTAAGTATTATTAATTCCATTTTACAGATGAAAAAACATATACTTAGATAATATGTCAATACTTGCATGTGTACAGTTCTCTGGCTGACAATAGGAAGGTGAGATTTGAACTTAGGACAGACTACATCAGGCCATCCCCACACCCACAATCAGGTATGTCCATTGATGTCCTGAGGACTCATCTCTGTTCCCTGCTTGGTCCTTGAGTTTCATCTTGACAAAGTACATGTATATTTTTAGTAACTTCCATGCCCAAAGTGCTTCGACATTTGCCAGGAATGATGGCATGTACCTTTAATCCGAGTACTCTGAAGTATTGTCTACATAAGGAGTTCTAGCCAGAGCTACATGGTGAGATCCCCCAGTGCTCTCTCTCTCTCTCTCTCTCTCTCTCTCTCTCTCTCTCTCTCTCTCTCTCTCTCTCTCTCTCCCCTTTTTCTCTCTGTGTGTGAGGTGGTGGTGTCTCACTATGTATCTCTGGCTGAACTGGAACTCCTTATGCAGATAATTCTGAACTTTATCAGAGATCTTTAGCCACCCAAGCACTGGGATTCCTGGAAAATGCTGAAGCACTTTGGGCATGGAAATAACTAAAATATAAATGTACTTTGTTAAGATGAAACTCAAGAACCAATCAGGGGACAGAGATGAGTCCTCAAGACAGCGATGGGCATGAAGCATGCCTTTCAAGAAGTCTGGCTGGGACACTGATCAGCAAGTATTAGATAAGATCTAGGCAAAGGCAGAGTTGGATAGAGAGGTTCCAGAGCAGGGTGTGTGACAGCCTTGGTGAGAGCTGAGTGAAGAGGTGGAGAGAGAGAGAGAGAGAGAGAGAGAGAGAGAGAGATGCAACTTGATGTTCACATTACTAGCACTTCCTAGCACACAGGGTGGCACATGGATTCTGATGAGTATGGAGACTGAGTTTAGAGTTATAGACATGGATATCCTGGAAGCTAATGGAATGTGGACCTAGAGCTTTGCACTGGACTCTTGGGGCTAAATTAGGACTGAGGAGGTGACTTTTAGGGTCCCTTGTCTGGGAAGTTTTCAGAGAATGTGGGGTAGAGCAAAGTGGGAAGACTATGAAGAAGGTACTATTTAGGGTCCAGGATGGGGGATGACAAATAATACAGCCCTGGAGAAAAGAAAGGAGAACAAGGTTGTGCCAGTGTAGAGCACAGCCTGCCAAGAGAGGCACAGCATGCCGAGAAGCAGTTCCTGCTGTGTCAATGCAGGTTTGCCTCTGAGGCTTGTGAATGGCGGTCATCAGTGTCAGGGCCGGGTGGAGGTCCTGTACCAAGGCTACTGGGGCACCGTGTGTGACGACAGCTGGGACACCCAGGATGCAGATGTCGTCTGTCGGCAGCTCGGCTGTGGCCATTCTCTATCAGCACCTGGAGGGGCCTACTTTGGTCAAGGCTCAGGGGACATTCTCATGGGAGCTGTGTACTGCTTGGGACAGGAATCCTACCTGTCCAGCTGTCAGCATGATGGCTGGTATAACCATGACTGTGGCCACAGGGAAGATGCCGGCGTCGTGTGTTCAGGTAGTGCTGCTGCTCTTGCTTCTAGCCATTGCATGCACAGTCTTAGGCAACACCATGCTTCTGTATGAACTTGTGTATTTGTGCTTGTATGTGCACAGCACATGGTTGCTTACTTGCTTTGCTGTGAGTCATGCCTTAATTGATGTTAGAGGCTACATACATCAGTCTCTCTTCATAGATGAAGACACTGAGGCTCAGAGTGTCACAGGCTGGGAAGTGGTGTAGACAGGCTTTAGCACATCAGAGCTCACAGATAACATCACTCTGATGAGTGGCATCAAGATTATCCTTAACTCAAAGGGCAGTTGCTCTTTGTTTAAAGGAAGTACTTGATGAGGCAACTGTTGGTCCTTTATGTAAATGTCCAAAACAAATTCAAAGCAAAGAGTGGCCAATATGTTCTCTTTATTGGGTACTAAATGACAAGCAAAAAACACACCAAAAGAGGGATGACAAATTCTCCCTGATCTAACCAAACAAATCCTAAAAAATGATATCTGATTGATTACACGATGCTGGTACAAATTCAAATACCAAGGCATTCTCTCTTTCTTGTTGGGGCCACCTTCTCAGGAATATTTAGTGATGATAATGTTTATAATGAGAGGTTGTGTTTGAACTACAGAAACAGTCAAATGCCTTTTGAATTCAAACGTCATCTGGCCATTTCCTAGCTAGTGCCTAGGTTGGGGCTGCTAGTGAACTGGGTGGTAGTTTGAATGGAGTATAAGAAAAGGGATGAATGAGGGTGAGAGACAAAAGATGTTTGTGGTGACATCTCAATGGGAAAGTAACAAAAGGTCAATATCAGATTCAACAAGGAAGTCACATAATTTCAGTGCTGGAAGGTTTTTTAGCATGTGAGATGCAAGCTCCAGCTTCTGAGATTCAAGTGAACACCAACATCCAATGACTTCTTCCTTTCCATTTTGCAGATGTTATCTATGAAACTGAAGAAACTACAGCAGTGACCACAGAAGGTAACTCATATTAGTGGTATTTCTGTGGCCTCATTGTCCCCAGAACCCACAGGCTCAACTCTGTTCCAGAGATGGATAGAAGGGAGAGTATGTGGATCCCAAGCTCCCAGGGAAAATTTCTCACTAAGGCTGAACCCTGAGTGGGGATACATGCCTTGGATTATGTCCCTGAGATGTTGGTGGGGATCATCATGAAGAGGAATCTGCAAGGGGCTCAAAGGTGGTTTAAATTCTAGGAGTTGGTTGCACATTCTCAGAGCCCAAGGTTCCCATGTTTCACACTGCGCCTTGTCCAGCATAGGGAGTTGACTCTGGCTCTGGTTCCTGGAGTGGAAGACAAAGTCTGCTTAGCCAGTGCCTTTGTCATTTCTTCCCTCTGAGGTCATAGGAAAATAAAGCTCCCATGGGAGCCCTGATTCTCCACCCTGGACATCACAGATCCTGCCTTTCTTCATTGAGTTCCTCTCGTGAGAGATGTTGGAGGCAAATCAGAACAGTTTAGGCCTGGGTATTGGGAGGGAAAATCACTTACATTCCTCCATGGGATATTTGATCCTAGTCAGGAAGAACATTCTCCACACCAAGGTCTCTGGCCAACCCAGAATTTCATGGGATTCCAAAGGGTCTACCGGAAAGGCATTATTCAAGCATGAATGGTATCCCAAGGATGAGACTGGTTATATTCTGACTTATTTATATTCTACCATTTATTATTTGTAACAACTATGCAAGAAAAACCTGTTTTCGGCTCCGTGTTTTTAGCCTTACAGGGCACTCTTAGGTGTCTGAAACCCCTCCAGGCTTGATAGGCACCATGTTGCAAATATATCTGTCAGATGGAAGGGAAGAGAGGATTGGGCAAGGCTTTGATAAAGTCCTGAGGAGACCACTCTCATAAAGCTGTTTGTGTGGAGAGAGGTCACTTTCCTCCATATCCTGGTCACTCAGAAACTGGGTATTTATTAACAATGGGCCTATCTTCAGGTATTGCCATTCTAATTGGTGGACTATGTCACTTTTGGAGGTGATCTGATAAAGAGCCAGGTGACAGTTTGAACAATTTAAACATAGATGCTTGAAGTTTGTATCTTATGTAAATGGGGGGCATATTTGAAGCATTTCCACTGAAGTAAAATAGTTTGAGGTAGGATTGTTCATATTCTCTCTCTCTCTCTCCCTCTCCCTCTCCCTCTTCCTTTCTCTGTCCTCCTCAGGAGGCTGAGTTAGGAAGTTCTTGAGTTTGGGTGTAGTCTAGGGTAGATACAGAAATATTGACTTTAAAATATATTCACACACAAACAGGCAACAGGTGTTCCAATCCTCTGCTAGTGAATATTACATTTGGTGTGTCAGCCAATGCAATTAGATAAGAACAATGAATTAGTTTTGTATGTATAGGAAACACTTTTGTATCGATTCCTGTGGCTTCAGCACAAGGCTAATGTAGTCCTTCAGCTTAACACCATTTTCTACAAAAATATCTTTTAGAATGGGAGAATTCACGACCACAGATATTTCTTTACATTTTAAGTCACATAGTATTAGCCAGTACAGACCCTGAATCACATCCCATCTTCAGATTTAACTATCCTACCCAGTCTTTTTTTTTTCCTTTTAACAATAGAGAATTAAATTTCACTTTCCATTTTTCTTTCTAACATGTATATGGACTGTAGATTCAACCACTCAATATCCTTACACAACTCCAGAATCTACTTCCCCTCCAGAGACAACCACTCCAGTGTATTATACACCAGCAGGTAACAAAAATCGCATAAATCTCTCTGTGTAAGTTGAAATGCCAGTGTCCTTCATGCTGTTGTCTTGTTGGGACACTTAAGGGGTTGGGTGGGATTGCCTACTATTCCATGGGGCTTTCCTCCACTGGGATCCCTGTCATTCCTCCCCCCTTTGTGTGTGTGTGTGTGTGTGTGTGTGTGTGTGTGTTTCCTGGCCAGTGTGGGACTGGAGCTGGGACTTAGACTGCCCTGTCCTAGTGTGTGTGTGTGTGTGTGTGTGTGTGTTTTCTGGCTAGTGTGGGACTGGAGTGTGTGTGTGTGTGTGTGTGTGTGTGTGTGTGTGTAGTAGTAGTAGTAGTAGTGAGTCATAGGGTGGGAGCTTTGCTAATTCCATGCCATCTAGGTTTAGTAATATGTCAGAGAAAAAATGTGGAGTTAGATCATCAAGATTAGACAAGTTTCCATGGCAAGTGAGAGTGATGATATATTATGGAATCCCATTCTAGTCCCTTCAAAGGGTGCCCTGTCTAGAGATCTAGAGTATTCCCCTGTGCTAAACCCCTGTGGATCTTTGTCTTATTTAAACATTTTGGGTACTTGACTTCAGTGATAAGTTCACAATAGTGGTCTTGGAACCAGAAGTCACAAAGCCTGGGGTTCTCTAGTGTGCTGTTATTGTACACAGAAATTGAGCTCATGGACTCAGTCACCTGACCCAGCTCAGTGGGTTGATGATGCTTACTAATTTTCTGTTGGTCTTGAAATGCAGTCCTGATACAAAGTCTCAACTTTGTGTAATCATCAGGCGACAGACTTTCCAGGGATCCATGAAGTTCTCTGCTACCAGAGAACTCACTGTTTTGTCCCTTTTGGTTTGTCACACAGCAACGTCCCCTACCTCCTCCTTTACTGCTGGCAGGCGTGGGTCAGCTGGGGCTAGATGTGCCCGTGTGCAGTCTGTGTGTTAGGAGTTGGAGGGCTCTCCTTATGTTCCTTCCATGAACCACCTGGTTTCTGCCGTGTATGTTGTCATCCAGAAGAGTGCATGGCATGTATAGGCCTTAGCTATAAGCTAGAGTAGATACCTGGTCACCGTCCAGAACAGATTCCACCCATGTCAATACTCTTTGTGGAAACCTGACCATGCTGGTGACAAACTCACCTTTAATGTGTAGACGAGAAATAGTGAGCACTCCACTGAGGGTGCAAAGGCCAATTGAATGTGGTAAAGGTTTGCAAGACAGGGTTTCCAAGAAGGAAGAGTGGGAGGCGTTCATATTACATATTGCATTAAACCCCATGAGAGAGCTGTCCATGAATGCACAAGCTCCATCATCCACACAAGAACTAAAGGAACAATCCATCTTGTCTTTCCAGGTACAGATTCTGGTTTGGCTCTGAGGCTGGTGAATGGAAGCGACAGGTGTCAGGGCCGTGTAGAGATCCTTTACCAGGGTTCCTGGGGCACCGTGTGTGATGACAGTTGGGACATCAATGATGCCAACGTGGTGTGCCGGCAGCTGGGCTGTGGCTGGGCCGTGTCTGCTAAAGTAGAAGCCTGGTTTGGGCAGGGCTCCGGGAACATTGTCCTGGATAATGTGGCCTGTAGTGGACATGAGTACAATCTGTGGAGCTGCCGCCACAATGGCTGGCTTTCCCATAACTGTGGACACTACGAGGATGCTGGAGTCATCTGCTCAGGTATGATCCAGATACTATTAACGTTTGCTCTCAACAATGTGGTTTCGTTAGGACTCTTATTCCTGTCCTCAGAACTTCATTTGGGTCAACAGTACTGGCAATCATTCTGCGTTGTTTCGTTTTTTCTCACTCACGGGTCTGTCTATAACTCACACAGGATCTCTAGATTTTCCTTGATTCGGGTGACACTGGAAGTACCAAGTTAGGTTCCTCTCTTGAGGGAATCACAGTGTCATTACACATTTCCTCCTTCAAGCAGTACTATGTTCTTTGGAAGGACATGGGTACTGTTTTAAAGCTTTCATAGCCAGCACCCCAAGGGTAAAATAACAAGACATTGTTGTAGGTGAGGAACATCCACTTGACTCAATTGCCTGTGGTTCCACACCCTTCCCAGATGTAGCCCTTTTGGAGGACAGTTTTGGTGGTGCTTTCTACTCTCCTTCATGTCATAGACATTTCTGGTTACCTCTAGTCATTTTAGGTCAATTCTATCTCTAATCTAAAGTCAATGACTCATTACTATCACTGGCAGAAATGGCATAGGAAGAGTGAGGTGTAGTTATGAGGGTGGTAACATCTATTTCTTCATATACCTGCCATGAAGGATATGTGTTAGGACAAAAGCAAGGTGGACCACACTCTCCCAACAGTCTTCTCCTAACAGGAGGGTACCGCAGCAGTGTGCCTTCTACAGCTCATCACTGAGACTGGTTTTGGTTGATTATCTACAGAGCAATGAAAATAAGTTTCTTGCCTGTTTCAGAGGTAGCCATTACTTTCTTATTGCAGAGAATGAGTTCTAGGTAGGCACTGAGGTCCAGACTTTGGTTGTCGGGTTCAGCGTTGGGCTCTATGACTAGATCTAGGATTCAGATTACACTGCGAATGTGCAGAACATGAACTCTTTCTGTAAAAACGTCAACTCTGTCTCACTCTTCCTTCCAGATGGGGTCCTGTGCTTGTTGCCTAACCTCCCTTCTTTCTTACCTACTCCACACCCAAGCCCAGTAAATCTCAGCATCTCAATCTGGAAGATCGCTATACTTTGGGATCCCATTTTGGGAGTACTTTGTCTTTACTTGGCTCGTTAGTATTTAGAGAGTGCTTTTTGTTCCCAAGCCAAGTTTGCACCAAGTATTTGATAGAGTCTCAGCTCAAACATCTGTAATGTATGTACAAATTCATTGATGGGATGAAATCTGGCCCTTTCACATTCAAGACCTATGCAAATCTATGTGGGGTTCTCTGGCCTTCTGCAGAGGGGTCAGCATTGTCTAAGTCACTCTCTCCTCTTCCTGTGCAACCCAGTCTCCTATCTGCTACGTGGTCAACTGCCTACACCCTGTGAAATGATGAACATGCTATGGCGGCCAAGAAATGTTTTGTGTTTCTTGGGGCCAGAACAATAGAATCTTCTGTGTCCCACACTCTGTTGCCTTTGATCTTTTCACACTTTCCTGCTGTTTATCGAAGTCTGGTCCATGGTGTCACATGTATCTATCCAATACCTGTGTCCCCAAATGGACACAGAACTTCTTAGAGAAGAAAAATACTTGGGTTGAGAGAGGTGGAGTACAGTCTGATGTCCTACAAAGGACATGTTCCCTACGTGAAAATCTGGATTTGTCCCTGGATCATGAGTCACAAGTGCAACTCCTGAACTCATCCTGCATTGTGTGTAGGATATCTGTTAGTGTCTAGATGTCTGTCAATGTAACTTTACTTTTCTTTGTGTTGTCAATTTGTGACATATGGCCTACTACTACTCCTGATATTACAGTAGATAATGTGTCTTCTTATCCATGGTCGGGCTTCTAATATATCTCTGGATGAAACCTTGCTATGCTAATAAAGGGATGAGGGTTAAGGTATTTCCTGCCCGATCCATGATAGAATAGAAAGGAGTTTCATGCATAGCCCAGGCGATGATGTGTTGCTGGCAAGGGATGCTCACAGCCACAGCCAGTAGGGATAGAACGGCTGTCCCCAAAATTTCAGCCTTCTCCATAGCGTAAAGAGGCAGCTTCTGTTGAGCCAAGTATGACCCTAGCTTGTTCAGAGGGATTGAGGAGGGGCAGCATTTACTTAATTTTTCTACACTTTGCTTTCCTTGTGAAATCATTAGCTACAGAGGCCCCTTATTATGTATGGTATTTATCTAGAAAAGGGTATCTAATGCTAGAGCCATGCTGCCTGGAACAGTAGAGAATATTCCTCTCATGATCCTAAAGAATAGATATTATGATTCTATACCAAGCAACTGTCCTTCAGGACAAAGTTACAGTGGCCTTGGGCACTCGATAGGCATATATGCATTGCATTGTGACCCTGAGATGTCGATGGAGATCGTCCTGAAGAGGTATCCCCAAGGGGTAAAAGGTTGTTGTTTCTAGGAGTATGTTGCACATTCTCAGAGCCCAAGGTTCCCATGTTTCACACTGCGCCTTGTCCAGCATAGGGAGCTGTCTCTGGCTCTGGTTCCTGGAGTGGAAGACAGAGTATGCTTAGCCAGTGCCTTTGTCGTTTCTTTCCCTCTGAGGTCGTAGAAAAATAAAGCTCCCATGAGAGCCCTGATTCTCCACCCTGGACATCACAGATCCTGCCTTTCCTCATTGAGTTCCTCTCATGAGAGCTGTTGGAGGCAAATTTGATCTGTTTAGGCTCTGACAACCTGGGCTTTGGAGGTAAAGTCACTTACTTTCCTCCTTGGGATTTTTTTTTTTGGTCCTAGATCATCAGGAAGAACATTCTCCACACCAAGGTCTCTGGCCAACCCAGAATTTCTTGGGACACCAAATGGTCCATAGGAAAGGCATTACTCAAGCATGAGTGGTATCCCAAGGATGAGACTGGTTATCTTCTGACTTATTCATATTCTACCATTTATTATTTGTGACAACTATGCAAGAAAAACCTGTTTTCGGCTCTGTGTTTTTAGCCTTACAGGGAACTCTTAGGTGTCTGAAACTCCTCCAGGCTTGATAGGCACCATGATGTAAATATATCTGTCAGATGGAAGGGAAGAGAGAATTGGGCAAGGCTTTGATACAGTCCTGAGGAGACCACTCTCATAAAGCTGTTTGTGTGGAGAGAGGTCACTTTCCTCCATATCCTGGTCACTCAGAAACTGGGTATTTGTTAGCAATGGGCCTATCTACAGGTATCGCCATTCTAATTGGTGGACTATGTCACTTTTGGAGGTGATCTGATAAAGAGCCAGGTGACAGTTTGAACAATTTAAACATAGATGCTTGAAGTAAATGGGGGGCATATTTGAAGCATTTCCACTGAAGTAAAATAGTTTGAGGTAGGATTGTTCATATTCTCTCTCTCTCTCTCTCTCTCTCTCTCTCTCTCTCTCTCTCTCTCTCTCTCCCTCTCCCTCTCCCTCTTCCTCTCCCTCTCCCTCTCCCTCTTCCTCTCCCTTTTCCTCTCCCTTTCTCTGTCCTCCTCAGGAGGCTGAGTTAGAAAGTTCTTGAGTTTGGGTGTAGTCTAGGGTAGATACAGAAATATTGACTTTAAAATACATTCACACACAAACAGGCAACAGGTGTTCCAATCCTCTGCTAGTGAATATTACATTTGGTGTGTCAGCCAATGCAATTAGATAAGAACAATGAATTAGTTTTGTATGTATAGGAAACACTTTTGTATCGATTCCCGTGGCTTCAGCACAAGGCTAATGTAGTCTTTCAGCTTAACACCATTTTCTACAAAAATATCTTTTAGAATGGGAGAATTCACGACCACAGATATTTCTTTACATTTTAAGTCACATAGTATTAGCCAGTACAGACCCTGAATCACATCCCATCTTCAGATTTAACTATCCTTGCCAGTCTTTTTTTTCTTTTAACAATAGAGAATTAAATTTCACTTTCCATTTTTCTTTCTAACATGTATATGGACTGTAGATTCAACCACTCAATATCCTTACACAACTCCAGAATCTACTTCCCCTCCAGAGACAACCACTCCAGTGTATTATACACCAGCAGGTAACAAAAATCGCATAAATCTCTCTGTGTAAGTTGAAATGCCAGTGTCCTTCATGCTGTTGTCTTGTTGGGACACTTAAGGGGTTGGGTGGGATTGCCTACTATTCCATGGGGCTTTCCTCCACTGGGATCCCTGTCATTCCTTCCCCCTTTGTGTGTGTGTGTGTGTGTGTGTGTGTGTGTGTGTGTGTGTGTGTATGTGTGTGTGTGTAGTAGTGAGTCATAGGTGGGAGCTTTGCTAATTCCATGCCATCTAGGTTTAGTAATATGTCAGAGAAAAACTTTGGAGTTAGAGCATCAAGATTAGACAAGATTAGACAAGATATATTATGGGATCCCATTCTAGTCCCTTCAAAGGGTGCCCTGTCTAGAGAGCAAGAGTATTCCCCTGTGCTAAACCCCTGTGGATCTTTGTCTTATTTAAACATTTTGGGTACTTGACTTCAGTGATAAGTTCACAATAGTGGTCTTGGAACCAGAAGTCACAAAGCCTGGGGTTCTCTAGTGTACTGCTATTGTACACAGAAATTGAGCTCATGGACTCAGTCACCTGACACAGCTCAGTGGGTTGATGATGCTTACTAATTTTCTGTTGGTCTTGAAATGCAGTCCTGATACAAAGTCTCAACTTTGTGTAATCATCAGGGGACAGACTTTCCAGGGATCCATGAAGTTCTCTGCTACCAGAGAACTCACTGTTTTGTCCCTTTTGGTTTGTCACACAGCAACGTCCCCTACCTCCTCCTTTACTGCTGGCAGGCGTGGGTCAGCTGGGGCTAGATGTGCCCGTGTGCAGTCTGTGTGTTAGGAGTTGGAGGGCTCTCCTTACGTTCCTTCCATGAACCACCTGGTTTCTTCCGTGTATGTTGTCATCCAGAAGAGTGCATGGCATGTATAGGCCTTAGCTATAAGCTAGAGTAGATACCTGGTCACCGTCCAGAACAGATTCCACCCATGTCAATACTCTTTGTGGAAACCTGACCATGCTGGTGACAAACTCACCTTTAATGTGTAGACGAGAAATAGTGAGCACTCCACTGAGGGTGCAAAGGCCAATTGAATGTGGTAAAGGTTTGCAAGACAGGGTTTCCAAGAAGGAAGAGTGGGAGGCGTTCATATTACATATTGCATTAAACCCCATGAGAGAGCTGTCCATGAATGCACAAGCTCCATCATCCACACAAGAACTAAAGGAACAATCCATCTTGTCTTTCCAGGTACAGATTCTGGTTTGGCTCTGAGGCTGGTGAATGGAAGCGACAGGTGTCAGGGCCGTGTAGAGATCCTTTACCAGGGTTCCTGGGGCACCGTGTGTGATGACAGTTGGGACATCAATGATGCCAACGTGGTGTGCCGGCAGCTGGGCTGTGGCTGGGCCGTGTCTGCTAAAGTAGAAGCCTGGTTTGGGCAGGGCTCCGGGAACATTGTCCTGGATAATGTGGCCTGTAGTGGACATGAGTACAATCTGTGGAGCTGCCGCCACAATGGCTGGCTTTCCCATAACTGTGGACACTACGAGGATGCTGGAGTCATCTGCTCAGGTATGATCCAGATACTATTAACGTTTGCTCTCAACAATGTGGTTTCGTTAGGACTCTTATTCCTGTCCTCAGAACTTCATTTGGGTCAACAGTACTGGCAATCATTCTGCGTTGTTTCGTTTTTCTCACTCACGGGTCTGTCTATAACTCACACAGGATCTCTAGATTTTCCTTGATTCGGGTGACACTGGAAGTACCAAGTTAGGTTCCTCTCTTGAGGGAATCACAGTGTCATTACACATTTCCTCCTTCAAGCAGTACTATGTTCTTTGGAAGGACATGGGTACTGTTTTAAAGCTTTCATAGCCAGCACCCCAAGGGTAAAATAACAAGACATTGTTGTAGGTGAGGAACATCCACTTGACTCAATTGCCTGTGGTTCCACACCCTTCCCAGATGTAGCCCTTTTGGAGGACAGTTTTGGTGGTGCTTTCTACTCTCCTTCATGTCATAGACATTTCTGGTTACCTCTAGTCATTTTAGGTCAATTCTATCTCTAATCTAAAGTCAATGACTCATTACTATCACTGGCAGAAATGGCATAGGAAGAGTGAGGTGTAGTTATGAGGGTGGTAACATCTATTTCTTCATATACCTGCCATGAAGGATATGTGTTAGGACAAAAGCAAGGTGGACCACACTCTCCCAACAGTCTTCTCCTAACAGGAGGGTACCGCAGCAGTGTGCCTTCTACAGCTCATCACTGAGACTGGTTTTGGTTGATTATCTACAGAGCAATGAAAATAAGTTTCTTGCCTGTTTCAGAGGTAGCCATTACTTTCTTATTGCAGAGAATGAGTTCTAGGTAGGCACTGAGGTCCGGACTTTGGTTGTCGGGTTCAGCGTTGGGCTCTATGACTAGATCTAGGATTCAGATTACACTGCGAATGTGCAGAACATGAACTCTTTCTGTAAAAACGTCAACTCTGTCTCACTCTTCCTTCCAGATGGGGTCCTGTGCTTGTTGCCTAACCTCCCTTCTTTCTTACCTACTCCACACCCAAGCCCAGTAAATCTCAGCATCTCAATCTGGAAGATCGCTATACTTTGGGATCCCATTTTGGGAGTACTTTGTCTTTACTTGGCTCGTTAGTATTTAGAGGGTGCTTTTTGTTCCCAAGCCAAGTTTGCACCAAGTATTTGATAGAGTCTCGGCTCAAACATCTGTAACGTATGTACAAATTCATTGATGGGATGAAATCTGGCCCTTTCACATTCAAGACCTATGCAAATCTATGTGGGGTTCTCTGGCCTTCTGCAGAGGGGTCAGCATTGTCTAAGTCACTCTCTCCTCTTCCTGTGCAACCCAGTCTCCTATCTGCTACGTGGTCAACTGCCTACACCCTGTGAAATGATGAACATGCTATGGCGGCCAAGAAATGTTTTGTGTTTCTTGGGGCCAGAACAATAGAATCTTCTGTGTCCCACACTCTGTTGCCTTTGATCTTTTCACACTTTCCTGCTGTTTATCGAAGTCTGGTCCATGGTGTCACATGTATCTATCCAATACCTGTGTCCCCAAATGGACACAGAACTTCTTAGAGAAGAAAAAATACTTGGGTTGAGAGAGGTGGAGTACAGTCTGATGTCCTACAAAGGACATGTTCCCTACGTGAAAATCTGGATTTGTCCCTGGATCATGAGTCACAAGTGCAACTCCTGAACTCATCCTGCATTGTGTGTAGGATCTCTGTTAGTGTCTAGATGTCTGTCAATGTAACTTTACTTTTCTTTGTGTTGTCAATTTGTGACATATGGCCTACTACTACTCCTGATATTACAGTAGATAGTGTGTCTTCTTATCCATGGTCGGGCTTCTAATATATCTCTGGATGAAACCTTGCTATGCTAATAAAGGGATGAGGGTTAAGGTATTTCCTGCCCGATCCATGATAGAATAGAAAGGAGTTTCATGCATAGCCCAGGCGATGATGTGTTGCTGGCAAGGGATGCTCACAGCCACAGCCAGTAGGGATAGAACGGCTGTCCCCAAAATTTCAGCCTTCTCCATAGCGTAAAGAGGCAGCTTCTGTTGAGCCAAGTATGACCCTAGCTTGTTCAGAGGGATTGAGGAGGGGCAGCATTTACTTAATTTTTCTACACTTTGCTTTCCTTGTGAAATCATTAGCTACAGAGGCCCCTTATTATGTATGGTATTTATCTAGAAAAGGGTATCTAATGCTAGAGCCATGCTGCCTGGAACAGTAGAGAATATTCCTCTCATGATCCTAAAGAATAGATATTATGATTCTATACCAAGCAACTGTCCTTCAGGACAAAGTTACAGTGGCCTTGGGCACTCGATAGGCATATATGCATTGCATTGTGACCCTGAGATGTCGATGGAGATCGTCCTGAAGAGGTATCCCCAAGGGGTAAAAGGTTGTTGTTTCTAGGAGTATGTTGCACATTCTCAGAGCCCAAGGTTCCCATGTTTCACACTGCGCCTTGTCCAGCATAGGGAGCTGTCTCTGGCTCTGGTTCCTGGAGTGGAAGACAGAGTATGCTTAGCCAGTGCCTTTGTCGTTTCTTTCCCTCTGAGGTCGTAGAAAAATAAAGCTCCCATGAGAGCCCTGATTCTCCACCCTGGACATCACAGATCCTGCCTTTCCTCATTGAGTTCCTCTCATGAGAGCTGTTGGAGGCAAATTTGATCTGTTTAGGCTCTGACAACCTGGGCTTTGGAGGTAAAGTCACTTACTTTCCTCCTTGGGATTTTTTTTTTTGATCCTAGATCATCAGGAAGAACATTCTCCACACCAAGGTCTCTGGCCAACCCAGAATTTCTTGGGACTCCAAATGGTCCATAGGAAAGGCATTACTCAAGCATGAGTGGTATCCCAAGGATGAGACTGGTTATCTTCTGACTTATTCATATTCTACCATTTATTATTTGTGACAACTATGCAAGAAAAACCTGTTTTCCGCTCTGTGTTTTTAGCCTTACAGGGAACTCTTAGGTGTCTGAAACTCCTCCAGGCTTGATAGGCACCATGATGTAAATATATCTGTCAGATGGAAGGGAAGAGAGAATTGGGCAAGGCTTTGATACAGTCCTGAGGAGACCACTCTCATAGAGCTGTTTGTGTGGAGAGAGGTCACTTTCCTCCATATCCTGGTCACTCAGAAACTGGGTATTTATTAACAATGGGCCTATCTACAGGTATCGCCATTCTAATTGGTGGACTATGTCACTTTTGGAGGTGATCTGATAAAGAGCCAGGTGACAGTTTGAACAATTTAAACATAGATGCTTGAAGTAAATGGGGGGCATATTTGAAGCATTTCCACTGAAGTAAAATAGTTTGAGGTAGGATTGTTCATATTCTCTCTCTCTCTCTCTCTCTCTCTCTCTCTCTCTCTCTCTCTCTCTCTCTCTCTCTCTCCCTCTCCCTCTCCCTCTCCCTCTCCCTCTCCCTCTTCCTCTCCCTTTTCCTCTCCCTTTCTCTGTCCTCCTCAGGAGGCTGAGTTAGGAAGTTCTTGAGTTTGGGTGTAGTCTAGGGTAGATACAGAAATATTGACTTTAAAATACATTCACACACAAACAGGCAACAGGTGTTCCAATCCTCTGCTAGTGAATATTACATTTGGTGTGTCAGCCAATGCAATTAGATAAGAACAATGAATTAGTTTTGTATGTATAGGAAACACTTTTGTATCGATTCCCGTGGCTTCAGCACAAGGCTAATGTAGTCTTTCAGCTTAACACCATTTTCTACAAAAATATCTTTTAGAATGGGAGAATTCACGACCACAGATATTTCTTTACATTTTAAGTCACATAGTATTAGCCAGTACAGACCCTGAATCACATCCCATCTTCAGATTTAACTATCCTTGCCAGTCTTTTTTTTTCTTTTAACAATAGAGAATTAAATTTCACTTTCCATTTTTCTTTCTAACATGTATATGGACTGTAGATTCAACCACTCAATATCCTTACACAACTCCAGAATCTACTTCCCCTCCAGAGACAACCACTCCAGTGTATTATACACCAGCAGGTAACAAAAATCGCATAAATCTCTCTGTGTAAGTTGAAATGCCAGTGTCCTTCATGCTGTTGTCTTGTTGGGACACTTAAGGGGTTGGGTGGGATTGCCTACTATTCCATGGGGCTTTCCTCCACTGGGATCCCTGTCATTCCTTCCCCCTTTGTGTGTGTGTGTGTGTGTGTGTGTGTGTGTGTGTGTGTGTGTGTGTGTATGTGTGTGTGTGTAGTAGTGAGTCATAGGTGGGAGCTTTGCTAATTCCATGCCATCTAGGTTTAGTAATATGTCAGAGAAAAACTTTGGAGTTAGAGCATCAAGATTAGACAAGATTAGACAAGATATATTATGGGATCCCATTCTAGTCCCTTCAAAGGGTGCCCTGTCTAGAGAGCTAGAGTATTCCCCTGTGCTAAACCCCTGTGGATCTTTGTCTTATTTAAACATTTTGGGTACTTGACTTCAGTGATAAGTTCACAATAGTGGTCTTGGAACCAGAAGTCACAAAGCCTGGGGTTCTCTAGTGTACTGTTATTGTACACAGAAATTGAGCTCATGGACTCAGTCACCTGACACAGCTCAGTGGGTTGATGATGCTTACTAATTTTCTGTTGGTCTTGAAATGCAGTTCTGATACAAAGTCTCAACTTTGTGTAATCATCAGGGGACAGACTTTCCAGGGATCCATGAAGTTCTCTGCTACCAGAGAACTCACTGTTTTGTCCCTTTTGGTCTGTCACAGAGCAACGTCCCCTACCTCCTCCTTTACTGATGGCAGGTGTGGGTCAGCTGGGGCTAGATGTGCCCGTGTGCAGTCTGTGTGTTAGGAGTTGGAGGGCTCTCCTTACGTTCCTTCCATGAACCACCTGGATTCTGCCTTGTATGTTGTCATCCAGAAGAGTGCATGGCATGTATAGGCCTTAGCTATAAGCTAGAGTAGATACCTGGTCACCGTCCAGAACAGATTCCACCCATGTCAATACTCTTTGTGGAAACCTGACCATGCTGGTGACAAACTCACCTTTAATGTGTAGAAGAGAAATAGTGAGCACTCCACTGAGGGTGCAAAGGCCAATTGAATGTGGTAAAGGTTTGCAAGACAGGGTTTCCAAGAAGGAAGAGTGGGAGGCGTTCATATTACATATTGCATTAAACCCCATGAGAGAGCTGTCCATGAATGCACAAGCTCCATCATCCACACAAGAACTAAAGGAACAATCCATCTTGTCTTTCCAGGTACAGATTCTGGTTTGGCTCTGAGGCTGGTGAATGGAAGCGACAGGTGTCAGGGCCGTGTAGAGATCCTTTACCAGGGTTCCTGGGGCACCGTGTGTGATGACAGTTGGGACATCAATGATGCCAATGTGGTGTGCCGGCAGCTGGGCTGTGGCTGGGCCGTGTCTGCTAAAGTAGAAGCCTGGTTTGGGCAGGGCTCCGGGAACATTGTCCTGGATAATGTGGCCTGTAGTGGACATGAGTACAATCTGTGGAGCTGCCGCCACAATGGCTGGCTTTCCCATAACTGTGGACACCAGGAGGATGCTGGAGTCATCTGCTCAGGTATGATCCAGATACTATTAACGTTTGCTCTCAACAATGTGGTTTCGTTAGGACACTTATTCCTGTCCACAGAACTTCATTTGGGTCAACAGTACTGGCAATCATTCTGCGTTGTTTCGTTTTTCTCACTCACGGGTCTGTCTATAACTCACACAGGATCTCTAGATTTTCCTTGATTCGGGTGACACTGGAAGTACCAAGTTAGGTTCCTCTCTTGAGGGAATCACAGTGTCATTACACATTTCCTCCTTCAAGCAGTACTATGTTCTTTGGAAGGACATGGGTACTGTTTTAAAGCTTTCGTAGCCAGCACCCCAAGGGTAAAATAACAAGACATTGTTGTAGGTGAGGAACATCCACTTGACTCAATTGCCTGTGGTTCCACACCCTTCCCAGATGTAGCCCTTTTGGAGGACAGTTTTGGTGGTGCTTTCTACTCTCCTTCATGTCATAGACATTTCTGGTTACCTCTAGTCATTTTAGGTCAATTCTATCTCTAATCTAAAGTCAATGACTCATTACTATCACTGGCAGAAATGGCATAGGAAGAGTGAGGTGTAGTTATGAGGGTGGTAACATCTATTTCTTCATATACCTGCCATGAAGGATATGTGTTAGGACAAAAGCAAGGCGGACCACACTCTCCCAACAGTCTTCTCCTAACAGGAGGGTACCGCAGCAGTGTGCCTTCTACAGCTCATCACTGAGACTGGTTTTGGTTGATTATCTACAGAGCAATGAAAATAAGTTTCTTGCCTGTTTCAGAGGTAGCCATTACTTTCTTATTGCAGAGAATGAGTTCTAGGTAGGCACTGAGGTCCAGACTTTGGTTGTCGGGTTCAGCGTTGGGCTCTATGACTAGATCTAGGATTCAGATTACACTGCGAATGTGCAGAACATGAACTCTTTCTGTAAAAACGTCAACTCTGTCCCACTCTTCCCTCCAGATGGGGTCCTGTGCTTGTTGCCTAACCTCCCTTCTTTCTTACAATTGCCCTAACCTACTCCACACCCAAGCCCAGTAAATCTCAGCATCTCTATCTGGAAGATCGCTATACTTTGGGATCCCATTTTGGGAGTACTTTGTCTTTACTTGGCTCGTTAGTATTTAGAGGGTGCTTTTTGTTCCCAAGCCAAGTTTGCACCAAGTATTTGATAGAGTCTCGGCTCAAACATCTGCAACGTATGTACAAATTCATTGATGGGATGAAATCTGGCCCTTTCACATTCAAGACCTATGCAAATCTATGTGGGGTTCTCTGGCCTTCTGCAGAGGGGTCAGCATTGTCTAAGTCACTCTCTCCTCTTCCTGTACAACCCAGTCTCCTATCTGCTACGTGGTCAACTGCCTACACCCTGTGAAATGATGAACATGCTATGGCGGCCAAGAAATGTTTTGTGTTTCTTGGGGCCAGAACAATAGAATCTTCTGTGTCCCACACTCTGTTGCCTTTGATCTTTTCACACTTTCCTGCTGTTTATCGAAGTCTGGTCCATGGTGTCACATGTATCTATCCAATACCCGTGTCCCCAAATGGACACAGAACTTCTTAGAGAAGAAAAAATACTTGGGTTGAGAGAGGTGGAGTACACCTACAAAGGACATGTTCCCTACGTGAAAATCTGGATTTGTCCCTGGATCATGAGTCACAAGTGCAACTCCTGAACTCATCCTGCATTGTGTGTAGGATATCTGTTAGTGTCTAGATGTCTGTCAATGTAACTTTACTTTTCTTTGTGTTGTCAATTTGTGACATATGGCCTACTACTACTCCTGATATTACAGTAGATAATGTGTCTTCTTATCCATGGTCGGGCTTCTAATATATCTCTGGATGAAACCTTGCTATGCTAATAAAGGGATGAGGGTTAAGGTATTTCCTGTCCGATCCATGATAGAATAGAAAGGAGTTTCATGCATAGCCCAGGCGATGATGTGTTGCTGGTAAGGTATGCTCACAGCCACAGCCAGTAGGGATAGAACGGCGGAACCCTACAGGAGTCTGTCCCCAAAATTTCAGCCTTCTCCATAGCGTAAAGAGGCAGCTTCTGTTGAGCCAAGTATGACCCTAGCTTGTTCAGAGGGATTGAGGAGGGGCAGCATTTACTTAATTTTTCTACACTTTGCTTTCCTTGTGAAATCATTAGCTACAGAGGCCCCTTATTATGTATGGTATTTATCTAGAAAAGGGTATCTAATGCTAGAGCCATGCTGCCTGGAACAGTAGAGAATATTCCTCTCATGATCCTAAAGAATAGATATTATGATTCTATACCAAGCAACTGTCCTTCAGGACAAAGTTACAGTGGCCTTGGGCACTCGATAGGCATATATGCATTGCATTGTGACCCTGAGATGTCGATGGGGATCGTCCTGAAGAAGTATCCCCAAGGGGTAAAAGGTTGTTGTTTCTAGGAGTATGTTGCACATTCTCAGAGCCCAAGGTTCCCATGTTTCACACTGCACCTTGTCCAGCATAGGGAGCTGACTCTGGCTCTGGTTCCTGGAGTGGAAGACAGAGTATGCTTAGCCAGTGCCTTTGTCGTTTCTTTCCCTCTGAGGTCGTAGAAAAATAAAGCTCCCATGGGAGCCCTGATTCTCCACCCTGGACATCACAGATCCTGCCTTTCCTCATTGAGTTCCTCTCATGGGAGATGTTGGAGGCAAATTTGATCTGTTTAGGCTCTGACAACCTGGGCTTTGGAGGTAAAGTCACTTACTTTCCTCCTTGGGATTTTTTTTTTTTTTTGGTCCCAGATCATCAGGAAGAACATTCTCCACACCAAGGTCTCTGGCCAACCCAGAATTTCTTGGGACACCAAATGGTCCATAGGAAAGGCATTACTCAAGCATGAGTGGTATCCCAAGCATGAGACTGGTTATCTTCTGACTTATTCATATTCTACCATTTATTATTTGTAACAACTATGCAAGAAAAACCTGTTTTCGGCTCTGTGTTTTTAGCCTTACAGGGCACTCTTAGGTGTCTGAAACTCCTCCAGGCTTGATAGGCACCATGTTGCAAATATATCTGTCAGATGGAAGGGAAGAGAGAATTGGGCAAGGCTTTGATACAGTCCTGAGGAGACCACTCTCATAGAGCTGTTTGTGTGGAGAGAGGTCACTTTCCTCCATATCCTGGTCACTCAGAAACTGGGTATTTATTAACAATGGGCCTATCTACAGGTATTGCCATTCTAATTGGTGGACTATGTCACTTTTGGAGGTGATCTGATAAAGAGCCAGGTGACAGTTTGAACAATTTAAACATAGATGCTTGAAGTTTGTATCTTATGTAAATGGGGGGCATATTTGAAGCATTTCCACTGAAGTAAAATAGTTTGAGGTAGGATTGCTCATAGTCTCTCTCTCTCTCTCTTTCCCCCTCTCCCCCTCTCCCTCTCCCTCTCCGTCTTCCTTTCTCTGTCCTCCTCAGGAGGCTGAGTTAGGAAGTTCTTGAGTTTGGGTGTAGTCTAGGGTAGATACAGAAATATTGACTTTAAAATACATTCACACACAAACAGGCAACAGGTGTTCCAATCCTCTGCTAGTGAATATTACATTTGGTGTGTCAGCCAATGCAATTAGATAAGAACAATGAATTAGTTTTGTATGTATAGGAAACACTTTTGTATCGATTCCCCGTGGCTTCAGCACAAGGCTAATGTAGTCCTTCAGCTTAACACCATTTTCTACAAAAATATCTTTTAGAATGGGAGAATTCACGACCACAGATATTTCTTTACATTTTAAGTCACATAGTATTAGCCAGTACAGACCCTGAATCACATCCCATCTTCAGATTTACCTATCCATGCCAGTCTTTTTTTTTTTCTTTTAACAATAGAGAATTAAATTTCACTTTCCATTTTTCTTTCTAACATGTATATGGACTGTAGATTCAACCACTCAATATCCTTACACAACTCCAGAATCTACTTCCCCTCCAGAGACAACCACTCCAGTGTATTATACACCAGCAGGTAACAAAAATCGCATAAATCTCTCTGTGTAAGTTGAAATGCCAGTGTCCTTCATGCTGTTGTCTTGTTGGGACACTTAAGGGGTTGGGTGGGATTGCCTACTATTCCATGGGGCTTTCCTCCACTGGGATCCCTGTCATTCCTCCCCACTTTGTGTGCGTGCGTGCGTGCGCGCGCGCGTGTGTGTGTGTGTGTGTGTGTGTGTGTGTGTGTGTGTGTAGTAGTGAGTCATAGGGTGGGAGCTTTGCTAATTCCATGCCATCTAGGTTTAGTAATATGTCAGAGAAAAACTTTGGAGTTAGAGCATCAAGATTAGACAAGATTAGACAAGATATATTATGGGATCCCATTCTAGTCCCTTCAAAGGGTGCCCTGTCTAGAGAGCTAGAGTATTCCCCTGTGCTAAACCCCCTGTGGATCTTTGTCTTATTTAAACATTTTGGGTACTTGACTTCAGTGATAAGTTCACAATAGTGGTCTTGGAACCAGAAGTCACAAAGCCTGGGGTTCTCTAGTGTACTGTTATTGTACACAGAAATTGAGCTCATGGACTCAGTCACCTGACACAGCTCAGTGGGTTGATGATGCTTACTAATTTTCTGTTGGTCTTGAAATGCAGTTCTGATACAAAGTCTCAACTTTGTGTAATCATCAGGGGACAGACTTTCCAGGGATCCATGAAGTTCTCTGCTACCAGAGTTTTGTCCCTTTTGGTCTGTCACAGAGCAACGTCCCCTACCTCCTCCTTTACTGCTGGCAGGCGTGGGTCAGCTGGGGCTAGATGTGCCCGTGTGCAGTCTGTGTGTTAGGAGTTGGAGGGCTCTCCTTACGTTCCTTCCATGAACCACCTGGATTCGGCCGTGTATGTTGTCATCCAGAAGAGTGCATGGCATGTATAGGCCTTAGCTATAAGCTAGAGTAGATACCTGGTCACCGTCCAGAACAGATTCTACCCATGTCAATACTCTTTGTGGAAACCTGACCATGCTGGTGACAAACTCACCTTTAATGTGTAGAAGAGAAATAGTGAGCACTCCACTGAGGGTGCAAAGGCCAATTGAATGTGGTAAAGGTCTTTGCAAGACAGGGTTTCCAAGAAGGAAGAGTGGGAGGCGTTCATATTACATATTGCATTAAACCCCATGAGAGAGCTGTCCATGAATGCACAAGCTCCATCATCCACACAAGAACTAAAGGAACAATCCATCTTGTCTTTCCAGGTACAGATTCTGGTTTGGCTCTGAGGCTGGTGAATGGAAGCGACAGGTGTCAGGGCCGTGTAGAGATCCTTTACCAGGGTTCCTGGGGCACCGTGTGTGATGACAGTTGGGACATCAATGATGCCAACGTGGTGTGCCGGCAGCTGGGCTGTGGCTGGGCCGTGTCTGCTAAAGTAGAAGCCTGGTTTGGGCAGGGCTCCGGGAACATTGTCCTGGATAATGTGGCCTGTAGTGGACATGAGTACAATCTGTGGAGCTGCCGCCACAATGGCTGGCTTTCCCATAACTGTGGACACTACGAGGATGCTGGAGTCATCTGCTCAGGTATGATCCAGATACTATTAACGTTTGCTCTCAACAATGTGGTTTCGTTAGGACACTTATTCCTGTCCACAGAACTTCATTTGGGTCAACAGTACTGGCAATCATTCTGCATTGTTTCGTTTTTCTCACTCACGGGTCTGTCTATAACTCACACAGGATCTCTAGATTTTCCTTGATTCGGGTGACACTGGAAGTACCAAGTTAGGTTCCTCTCTTGAGGGAATCACAGTGTCATTACACATTTCCTCCTTCAAGCAGTACTATGTTCTTTGGAAGGACATGGGTACCGTTTTTAAAGCTTTCGTAGCCAGCACCCCAAGGGTAAAATAACAAGACATTGTTGTAGGTGAGGAACATCCACTTGACTCAATTGCCTGTGGTTCCACACCCTTCCCAGATGTAGCCCTTTTGGAGGACAGTTTTGGTGGTGCTTTCTACTCTCCTTTATGTCATAGACGTTTCTGGTTACCTCTAGTCATTTTAGGTCAGCCCAGTTTCTAATCTAATGTTAATGACTCACTCACTACCACTGGCAGAAATATCGAAGAAAGAGTGAGGTGTAGTTATGAGGGGGTAACATTTATTTCTTCTTGAGCCAACCGTGAAGTATACGTTTTATGTCATAAGCAAGTCGGGACACACTTTTCTAACAGTATTCTCCTAGTAAGAGGGTACCGCAGCATGTCTTCCATAGCTCATCACTGTGATTGGCTTTTGGTTGATCATCTACAGGGCAATGAAAATAATTTTGTTGCCTGTTTCAGAGGTAGCCATTACTTTCTTATTGCAGATAATAAGTTGTAGGCCTTGAAATTTAGACCTTGGTTATGGGTTTCAGCTTTGGATTCTATGACCTCATCTAGGATTCTGGTTACAATGGGGATTTGCAGAGCATGAGCATGAGTTGTTACTGTAAAATCATCAACTATGTCCCACTTGTCACTATAGGTGAAGTCCGGTGGTTGTTGTCTAACCTCCCTTCTTTCTTACAGATGCCCAAATCCAGTCCACACCCTGGTTCGGTAAGTCTCAGCATCTCCATCTGGAAGATACCTATATTTGGATATCCTGTTTTGGATATATATATATATATATATATATGGCTCAAATGTTTTAATCGAAGTAAAAAATGATTGAGGTAATGAACTTTCGCCTTTTCACATTCAAGACCTATCTGCAAATGTACTGGGTATTCTCTGGCCTTCTGTACAGGTGTCAGCATTGTCTAAGTCACTCTCTCCTGTTCCCATAAATCCCTGTCTCCTACCTGCTATGGTCACCTCCCTACTCACTACAAAATGATGTAGAATGTATGGCAGCCAAGAAATATTTTGTGTTTCTGGGGACCAGGACAATTCATTCTTCTGTGTCCTATACTCTGTTGCCTTTGGACATTTTGTTCTTTCTTGCTCTTTATCGAAGTCTTGTTCATGGTGTCACATGTACCTGTATAATACCAGGGTCCCCAAATGAACACACTGCTTTTTAGAGAAAAAAATATCTTGGTTTGAGAGAGTTGGAGGAACAGTCTGATATCCTGTAAGGCCATGTACCTTGTGTGAGATTCTGTATTGTCCTCTGGTTCAGAAGTCACAAGTACTACTTTTAATGGATTCTACATTGGGTGGAGGATTTATTTTGGTTTTCATATATCTGCCAATCTAACTTTTACTTTTCCATTTGTTTTCAATTTCAGACACATGGACTACCACTACCCCAGATATTACAACAGGTAACATGTTTTCTTACAAATGTCAGGCTTCCCATATGTCATTCGATGAAACCTTGCTCTGCTAGTAAAGGGATGAAGTTAAGCAGAAGATTCCTACATGACCCATGATCTCTTGTGCTTTCAGTATAGAAAAGAGGTTCACACAAGTTGAATTGATGATCTGTTGTTGGTTAGGGATGCCTTGTATCTTCTCACAGTCACAACCAGCAGTGGCAGAATGATGGGACTCTTCAGGAGTCTGTCTGTCCCCAAGCCTTCATCATTGTCCATAAAGCAAAAAAGTCAGCTTCTGTTGAGCCAAATATCACCTTAGCTTGTCTCAGTGGGGTAGAAGAGTGGCAGCACTTACTTGATGTTGCTACATTTAACTTTTCTGGTGATATAATCTGCTATGAAGGTCCCTTAGTATACTATCCATGTAGAAACAGTGTCTCATGCAAGGGGCATGGAACATGGAACAGCAGAGATTATTCCTGTCGTCATTCCAAGGAATAGATTACATGATTCTTTTACTAAGCAACAGTTATTCAGGACAAAGTTACAGTAGCCTTGGCACCCTGGGATACCTCCTTGCTGCAGTGAGGGTCCAGTGAAAGCATGTCTAAGGCTACCACATTCTCTCAAGGAAAGGACTCTCTTTTCCCAAGCCACAGTGCTTCTGTGGCCAACATTACTCTTTCCAGCACGTGTGTCTTGTCCAAACTTTGTTGCCCAGGTCTTCCTTCTAATCCAGTTTTATTTTCCTTTCCAGATTGGCCCACAACTACAACTCCTTACTATGGTAAGCTTGGGGTAACACCACAGCATAGCTGTAAACACTTCAACCAAGAGTTTGGAGAAATTCGGGAATTTCAGGATCTTCTTAAATTCTGTGGTGGAGCACAGTTCAGAAAGACAAAGAGAATGAAACAAACTGAGAACAAAGGACAGTAGTGTCTGCTGAATCAATGTAACCCTCTGTCTGTCTCAGGGACATAAAATTTGCCCCACTTCATTCATTTTGCGAAACTTCACTTCTTTGGTGAATTATTTGCTATGGAAGTCCTTGTCTATAACAGTTGTCTAAAAAGACATGTCTTCCAAGAGTCGTGTGACATGGTAACAGTAGAGATTGTTTCTTTCATATGCTTTTGGTATAGATGGCATGGCTATTTTGTCAAGCAAATATCATTCTGGAATAAGGTAAAGCTGTCCTGGGACCCTGAGACAGCTCCTTCTCACTGTGATGGACATATGTGAGTGTGGTCAGTGCCGACACATGTTCTCAAGGGAAAGAATTACTTTTCTTCAGCCACAGTGCTTCTGTGTTCAATGTTTACCACTCGACCAAACAGTGCACAGGCCTTTCCTCTAATCCAATTTGTTTTTTTCTCTAGATTGGTTTGATACAACCACTTCCCCTGGTAAGTATGGGGGGGGGTGACCAAAGCATAGCTGTAAATATTTAAACCAGAAGGTTGGAGGGAGTCAAGAATTCTAGAATCTGATTAAATATGTAATGGAGCACAGCTCAGCAAGACTAGGAGAAAGAAAGGAATTAGGAAGAGGTCATATCATCCCTGTGTACATCCCCAGTGACCCACATTGTCCCCCCATCCATCTCCTATTTAATCTAATGCTGAATCAGTGGATAGATTTAGTAAGAGCCCTCATGGGGCTTGGGGATGGACTCATGGAGTTGGATTCATGAGCAGGTCACCAGGTCATAAATATATGCCCATTATTGGACACTCTCTATTCCATTCAGCACATGATACCATTGCAAGAAGACCAGGGCCCTGGACTGTGTGAGTCAGAACAGGTAGAAACAGGTGTAGAGTCCACAGTGCTTCCTCCAGATTTTCTCTGTCCTGTAGAGAGATCAAAGCCCATACCAGCAAACACATAGGCACCTGCACTAAGCCCTAAGCCTGGTGTTAATGATGCTCGATGATGTCCTTATGTCCAGGGTGCAGAGATTCTGCACCTCCAATCCAAGAGCTCTCATACCCACCAGCATCTGGCAGTCAGGGAATTGTAAGCATTGGAGACAGCTCACTGTGGTTTTTATGGACTTCCCCAAGATGGGCATTCCTATCACCCATCCAGTACCCAACCTACACCTACCTGTACCTACCTGTACAAAGAAAAGCCACCTAGGAGTGAGTCTTCCATGCCTTTATTGTTGGTCAGAGCTAGGTTACCTCATGTTGGGTTCCTACCTTGGATATTGTGTCAAACATTCCTCTGACTGCCAGGCAGGTCTGAGGTGTGTCCTGGGCTCCATGAACATGTCCACCCTTTCCTTACAGTAACCTATACCTGTGGAGGAAACCTGACTGGCCACTATGGGAACTTTAACAGTCCCTTTTACCCTGGGAATTATCCTAACAATGCCAGATGTGTGTGGAACATTTTGGTCCCAACCAACAACCGTGTGAGCTTGAACTTCAGAGATTTACAGTAAGTGTGGGTGAACAGCAGATATAAAGATCGAATGTGGGTTGCTTTGAAATTCACGGGGCAATACTCAAGATGACTTTTAAAACAAGGGTTTTCTTATGACTTGGCACAAGAGTGGTCCATGGAAGGTGGAATGGATGTAAGGCACAGGAAATTGAAAATACTCTGGCTAAAGTCCCAGGGTTGTCCTGAATTTGCTGCATGGCAATGAGATGATACTCTCCTAATCCCAAGTAGAAGGGTGGGCTAGAACACATGCTTTTCTCATCTTGTTTATCAGGAGGTCTTCAGAGAACGTGGAAATACTTGTAACTGTTAGTCATTGTCAGGGCCAGTTTGTCATTAGGTAATGACATTCTTGGGGCTTTAATGGGACAGTGCTGCCAATGAGGGACCTGTTCAGTACAAAGCTGTCCTCACAGCTCTCTCTCATTCTAAGAGGCACCGGCATCAGGTGCAAGCGCAATCTCCTGAGGTGTGAAGGGTCCCAGCACTTGGAGTGAGCTGTGTGCTAGGTTCTCTCTGTGTGACTGTCTGAAGTGTCCTTGGATGTCTCTGCTCAAGACCACATATGCATTGTATAGGTGTCCTTGTAAAACAATGTATAGACTGCAGCTGATGCTCATTAGACTGTGGGCACAGAGCCTGGTCAGTTTGGTTCTCTTCAGCATCTCACTGACAGGAAGCCTCATGCAGTAACAGCTTATGAATCCTTGTGTGTAACACACACTGTGCCATCACAGCTTTACCTCAAGCCTTTGCTTGCAGTGGGCAGGAATGAAGTGCTCATTATTATAGATGACACAGGCAAGGGCCAGAGATGTCCACCAGCTTGTCTGATGATTTTTGTTTGTGTGAATTGTATATTTCGTGTGTGTGTGTGTGTGTGTGTGTGTGTGTGTGAGTGTTTTGTCTGTACGTATGTCTGTGAAAGCATGCTTGCATGGTGTCCAGAGAGATCAGAGGGGGAGGGTGTTTAGTTCACTGGCTACAGAATGACTGTTGGTTGTGATCTCCTTTTATGTATGCTGGGAATTGAACCTTACTCTTCCAGAGGGAAAGAAAAATCAGTGAACCATTTCTCTAAGTTTTGACTTTAGTTTTATCTCCCCTTCATTTTTTAAATAATTAAAGACATTTATTTATATCTGGAAAATAATTGGGGACTCCTTGAAGCAATAAATTAGATTTTTCTCAGGTGATCTTCCTCTGTTGATATAAAAGCTGTCGTGGCAGGTATTGTAGATTACACATCTGTAACCCTGAATGCATCCTGTAGACCAGCCATGACAATCATGGGAAGATGGACAAATTCCATTAGGATTCCAGGAAGTTATCTACTCTTTCAGATGATATATTTTGTCAGGACACTGATCCCTGAGCTGGGAGCCCCACATCAAATTCCAGACATACAGAAGCTAACTGTTTTTTCTGTCTCCTCAGGCTTGAAGGAGGCTGCAGCTATGACTACATCCTACTGTATGATGGCCCTGAACAGTATTCTTCTCCCTTTGCTCGAGTTTGTGATGGAGCCAATGGAACTTTCACCTCCACAGGCAACTTCATGTCTGTTGTCTTCATCACTGATGGCAGTGTCACCAGGAGAGGGTTCCAGGCTAACTACTATGCTACCTATGCCCCTTCCACCAGTAAGTTCCCTTGTGATAATGACCATTTGGGTTTGTGGGTGTCACTAGCAGTCTTCTGATCCAACACTTCCCTGAGATTCGTGACATAAGGAATTGCATGGCCTCACTGGGTCCCATGCTTGCCTCCTACAGGGAGACAGAGTCCAGTGAATCTTGGGCTCTGACTGCTGGAAGATGGTTGAGGTTTAGTACTGTGTGATGGGAGGTACCCTGTCTTCAGTGTCATCATCAGAGAATGAAAAGGTCTAAGGTGATTCCCCAACAGATAGTGTGAAGTCAGTTTCAGGAGTGGGGTTGACATCAGCTGTGGAGGATTTGAGAGCCTTCCAAAGTGTGGGACATTATCCATGCCCTGTTTGAAGGACAGATTAGGACATATGAATATGGACAGAATATTCTCCCAAAGACCAAGAGGTTTAAATCAGAGACACTATGTAGTCCTATGAGTCTAATGGTGAAGGTTTAAGGCATGTGATATCTCAGGTTGCTTATGTAGTGATGGGCAGAGACACTGACTTTGTCCTTAGCTAATGTCCCGACTTAATGGCGTTGCTACTCTTTTACCATGCAGTAGCTTAACTTCATGGGACAATGATCATTTGACAAAACATTTTGCTGGTTTTAAATCATGTCTATGGACCAGAAAATCCCAAGTTCAAGTCCCCTCTTTGGGCTTCAGTGAAGGTGTGTCAGTGTCCAGTTCTTTCAGGTACTGGGGTAATTTCTGTATTCATGTCTGTGAATCCTCCATGTCTTTGCCTCAAGTCCAGTGTGGGTGGGACTGGCCTGTGAGGTCTGAGTGAGCCACTGATAGAATTGGACCTGGCTAGTTACCCCTGACTCACTGAACAGACAAATCACAGGACTCATCATGTCAACACATCCAGAGTTCGTTCTCACCTTGAGGTGGGTTCAGAGTGTGGGCTCTTATGACCCCATGGCTAGCATCTTCCTGGCCATATAGATGACTAACAATCTCTATTCTGGGGCAGCAGATGATGACACCCAGTGTCTGGTCTGCTCAGTGTCATGAACCCAGGGTCAGGCTAGGCACCTTCTGTTCAAGAGACTGATATGGCTTCCTTTTTTCACAGCTCTTCCACCGCCATTCCCAACCACTCCAGGTGAGTCCACATCTGCCTCAGTGTTTGTGTTCCCCTTCCCAGTTCTGCTCACAGCCTCAGAATCTGCTCCAGAATGGGTGGAACCCTTCAGAATCCTCACCTTCCTTCAGCCTTCTCTATAAAGTAGAGTGGTGATTTCTGTTGAGACAAAAGGTTCTCTCTGCTTGTCTCAGCGGCATAACAAAGTAGCAATGCTTAATCCATTTTGCTAAGCTCACTATCCTGGAGAAACCCTTTGCTATAGAGAAATTTTCCTAAGCCATTTTCCTAGTGTGTACTCTCTTTTGCAAGGGTCAAGCGACATGGGACACAAGAGACCATTTTTCTCATATCAATGAGGTGTAGATGGCATTATTACCAAGTATTGTTATTCATGTCAATGCTATCATTGCAGTGGTTTCTTGCCCCCCTTACCCTCAGTAGCATGGACACAGGAGAGCATGTCCAGTGTCATCCCTTGCTCTCAATGAAGGAGTTTCTTGATCTCAGTTACAGTGCTTCTGTTTCCAATGTTTTCCACTTGACCAAACTTTATTCACAGGCCTTTTCTCTAATCCAGCTTTGTTTTGTTTCTAGATTGGTGGACAACAACTCCTCCTTATGGTAAGTATGGGTTGAGACCAAAGAATAGTTTAAACACTTTAGCCAAGGGTTGTAGAGTGACAGTAATTCTAGACTCTTTTTAAATCTTCTTAAATCTGTGGTGGAGCTCAGCTCTGGAAGACTAGGAGAAAGGAAGGAATTAGGAAGAGGTCATATCATCCCTGTGTACATCCCCAGTGACCCACATTGTCCCCCCATCCATCTCCTATTTAATCTAATGCTGAATCAGTGGATAGATTTAGTAAGAGCCCTCATGGGGCTTGGGGATGGACTCATGGAGTTGGATTCATGAGCAGGTCACCAGGTCATAAATATATGCCCATTATTGGACACTCTCTATTCCATTCAGCACATGATACCATTGCAAGAAGACCAGGGCCCTGGACTGTGTGAGTCAGAACAGGTAGAAACAGGTGTAGAGTCCACAGTGCTTCCTCCAGATTTTCTCTGTCCTGTAGAGAGATCAAAGCCCATACCAGCAAACACATAGGCACCTGCACTAAGCCCTAAGCCTGGTGTTAATGATGCTCGATGATGTCCTTATGTCCAGGGTGCAGAGATTCTGCACCTCCAATCCAAGAGCTCTCATACCCACCAGCATCTGGCAGTCAGGGAATTGTAAGCATTGGAGACAGCTCACTGTGGTTTTTATGGACTTCCCCAAGATGGGCATTCCTATCACCCATCCAGTACCCAACCTGCACCTACCTGCACCTACCTGTACAAAGAAAAGCCACCTAGGAGTGAGTCTTCCATGCCTTTATTGTTGGTCAGAGCTAGGTTACCTCATGTTGGGTTCCTACCTTGGATATTGTGTCAAACATTCCTCTGACTGCCAGGCAGGTCTGAGGTGTGTCCTGGGCTCCATGAACATGTCCACCCTTTCCTTACAGTAAACTATACCTGTGGAGGAAACCTGACTGGCCACTATGGGAACTTTAACAGTCCCTTTTACCCTGGGAATTATCCTAACAATGCCAGATGTGTGTGGAATATTTTGGTCCCAACCAACAACCGTGTGAGCTTGAACTTCAGAGATTTACAGTAAGTGTGGGTGCACATCTGATCTCAGTGGGATTCTCAGTGGGAATGTGTCGTTCTTGGAAATTTGAGGGGCAATATTCAGGGTGACTTTAAAAAAAGGGGTTTCATTTTTGTCTTGGCATGAGAGTAGCCCATGGAGGATCGAATGGATGTAAAGCACAGGAAATTGAAATTACTCTGGCTAAAGTCCCAGGGTTGTCCTGAATTTGCTGCATGGCAATGAGATGATACTCTCCTAATCCCAAGTAGAAGGGTGGGCTAGAACACATGCTTTTCTCATCTTGTTTATCAGGAGGTCTTCAGAGAACGTGGAAATACTTGTAACTGTTAGTCATTGTCAGGGCCAGTTTGTCATTAGGTAATGACATTCTTGGGGCTTTAATGGGACAGTGCTGCCAATGAGGGACCTGTTCAGTACAAAGCTGTCCTCACAGCTCTCTCTCATTCTAAGAGGCACCGGCATCAGGTGCAAGCGCAATCTCCTGAGGTGTGAAGGGTCCCAGCACTTGGAGTGAGCTGTGTGCTAGGTTCTCTCTGTGTGACTGTCTGAAGTGTCCTTGGATGTCTCTGCTCAAGACCACATATGCATTGTATAGGTGTCCTTGTAAAACAATGTAAAGACTGCAGCTGATGCTCATTAGACTGTGGGCACAGAGCCTGGTCAGTTTGGTTCTCTTCAGCATCTCACTGACAGGAAGCCTCATGCAGTAACAGCTTATGAATCCTTGTGTGTAACACACACTGTGCCATCACAGCTTTACCTCAAGCCTTTGCTTGCAGTGGGCAGGAATGAAGTGCTCATTATTATAGATGACACAGGCAAGGGCCAGAGATGTCCACAGGCTTGTCTGATGATTTTTGTTTGTGTGAATTGTATATTTCGTGTGTGTGTGTGTGTGTTTTGTCTGTACGTATGTCTGTGAAACGCATGCTTGCATGGTGTCCAGAGAGATCAGAGGGGGAGGGTGTTTAGTCCACTGGCTACAGAATGACTGTTGGTTGTGATCTCCTTTTATGTATGCTGGAAATTGAACCTTATTCTTCCAGAGGTAAAAAAAATCAGTGAACCATTTCTCTAAGTTTTGACTTTAGTTTTATCTCCCCTTCATTTTTTAAAAAAATAAAGACATTTATTTATATCTGGAAAATAATTGGGGACTCCTTGAAGCAATAAATTAGATTTTTCTCAGGTGATCTTCCTCTGTTGATATAAAAGCTGTCGTGGCAGGTATTGTAGATTACACATCTGTAACCCTGAATGCATCCTGTAGACCAGCCATGACAATCATGGGAAGATGGACAAATTCCCTTAGGATTCCAGGAAGTTATCTACTCTTTCAGATGATATATTTTGTCAGGACACTGATCCCTGAGCTGGGAGCCCCACATCAAATTCCAGACATACAGAAGCTAACTGTTTTTTCTGTCTCCTCAGGCTTGAAGGAGGCTGCAGCTATGACTACATCCTACTGTATGATGGCCCTGAACAGTATTCTTCTCCCTTTGCTCGAGTTTGTGATGGAGCCAATGGAACTTTCACCTCCACAGGCAACTTCATGTCTGTTGTCTTCATCACTGATGGCAGTGTCACCAGGAGAGGGTTCCAGGCTAACTACTATGCTACCTATGCCCCTTCCACCAGTAAGTTCCCTTGTGATAATGACCATTTGGGTTTGTGGGTGTCACTAGCAGTCTTCTGATCCAACACTTCCCTGAGATTCGTGACATAAGGAATTGCATGGCCTCACTGGGTCCCATGCTTGCCTCCTACAGGGAGACAGAGTCCAGTGAATCTTGGGCTCTGACTGCTGGAAGATGGTTGAGGTTTAGTACTGTGTGATGGGAGGTACCCTGTCTTCAGTGTCATCATCAGAGAATGAAAAGGTCTAAGGTGATTCCCCAACAGATAGTGTGAAGTCAGTTTCAGGAGTGGGGTTGACATCAGCTGTGGAGGATTTGAGAGCCTTCCAAAGTGTGGGACATTATCCATGCCCTGTTTGAAGGACAGATTAGGACATATGAATATGGACAGAATATTCTCCCAAAGACCAAGAGGTTTAAATCTAATGGTGAATGTTTGAGGCATGTGATATCCAAGGTTGCTTATGTAGTGATGGGCAGAGACACTGACTTTGTCCTTAGCTAATGTCCCAATTCAACATCGTTGCTACTCTTTTACCATGCAGTAGCTTAACTTCATGGGATAATGATCATTTGATAAACACATTTTGCTGGTTTAAAATCATGTCTGTGGATCTGTATCAGAAAATCCTAAGTTCAAGTCCCCTCTTTGGACTTCAGTGAAGGTGTGTGTCTGTCTGTGTCCAATTGTTTCAGGTACTGGGGTAATGTCTGTATTCATGTCTGTGAATCCTCCATGTCTTTGCCTCAAGTCCAGTGTGGGTGGGACTGGCCTGTGAGGTCTGAGTGAGCCACTGATAGAATTGGACCTGGCTAGTTACCCCAACTCACTGGACAGACACAAATCACAGGACTCATCATGTCAACACATCCAGAGTTCGTTCTCACCTTGAGGTGGGTTCAGAGTGTGGGCTCTTATGACCCCATGGCTAGCATCTTCCTGGCCATATAGATGACTAACAATCTCTACTCTGGGGCAGCAGATGATGACACCCAGTGTCTGGTCTGCTCAGTGTCATGAACCCAGGGCCAGGCTAGGCACCTTCTGTTCAAGAGACTGACATGGCTTCCTTTTTTCACAGCTCTTCCACCGCCATTCCCAACCACTCCAGGTGAGTCCACATCTGCCTCAGTGTTTGTGTTCCCCTTCCCAGTTCTGCTCACAGCCTCAGAATCTGCTCCAGAATGGGTGGAACCCTTCAGAATCCTCACCTTCCTTCAGCCTTCTCTATAAAGTAGAGTGGTGATTTCTGTTGAGACAAAAGGATCTCTCTGCTTGTCTCAGCGGCATAACAAAGTAGCAATGCTTAATCCATTTTGCTAAGCTCACTATCCTGGAGAAACATTTTCCTAAGCCATTTTCCTAGTGTGTACTCTCTTTTGCAAGGGTCAAGTGACATGGGACACAAGAGACACAAGAGACTGTTTTTCTCATACCAATGAGGTGTAGATGGCATTATTACCATGTATTGTTATTCATGTCAATGCTATCATTGCAGTGGTTTCTTGCCCCCCTCACCCTCAGTAGCACGGACACAGGAGAGCGTGTCCAGTGTCACCCCTTGCTCTCAAGGGAAAGAGTTTCTTGTTCTCAGCCACAGTGCTTCTCTGTCCAATGTTTTCCACTTGACCAAGCTTTGTGCACAGGTCCTCCTTCTAATCCAGTTTTGTTTTCCTTTCAAGATTTGTGGACAACAACAACTGTTATTTATTGTAAGCTTGGGGTGAAAGCTTTAAGCACTCAACCAATAATTTGGAGAGAGACAGGAATTCTGGGATCTCCTTGAATTCTGTTGAGCACAGCTCAGGAAGACAAGGAGAAAGAAAAGAAATGAGAACAAAGACAGTGTTGTCTATTGAGCCTGTCTCTGTGACATAGAATTTGCCCCACTCCATCCGTTTTGTTAAACTTCACTTCCCTGGTGAATCATTTGCTATGGAGGTCATTTTCTGTGACTGTTGTCTAAAAAGCATTCTGTCTTCCAAGAGTCATGTGACATGGTGACAATAGAGATTGTTTGTCTCACATGCTTATGGTGTAGATGGTCTGATATTTTTCCCTAGCAAATATCATTTAAGAATAATGCATAGTTGCCCTGGGACCCTGAGACGGCTCCTTCTCAGTGTGATGGACATCAGTGAGCATGGTCAGGGCCAGTATGTGCTCTCAAGGGAAAGGCTTTCTTTTCCTCAGCCACAGTGTTTCTGTGTCCAGTTTTCCACTTGACCAAACTTTGCACACAGGCCTTCTTTCTAATCCAGCTTTGTTTTCTCTCCAGATTGGTGGACAACAACTCCTTACTATGGTAAGCTTGGGGTGAGATCAAAGCATCCTTTAAGCATTTCAACTAAAAGGTTAGAGAGAAATGGAAATTATGGGATGTTTTTGATGACTGTGGTGGAGGACAGCTCAGGAAGGCAAGGAGAAACAAAGGAATTAGGAAGGGGGCACATCTTTCCTGTGTACATTCCAAGTGATTCACTCTGTCCCCAAAATCCATCTCCTATTTAACCCAGCGCATAATCAATGTACAGATTTTGTAAGAGTCCTCAGGATCCAATTTTAGAGTTGGGCGTATGAGAGGGATCATCGGTCTTTATTCTGTGCCCATTGGTGGACACTCCCTGTTCTATTCAGAACACAATAGCATTGTAAGAAGACCAGGGTCCTGTACTCTGTGAGTCAGAAAAATTGAGATGGGTGTAGAGTCCACAGTACTTCCTCCAAATTTTCTCTTTTCTGCAGAGAGATTGAAGCTCATACCAGCAAACTCATAGACACCTGAGATAAGCTCTGAGACAGGTGTTAGAGGTGTGAATTATGGCTGACTATCCCTTTTAACTCCTCCCTGGGTAGAAGAATCAGGGAGAAAATCACTGGCTTCAGTGTTTTCTCTCTCACGGTTGAGTTCAGTGGGGACAGAGGGAGCTACAGTCTAGAGAGTGAGGAAGACACTATGTCACTGAACACCCTCCAGTTCAAAATGTTCTTTCTGGTGGACATCTTGTATCTAAGCATTAATGATATCTTTGCAAGAAGGGTGCAGCCCTGGTCTTCATGAATCAGGATAGGTAAAAATATCTGTAGAGGCATGTTCCTTGCTCTAGATGTCTCCATTCATCAGAGAGACCCAATCCTTACCATCAAATTCACACATCATTGGAAAAAAACCCTGTGATGGGGACTAAGAATTTCTTTGCATCCAGAGATCACGTACCACACACAGGTCAAAGTGGTCTATTCCCCACCATTTTCTGTCAGTCAGTGAAAGCAAGGTTTATGAATTTAACCAGTAAATTCCAGGTTCAATGAGAGACCTTGTCTTAAAACACACATCTGAATTATGTATACATGCGCAACTACCTGATATTAAACACACACAGTAACACACACACACACACACAGAGACAGACAGAGAGACAGAGACAGGGAGAGATACACCCATACAGGGAAATACACAGATAGACACACATACACACAAACAGACAGACAGACAGACAGACAGACACACACACACACACCACACCACACCACACACTCTCTCACACTAACAGTCCTCTAGGCTTCTGTGACTGAGCCAGGGCTATTCTGACTTTTATTGGGTTCCTCACTTGGAAATTGTGTCAAATACCCTTCTCCTGCCAGGCAGCTGTGTGGTATGTTCAGGGGTTCATCAACATTTCCACTCTTTCCTGACAGTAAACTATACCTGTGGAGGTTTCCTGACCCAACCCTTTGGGAACTTTTCCAGTCCATTCTACCCCAGGAATTATCCTAACAATGCCAGATGTGTGTGGAACATTGAGGCCCCAAACAACTACCGTGTGACCTTGGTCTTCAGAGATGTGCAGTAAGTGTGGGCACACAGCAGATGTTAGAGAATTTGGGGTGCTTGGAAATTCAGGGATGATAGTAAAGCTGACATTTAAAATAAAGGTTCTAGTTTTGATTTGGAGAGTAACTCATAGCGGGTGGTGGAATGGGGACAAGAGGACAGGAATTTGAGACCATTGTGACTTAAAGTCCTAGGGTTGTCCTGAATTTACTACATGTCCATGAGTGCCACTCTCCTAAGTCTGGGTCAGAAGAAGAGGCTAGAACACCTGCTTTTCTCATCTTGTTTATCAGGAGGTCACCAGAGAATGAGAAATACTTGGAAATGTTTGCACTGTGTGTGTGTGTGTGTGTGTGTGTGTGTGTGTGTGTGTGTGTGTGTGTGTGTGTGTGAGTTTGTGGCTTGGGAGTACAATATACAAATGCACCTGTTGAGTGCAGCCCTTTCCTTATTCTCCCCTTCCTGACTGTGGGTCCTCAGGAGCCAGGATGCTAGCATTGCTGATGTACATGGTAGAGTTTCTATCACTCATATGCTTACAAATGAAAAATGTCCTTTAGCAGAGGAGATTTCTACAAAAGCATTCTGGGAGGTGAGTGGCCTAGCTAGCCAAGACACTCTACCTGTATTCTCTAGCACCCCAATGACAGTGTCCATTGCTTGTGACCTGTCATGAACTATTTTTTTTTCCCACGCAAAGCTCCATGTGGACATTACCACCACCCTTTTCAGTATACATAGCGCACAGTGTTCATCTTAGTAGATGAGAAACCTGGACATTAGAGAGGTTCGGTGCTTATTTCTTTCAGTATTCATCACTATCACTATGAATTAATTGATTATTTGTTTTATTCTGGACAGAACAAATCAAGATGTTCTCTGGTGACCTTCCTTTGTTGATTTAAAGAACTGTCAGGGAGAAAGACTGTAGACCTCATAGATGTGACCTTAGATGGCAGTACGAAGACATGGCATGGTGGCCTTAGCAAGATGAATCCCCCTTGGATTTAAAGCAATCACCTGTTCTTTCAAATAATGACCTTGGGTCAGAGTTTCCATGAGACGCAAGCCCTCATCCAAGTCCGGACAGTAGAGAACTTAATTGCTTGCTTTGTCTCTTCAGGCTTGAAGGGGGCTGCACCTATGACTATATCGAGGTTTATGATGGCCCCCACCACAGTTCTCCTCTCATTGCTCGCGTTTGTGATGGGGCCATGGGCTCTTTCACTTCAACATCCAACTTCATGTCAGTTCGCTTCATCAGTGATCATATCATTACTCGAAGGGGGTTCCGGGCTGAGTACTACACGATCCTTGCCAATAACATCACCAGTAAGTTACCTTGTCAGAACAAAGGCTTGGTAGGACTGGGGACACTGCTGGGAGCCTTCTGTTCCTCTACTGTCCTGGAATTGTAACATAAAAAATTAGAACACCCCAACTTAGGCCCCTACAATTGATTTCCTGTATTGCCAATTGAGAGAGGCTGTGTGCAGTGAGTCCTGAGACTCTGGACATCCCAAATAGGGTCAAGGGCCAGCACTGGCTGACAAGAGTTGTTCTGGCCTTAGTGTGGTGACAAAGAATAAGAAGGTATAAGATGATGTTTTCAGCAGCTAGTGAGAAGACAATGCCAGGAGGAGTTGTGAGTAACACCAGGTTTGAAACTCTGATCCTAGAGTGTGAGTCACTGGCCATGTCCTGAGACCTAACACATTTGACTTCTGTCTGAAGATGGATAGAGCTGGATACCTTAACATGGGCAGCTACTCTAACAGAGGCTATATGGCCCCAAATTGAGATGCTATATGAACCCCTATCTATATTGGTTAAGGGTTGAGCAAGGTGATGTCCAAGGTCTCTTATTCAGCCAGGAACAGAGGCATTAACTTTGTCCTTAGCTAAAGAACCTTACCTAATAACATCACTATTATCTTATTTATAATTGTTTTACTTCACAGCATAATGTTAATTTGACAAAATGTTTCAGATATTTAAAATCCTGTCTCTGGTTCCATACCAGAAAATGCTAAAAGTCTAAGATCCCTCATTAGGCTTTTTAAAGGATGATCCTAACTGTAGCCATAGAGTACCCGTGGGGCCATAGTGACTCTGTTGGGAGCATACATCTCATGTATGGGGCATGAACATCAGCCATCGTGATCTGTATATCTTTACATGGGAAAAGACCCTTATAAGGGTTGTGGGTTTTGGAATCCTGATTTAGTGTACCTTCTGCTCTCATACTTTAGGTCTCCTTTGTTTGTCAAATCACATGCGAGCCAGCGTGAGCAGGAGCTACCTTCAGTCCATGGGTTATTCTCCCAGTGATCTTGTCATTCCTGGTTGGAATACAAACTACCAGTGCCGGCCACAGATAACACAGAGTCAGGTCACATTCACAATTCCCTACACAGGCTGTGGCACTACCAAACAGGTAAGCCTGGCACCACCCACTCTATTGAGCATGCTCTCCCCCCCTCAAAAAAATTTACTTTATTTATGTGTGCATATGAGTGAGTGTATATGAGTGTATGTGGTGTATGTGTGAGTGTATGTGAGTGTGTGAGTGTGAGTGTGTGTGTATGTGTGTGTTAGCATGCTACTGCATGCATGTGGAGGTCGAAAGACAACTTGTGGGAGTTGCTTATTTCTTTTTACCATGTGAGTCCTGGGAATAGAACTCAGCCTCTTAGGCTTGACAACAAGTTCCTTTACCCATTGAGCCATCTCAGCAGCCCTGCGTGTGCTTTATCACAGTGGCATATGTGATGCCTCTAGAACCCTAGAGATCCAGAAGTTATGGCTGTGATATAATCAGAGTATAATTCATAAGAAGGGAAATGGGAGCTTTTAGTATAGTAACCAGAGCTCTTCCAAATAGGAGGGATAAAGAGGTGGGAACAAGGAAGCCTGGCAGTTTCCACAGCCATGTCCAATCAGAGAGGACATGCAGCAAGACTCCACTCACACTTACAGCTCCCAGGAGAAGCTCTGCATTTTGCAGAATCTGGGGCTTCTGCAGTTTCATTTGGGGTGGGAGAAGGAAGCAGAAGCCCCTTAAAGCAAAGATACAAACACACCTTACTTTCCTGGGTTCTACAGCAGCAAATGGCTGTCAAACACATTTCAATGACTCCAAGGAGGCCAGGGAACTACCGAGTGTCACACACTTGGTTGCCACAGTTGCCATTTCTTGAGTGACCAACAGCAAAGGTGGCCAGCCTTTTGACATTGTACCATGACATCATCTACAAACTTCATGTTGATTTACAAAAGCATGGACCTTCCTCAGTGTTTTGAGTAGTGTGGCTGTGGACTATCACGTGTTAGGTGTGACTAATAGAGTGGTCACCTGTCTGGATTTGCCTGAGACTTGGCAGATTTAAAACTCAGGGAAACACTAGTTTTGGACAAGTTGGGACCATTGTCATCCTTTCAGCGGAAGATGCTGTGATAAGTCTGTGTCATACTTCCAAAATCTTTTTAATTTTACTACTTTTTGAGACAAGGTTTCACCATGTAGTTCTTGCCAGCTATGTAGACTGGACTGGCTTTGACCCCAGAGATATCTGCCTACCTCTCTGGCTCTTAAGTGCTGGGATTAAAGAAGACTTGTACTACCATGCCTCTGAAATTCTTAACAAGTATTCTTGAGTTATCACCTCATTTCAGAAGTGGGAAGATTGAATTAAGAGAGGTCAAGCCCATTGCCCAAGGCCTCATAGTTCCAGGTGGAATAGGACTAGCAACAGAATCCAAGAATCTCAGAAACACTCTGCTGAGAAAAAGTCAGACACAGAAGAGTTATGCAAAAATATATGCATATTACTGTTAGATAGAAATGTCCATTCATACTGAATTTAGTAAGAGAATGCCTGTGCAATGGGGAAAAGGTCATCATGGATGACCTGTTTCTAGGTTGGAGGATATGACTTTAAAGGCAGGATGGAGATGCTTAGACAATAGAAAAGTGAGTCTTATTACCCAGGTATACACAGACATACATGTTCAGATGCCTATAAACTTTTCAGGGTCATGTTCAACACCAGACACATGATAAGCATTTGCCACATGTCAGGCCCTGTGTGAAGTGCTAAGGAGAAACTCCTTCCCACTCCTCTGACACACAGCAAACACAGAGAAGAAGAAAACAGTTAGGCTAACAGGTGTGCCTTGGCCACTTATGGCTGGGTGTGAGGACCTGGTCACACAGATCTCTTGGTAAGACTGTACACACCGGAGTTCCCTCCGAGGAGAATTTGGTGAGTGAGAGGAGCTCACTCATGGGGAGGAATGCATATTAGCCAGGCCATGGAGGTGGCTTCTTTAACTCAGTTTTTGTATTGCTCTGTAAACTTTCTGCTTAAGAGTCAGCCCACCAAAGGTAACCACTGCTCCTTTTTCCGAATGTACAGCCTGCAGAATTATTCATCTCAGCAACTTGTTGGTGACACTTTATACATAGTTAAGGGCATCTAAACAGTGTGCTGGCCCTGCCTCTTTTAACTTGAGTGAACCTGGGTAGCACACGTGACATTCCTGTTTCTCCACTTATGAAGTGGACACATCATCCACCAAATTTGTGCTTCAGAGTCAGGGCCGGTTTTATTAGTGTTTGCCATCCTTGGTGCTCTGGCACAAGACCAAAGTAGTGTCAACTATATTGTATGCCAGGAATTTAATTAAGACTTCTACATGACTTTTAAAAGTCTCAGCATGTCTTTATCCCACTTACTCATAGGAGAAAAGGCTTAGAGAAACCGAGCAATGTGCCTGAGGCCACATGTTCATGAATTGTGGTGTCAGTGTGCTCTGTAACAGGAACTGCTCATGGCTCAGCCAGTGGCCACACAGTAGGAGGGTGATTTGTTGGCTGGTGTCATGGAATAGATGAACTTTCTCACAGAAAAAGGCATTCCAGGGCAATGAGAGCCCTGGTCTCTCTGGGAATGTCAGTTGATGCATGTACAGGACTTTCTGTCATATTGGCTGTCTCTCCTCCTGGCTAGATTCTTTTTTTTTTTTTTAATTTAATTTATTATTTTACATGTCGATCCCAGTTCCCTCTCCCTTCCTCCATTTTACCCCTTCTGCCCCCTCACAAGCACCCTGACCACCCTCCCCTCCCATCCCCTCACCCCAATTCCACATGCAGGGCAATGCTACCCAGGTGGGGTCATGTAGATCTGACAGGTCATTTGAAGTAGGGACTAGGACTTCTCTCCTGTCTCTAGGCTAAGGCAGTTATCCTTCCATGGGGGATGTGTTCACAAGGTTCTTTTGTGCACCAGGGATACATCCTGCCTCCACTGTCTGAGGTCCCTTAGACTGCTCAGTCCTTCTGGCTAAGACCCATATTCGGTGGGGGGGGGGCTGAGTCAGTCCCTGGGTAGATTCTTAAGCAGGATTTTTAATATAGAGTTAGAATGGCTCCTTCAGATCAAGAAATAAGTTTGTACTCTGTAAGGAGTACGGTTTTTCCTCCCGCCACCTAGTCTTGTCCCGCCGCCGCGCCAGCCCCAAATAACACACAGAGGCTCTGTATATGATAGAATGCTATTGGCCAGGTGCTAGTTTCTTATCGGCTAGCTCTGTCTTAAGTATTAACCCATTTCTGCTGATCTATGTATTTCTCTTACCAGGGAGCCGGCCGGCATACTGCTTTCTCCCACTCTCCATCTTGGCTCCCCCCCTACTTCCTCTTTCCTCCTTGTCTCCTAGTCCCTCCTATCTTGATTTCCTATTGGCCAACAGTGCTCTATTCATTAACCAGTATGAGAAACATTTTTACAGAATGACATCTCCCATCAGTACTCCATGTTTATTGTTTAGGGCAGATTCTGAAATGAGCTCTACCGCAAAGATAAAAATGGACTCTGTTAATACACTCATGTTATATGTAGAGTGAAAGACCCATGTGGTTTTTAATACCATTGATACTGGAATACAAATGTTAAAATTTTTAGAGAATCTATGGGAGAAATACAATGCGCTTCCCCTGAGATCATGAAGAGCATGGAGTCTTTTCTGCAGGTTCTTCTCTAGACTGGGTCTGGAGTGCAGGCTGTGATACCCTCCATCACCCAGTCTGGCCCTGCTCTAGGCTCTGGTCAGTCTGAGGAGAGGCCAGACTAGGAAAGATAAGAGGAGGGTCAAAGAGGTTATCCAAAAGCTCTTGTCTCATGTTAAGTTTTTCTGGAAGACATACATGCAGAGTAGTGTCCTCAACCAATAGTTAAGAAAGAGAAGGCTCTTTATTCTGAAAAGTGTATATTTAAGTCATATGAGTGCTGGGAACACAGTGGGGTTTTCCAGGTCCCAATCAGTTAGGATAAAGTTTCACCTTTCACAGTTCACATGACTACAGCAGAAAGCTTGCTGTCTGTCTCTGCTCTGTTCTGCTCTGCCATGCCTTGCATTTTTTTCCACTATGAAGAGTACAGTTACTTTGAATTCCAGACGCTGTCCGTGTCACACTGGTATTATTCTCCTGCCCATATGGTGCACAGGCCTCATGACATGGGACTGGTGATGGTGCACTTGTGCTCTCCTTACTTGGAGCCAGGCAATCACCAACATGGTCCTTCCAGGAATCACTGTTCATGTGTGTTCTCTTGGCCAGTGGGCCATTGCCTCCTTGCCACAACCTCTGTTTATCAAAGGATGTCTGGGCCACTGGGCTTCGTTCTTTTCACTTGCTTCACAGATCCTTACTGATGCTTCTGATGCTGTTGCTATGCCAAGAAAACAGAAAGAGACATGCTTAGATATCACCCGTATCTCACAGATGCTCACAGGCCACAGGTGTAAGGCTTTTGGCATGGCAGCTCTCAAAGATGATAGGTACATTATATGCTACAAGACAACAGCCTCCTTATGAGTTTGATGCTCAGTGAAAGTCCCTATAGTGAATAGTTCCATAGTGCAATGTGTTGAGGTGGGAATGACCTCAAGATTGCCATAGCCCCATTCAATTGCTCATGTGAGGCTCTGGGGAAGTCTTAACCTCAGGGGTCAAGACTGCTTCAGTTATAACTATGGATCTTATGTCTTCCAACTTCCACTGTGTAAATCAGCACATGGAAGAAGTCACTCAAAATAGAAATCATTCCACACTGATATTACCAGGCCCCTGTCATGAGTATGAGACCAACTGCCCCAAGACCCCCCCAGTGATGGAGAGAATAGGCTCAGAACACCCGGATCAGAGTCCTGAACCATGGAGTCTGAGCTTGGTCAGGCACACTGCAGGTCAGTGGCCATCCAGATACCTTCATTTTGCCGCAAGTAAGAACAACAACTACAGATTATCATGGTCTACATCACCATGTGTCAGGGAATGTGGGAGAGTTGGGGGACATTTGGCTGCTTAAGCTGACATCCATCCTAGGTAACAGTAGCCAGAAAGCAGACAGGTGCCACCTCTGTGTGATTCTGCGATAGTCTCTCTGAGTCCTTTCCTTCTCACTCTAACCCTAACCAGTGCTGACCTGACTTGATCTGCTTTTCTCTGTTAGACTGACAATGAGACCATCAACTACTCCAACTTCCTCAAAGCAGCTGTTTCGAATGGCATCATCAAAAGGAAAAAGGACCTCCACATCCATGTCAGCTGCAAGATGCTTCAGAACACCTGGGTCAATACCGTGTACATCACCAACAACACTGTCGAGATCCAAGAAGTCCAGTACGGCAATTTCGATGTGAACATCTCCTTTTATTCATCCTCCTCCTTCTTGTATCCAGTGACCAGCAGCCCATACTATGTGGATCTGGACCAGAACTTGTACCTTCAGGCTGAAATCCTCCATTCTGATGCTTCTTTGGCCTTGTTTGTGGATACCTGTGTGGCCTCCCCCTACCCCAATGACTTCTCGTCTTTGACATATGATCTCATCCGGAGTGGGTAAGGACTTGTGTATGGGACAGATGCAAACTTTTGCCTTACAACTCAAGCATGAGTAGCCAAAACAAGCTTAGGGAATGCAGATTTTCAGGGTTCAAGCTCAGATAGCTTTCCACATGTGGCTTTTGCCTTTTGAGGAGCCCTCATGCCACATTCCTGATAAAGGGGACAGATTATTAGGCACCATGTCCAGGTGACATGTGGGTAGAGAGGAATGTTCAACTGGAAGGCTATAAACAGGTTAGATCTGCAGTCACCAAACTCTAGCCTTAGGGTTAAAAACATGAACATGTCACGGGACCTAGAGGGTTACTGCATCATCGGTGCAGATGGCCTTCAATCCTCCATCGGCCAGGAATGCAAGTTTTCCATCATGGCTCAGGACATGTTGAGGTTGATTCAACGGAGACCAGGTTAGCTGTCCCAATCTCCTCTGCTCCAGCTTCCCTGGAGGAGGAACTGTGATGCTTCTACATTCTTGGAGGAGGCCTGACATGTTGGGTGTGCAAGTCCAGTCCCCACTGTAATCTCTGTGTCTTTGGCATGATACTTCTTGGCTTCTAGTATGGTGCTTGTCACTTGAATAGCCATTGTCTCCCATGGGAAGTTATACTTATCAGGACAAGCAGAGCTGATAGTATTTAGGGCAGTGGGCTTAAATCTCACACCAACTTGAGATGCCAAAGATAGCCTCGCTTCCTAGGAACTGTTTGAATATGAACTCAGTACACAGAGATTGGACATCTTTTCATCCAATCTGTATAGAAGGTTCATGTTAAAACTGTCCCATTGGAAACACAGCAAAGTCAGGAGAAAACTCACCTAGACACCTGCTGCTCTCAGTAGTAACCAAGAAGTATCTGAGTGGAGTGGAATGACTAAAATGAATGCAAATCACAGAGTGAGTAGTTTATTCCCTGCTAAAGGGCTCTTGACTATGGTGGCATTATGCCATATTTGTGGCAATGCCATTTGTAATGTCACCTGGGCCTGGTACATAGGGACTCATTAGCTACACCCTGGTCCTCAATAGAACCATCCCTGGTAGAGGTCCCTAAGAATAACCTGCCTAGTGGGCAGTGAAATTCTGGCCTGTACAGACAGCATCCCCTCTGCCTAGTTCTTTCAAATGTCCCACCTCTCAACAAATCTCTAGGTATTTTTTCACTTGGAATGCTAATAAGGCTGAAGTAAGGAAAAGAATTCTGGGTACTTCAGGGCAGTTGAGTTGAAGGTAGAAACAGGAAGGAAGGAGGAAGAGGGTAAGCTGACATGGAACAATCTCCTGGGACAGGGACAGCCAGGATGCTCTGGGACAGTTCACCTAGGAGACATTCTATTCTAAAGGCCAGGCCAGTTTTTCTCACTCATCACTTAGCCTCAGTATTCTAAATGCACATGGATTGTCCCCTGCAGACAGCCTCATCTTCTTCTCAGTGGAATTCCTTAAGTAATTTGGCTGATAGTTTCCTTCTATCACCAGCAGAGACAGAGGAAGGAAAGAGGAAGTGCTCCATACTGGAGTACTGACAGCAAGGCTGGATAGTTGCTCAGGGGCAGGCCAGGCCTTGGAGGGGGCTCAGCAGAGAGGCCCTAGGAGACAAGGGTCAGGGTCACCATTCGAAGCATAGTGACCAAGAAAGGGAAGAACAGGCTGTTTCCTTTTCTGTCTTGCCTCTGACTTGCTCTTGGATTCCCAACCTGAGTTCCACTGGCTCCCTCAAACACATGGAGCTTGTCATGCTAGGTAATTTGCTGTGTCTACACACTAGCGAGGTACTGGGGCTGCTGGGACATATGTACACACCTCACATGGAGTGTGTGGTGGCACTGGAGGCCCAGGTGGTCAGGATGACTGCAGGCTACAAGGGAAATACAGAGAGACCATGCCTCAGCAGGCTAACCAGTTCCTCTCTTTACTTCCAGATGTGTAAGAGATGAAACTTACCAACCCTACTCCTCGCCTTCACCACGCATCGCTCGCTTTAAATTCAGTTCCTTCCACTTCCTGAACCGCTTCCCCTCAGTGTATCTGCAGTGTAAACTGGTGGTGTGCAGAGCATATGATGCTTCTTCCCGGTGCAACAGAGGCTGTGTGGTGAGGTCCAAGAGGGATGTAGGCTCCTACCAAGAAAAGGTGGACGTTGTCCTGGGACCTGTCCAGTTGCAATCCCCTGGCAAAGATAAGAGGAGCCTGGGTAGGTGGTTACCCTCAGATCCTACCTTCTGCTGGGGTCCATGATTCTGGCTGATTTGGAATACTTTTGTCTGGGCTATGGACCAACTCAACCTGCACACCAATTAATGAATCAGGCCTGGTTGCTTCCTTGTCACCTGTAGGTGATGGGCAAGAGAGTTGTGACCTGGGAGGTTTGATTCTCTGGGTTTGGAGCTCCCAGAATCCTCATCTGCAGGGTGAGAGGGCTAATGTCTCATCTCTTAAGACTGTCGAGAGGGCTTGCTAAAGCAATATTCCTTAAACAGCATTGGTTCTTGTCCAGTGCAAATCACTGGGTGTTTGATGAATGTACTAGTTTTTGTTGTTAACGTAATGAATTGGAATATTGCCCCTCATCATGGTGGTCACAGGTGTTTTGAATTCACCAGGTGGGTGGGGCATGGAAACGCAGGCAGCACGAATTGGTTTTGAATTCTGGGAGTCTGGCACTAAATGGGACATTTTTACTCCAGGTAGGGAGATATAATGGCCATAGTGATAGGGGCAGAAATGGGTTTGCTATATTGTCACAAACTTACCTCTAGATCAGGGTATCACCATGACCCTCTGGGAACCATCTGTGATAGCTTCCTGCTCTCATGTTTCACAGTAGGTTTGTCCCCACAGCAAGATGATTCTCTACTCTTCATTCATTCATTCATTCATTCATTCATTCATTCATTCATATTTCCCAAAGGCCTATTGTGTAGCAGGAGGCAAATAAACCGGTATGGGCAGAGTAAACCTTGTGCTCAGCTGGTGCCTCTGTTGGAGTTGGGGCTATGTAGAAAGGGATAGTGGGCAAATAGAAGAGGCAGGTGGTGTCCAATATCCATTTTCCCTTTATGTCTGCAGTCACCACAGTAGCTCAGGTCCTGGATTCCTTTTGCCTGGGACTCTTGTCACCATTTCCCAACTGGCTTAAACGCCCTCTCCCTTCCCACACATCTACAGACCTAATCCAGAACTGTTCTCCCAAAGCCCAGGTCTGAGCTCCTGTGAAGACCCTCCCCTAACTCCTCAGGCTAGCAAGACAATAGGGAGTAAATCTCTCTAGCCCAACACTCAGCTGCCTCCTGGAGGCTAGCCTCCATTTCCCCCTCTTCCATTTCCTTATCCCTCCCCACTGAAGAGTTCTGACAGGGACTACCTGGTTCCTTGTCTCTTCTGCCAGTTTCTGGCCTGTGTCCCATCCTACTCCATCATCTCACTCTGTTTTCTTCCTCAGACTTGGCAGTGAAGGACGAGGAGAAGCCAGCTAGTACCCAGGCCGTCTATCCCACTGCCGCCATCTTTGGTGGGATCTTCCTGGCCATGGTCCTAGCTGTGGCAGCCTTCACACTGGGAAGAAGGACACGTGTTGCCCGTGGCCAACCCCCAAGCACTAAGATGTGAAGCAAAGCACACCCAGACTCTGGCTCTGCACCCACACGTTCCCAGAAAGGATGGAAGACATGAGCATGTGATGCCCAGCACCGGGATACACCATGGCTAGGTTTACCTTAGCACAGACGCATGGCAGAGTATGATGAGATGGCAGAGGAAAGGTGGGGCCAAGTTCCCCCAGCGTCTGCAGGCTGAAGGCTGGGAAGACTGTCATAGGAAAACGAGACCAGTGTCTACGACCCCACACAACTGTGACCCAAACACTGGAGCACCAGTGATTTCTCTAGCTAGCCCCCTTTCCACCTTTTGTAGTTACTTTCTCGACCTGTAGTGTCAGTCTCCATCTGTCCTCACAATGAGGCAAACTAAATAAAGACGTGTTCTCAAGGCAAGTGTCTGCTTGGTCACTGTCTTCAGAGGCTTTTCCACATACTGGCTTCCATCAAGTGAGGCAGCTATGGAGACATGGCAACAGAAACGATAAAAGGCTAAGGGGCTCTGCTTAGTGGCTTTCAAAACCTTCAAGACTATGATCATTGTTATTCCTCCAAGACTCTTCATATTTCCATTTGTGACACAATGTTCAGAGCTAGGGCCTGGAAGGGCTTGGAGGAGGGTACAGTTGCCTAGGGCAGGAGTCCTGTTTACATGAAGTCTCTGGGGAGAAGTGTGACAGGTGATCTATGAAGATAAAGGGATGCAGCGGGTTTCAAGGAGGCAGTGAAGTAATGAAGTAGATGGAGGGACCCAAGCCCCTAGGTAGTGTGCTGGCAATGCCAATGAGCTCAGACCCCAGCAGGAGGCTGGTTAGGATGGTCCTAACCATGAACATGTTGCTAGAGTTAGGTGAGATCCCCCCACCCCCACTGCCAGAACAAAAGGCCAGAGAAGTCCAGCAGAGACTCAGCCATAGCTGCTAGCTCTGACCAGAGATGACTGAGAACATTATCTATTGTGAAAGCAGCAGTGGGGGGTAGGAGGGTGGGGGTGGGGTGGGGAGCAATCCATGAGCCCTTCCAGCATGCAGAGGAGCTAGGAGACCAGGGTGTATCTTGCCAGTTTTCATTCTCCTGGCCTTCATCATTATAATCATGTCCAAGGCTGGAGACATCGAGGGAAAGTCCTCATGGGTCACTCTCTATGGGCAAACCTGGAAAACACTGGCTACAGTGAAATGTAGACTCCAGCCTGTTGGCTGGATCTGAACAGATGTGGACTTGCATAGAGCCCAGTTCCTCTATGTTAGGTGACACCCTCAAAGGGAATGGCAGGCACATAGTGGGTAAAAGAACAGGACACATCAAATCTGTTTTGAGCTGTGTCTTGCACCTTTCTGGGTCAGAGCTTGCCTTGCAGTCCCTTCTAAGCAGATAACTCTCCATCACCCTTTTGCCATCCCAGTTGTGGAGGCTAGAGGGTGCTACAGCTCAACATTAGTGCCATTTTCTTATTGGGCCTCCCTCTCTCTTGCCTTCCTTCCTGTAGGAATGGTGTGCATATGGGTATGCACCCCCCCACCCCCCCACCGTGTGTGTGTGTGTGTGTGTGTGCGTGCGTGCGTGCGTGCGTGCGAGAGAGAGAGAGAGAGAGAGAGAGCTGACACTGGGTGTCTTCCTTGTTAGCTCCTCACTTTATTGAGGCAGGTAGGGTCTCACACTGAACCTGGAGCTCACACTGCTAGACTAGCACCCAAGCTGGCTCTGTCTTTACCTTCTCAAGTGTGGGTGTAGAGGCAGCAGCCATGTTCACCTGAGGAAGGTCTTTCTACCTTTAGCCCAGCTTGTCTGTGAATGTCTAGCTCCTAGATGGAGCAATCCCAGGCTCCCCAGATATAGACTCCAGGAGAAAGGTCCAGGCCACTCTTGCTTCCCCAAGAAAGTTTACAGATCTCAAATTGACAGACTCCGGGGCATTAGGGGACAACCAGTTCCAGCACACCCACCATTGGTATAAAGTGTCCCCTCGTCCATATCCTCAGAGTCACACAGTCCTTCCAAGAATTCTTGCCTCTCTCCTTGCCACCAGGAATCAAGGACAGCCAGACTGTGGTCCCGGCGGTGGCCTCCTCAACCACCAGTATGGAAACCTCTTCCTTCCTCTGACACCTATAAGAAGGAACTGCCACTCTCTGCCAGGAGCCAGAATCCTCTGTGCTGGTTTGTTTTTTGTCAACTGGACACAAGCCAGGGTCATCTGAGAAGAGGAAACCTTAATTGAGAGTCGGCATTGGGGCATTTTCTTTCTTTATGATTGGTGTAGGAGGGTGGGGCCACCCCTGGGCGGGTAGTGCTGGGCTATATAAAAAAGCAGGCTAAGCAAGCCATGGGGAGCAAGCCAATCCGCAGTGTTCCTCTATTGCCTCTGTTTTGGTTCTTGCCTCTAGAATCCTGCCTCAGTTCTCCTAGATGGTAGACTCTAGCCTGTGAGCCAAACAAACCCTCTCCTCCCCAAGCTGCTTTTGGTCATGGTGTTTTTCACAGCAAAAGAGAAGCAAAACAAAACACTTTTTTTTTTTTTTTAAGATCCCCTGAATTATTTATTGTCTGTCTCTTTGGAAGCCCATGATATTAATAATTATTCAATGAATCTCTTACTCAAAGGACAGTCATCCTCAGTGTCCCTGGAACCTCAAACCTAAGACATTTTGGTTACTAGTCTTGTCCCTATGACACAGGCTGAAGGGACAGGGAGCTTGCTTTGTTCAGTGCCTCCGAGGATCTGGCTCACTGCGATGGAAAGGCCAAGTGGCAGAAGCAGCACAGTGTGCAGTGGCGGTCCCCATACCAGGAAGCTGAGAACAGCCCAGGCATAGATCCAGCCATGACCTTCAAGGGCGTGGTGGCTAGTTTTCTGAGAGGAGAGAGCCTCAGTTGAGAAAACCCCCCACCCCCGATCTGGCTGTAGGCAAGCATTTGGGGGCATTTTCATAATTAGTAATTACTGATTGGTTGGGAAGGATCCAACCCATTGTGGGCAGTGCCACTCCTGGGCAAGCTATAAGGAATAAGCCAGTGAGCAGCACCCCTCCATGGCCTCTGCATCAACGCCTACCCCCAGGTGCCTGCCCTGCTTGAGTTCCTGTCCTGACTTCCTTGGCTGATGAATAGTGATGTGGAAGTGTGAGCCAACTTGCTTCTGGTCATAGTGTTTCATCACAGCAATAGCATAGTAACTAACTAGGACAAAGGACATGCCCTAGTGACCCACTCCCTCCAGCCTGGTCCTAAATCACCACCAGGCACATGAGTCTGGGGGGAACACTTCAGACTCAATTCTTAATAGTTATCAGATTGTTTCTGTGGGAGGAAATAAGAGCTAGGAATGTCCTATTCTGCCATCTTGCTTGTAATTGTCAACTACTCATAAATGACGAATTCTTCAGCAGATATATAGGTGTGATTTGTGTTAACTTGGAGAACAGTCATAAGAGACATGTATATCCCATACCTATGTTGTGCAGGATCAGTGGAGATAGGAAGGACACAGTGTGGAGATCAGATTGATTTTTTTTTTTGCAAAGAGGAATAATTTCTAAGTTTGTGACATTTACCTTTGGCTAGCTATGAGCGAGGTACTCATTAGGTGGAAATGTAAGTGGCTAATGCTTTTCTCTGCATTAGGAGCCTCTGGATACCATCAGGGCTCTTAAGGAGAGGACAGCTTTAGAACTCTTGAAAGGCAATATCTCTCCTCTTTGAAAGCATTTCAGGTTCAAAGAGGGGAAATTTCCCCTCTAAGCAGGAAAGGGTACCTCACACTCTCCACAGAATATCAAAAATAACTGAAACAACCCTTAATAGGTGGTGAGTTGGATTGTTAGAAGCTGCGACGGAAAAGGCTTTCACGGTAATAGCTGATTTAAAAGCTAAAAGCTGTGCCCCTCGCCAGGAAGAGGGTTTACCAAATGATAAGTAACAGGCTTATTTGAAGTGGAGGGAACATCCAGGGATGCATTTGGGTTTATACACGCGTGTTACATCATGTGCTCTTCATGTTGTAATTACTGGAGAGTTCACAAGGGGATTAGAAGTACAACCAGGGCACTGATTAATCTATGTAAGAATGTGGATATTTTCCCTGAGAACGAAGGCTTTTGGGCTTCTGGGTCAACATTGCTTGTACTTGTAAGTTCGTATCAAAGATTAGCAATAATTACTCAGAATAGCATTGTGGCTGTTTTTGCAATGGAGTATGGAGTTGTTGGTGTAGCTGCTAATGTATGGTTCATTTATTTGAGCTATGTATTAGTTTTCCATGGTTGGTTGGATTTTTGAAAGCTGAAGTGGTAGAGTTTAAAGATAAAACATTAGGAATAATTTCACATAAACCTTCAGGATGGGCATATTATGCATGCTTCCCTCTGATTATTCTTGTAACTTTTTTGGATGAGAGTTTTGGCAGCTGTGACTGCTTTGGAGAAAAGTACTAATCTCCAGCTCCTCTCCTACATCACAAATCTATCTACTATCTATCTATCTATCTATCTATCTATCTATCTATCTATCTATCTACCTACCTACATACCTACCTACCATATATCTACTTATCTTGTCAGAGAGACCTGGGAGGCAATTCATAACCATTTGCCCAAGCTATTTAGCATCTCCCAGAGTGAACAAGCTGAAAAAGTCTTCTCAACCTGGGTGCCAGCAGGAAACATGCTGTGTTCTTCTGACTCTCTAAGAGGCAGGCACATTACTCCAGTGGCTGTAAAGGAGTGCCAGGATCAATTTGTGAAATGACATACAAAGGTGGCAGTTGGATGCTCTGGTGTTCCTCCATGCCCTGGGCTTGCTCTGCCTGCTCTAAGAGCCCCACACCTCCATCGGCAGCTCTTCTAATCTCCCTCTGTATCACACTTCTCTTTGATTTGTTGTTCCAGGGTTTATCACATTCATATCTATCCCAGTCACTGATGTGGCTGGTGGGACTTTTGGCCATCAGTTGCACCTTGTCTTCATTGCACTCAGGCTAGTTTCCAAGCAGGGTTTGGACTCAGCTTCCTCTTGGGCACGCTGGCTAGTGAATAGGAATGGATAGCTGGACAAACTGGAGTTGTCCGTTAAGATAGAGGGGAATCATGCAGAGGAGGCTTCTTATAAGACATCCTTCAGTCCTTCACTCATCTTCGTGGAATGAAAGTGAGGTCACTGGGGAGGGAAGTGAGGGCAGCCTTGGGTCAGCACAGAGACCAGATGGGGGAGGATGCTGTCAGCAGGTTTGGACAGATAGATGTCTCAAGTTTTATAGGGAGGTAGAGAAAAGACCCACAGGAGAGATGAGTGAGGCTGGCTAAGGACAGTTTTAGAAACAGTATGGCCAGACACAAAAATCCTCAGAAACTGAAGCTAATCCAGATGTTTCTGCCAAGAGGACATTGCGATACCAAAACTTCAATTTCTGAGTGTCTTTACAAACACATAGTCCTTTTTGTCTCTTCAAGCTGTCACTGCCATGTGTTATGGAATATTATTTTAAGTAGGCAACGATGTGTTATATTCATTTATGCTATGGCATACTACTTTAAGTGTGTAGAGATATGTTACTTTTGTTTAGCCTGCATTTGTTTAATTATGTAAAGGTGTGCTGTATTTGTTTCACTTTGTCTAAGGCACCTGATTGGTCTCATAAAGAGATGAATGGCCAATAGCTAGGCTGGAGATGGATAGGAGGTGCTGCCATGCAGAGAGAATGAGTAGGAGGAGAAATCTAGAAAGACAGGAGTGAGACAAGGAGAGAATGAAGGGCATGCCAAGGGCAAGAAGCCAGGCAGCTGCCAGCCAGCCAGACACAAGAAACAGTGAAAGTACAATATACAGAAAAAGAAAAGTAAAGAGCCCTGAGGCAAAAGGTAGATAAAGAGAAGCAGGTTGATTTAAGTTAAAAGAGCTAGTCAGAATCAAGCTTAAGCTAGGCCAAGCATTTAAAACTCAGAATGAATCTTTCTGACATGGTTTGGGGGCTGGTTGGTGGCCTAAAAGAAAAAACCTGGTATGGCCATGCTGGTATGGTGCCACAGAACAGGGCATCTGGCCTGGCATGTGGAGTGGATGTGGGATACTTGGGCTGGGACATAGGAGAAAGACTTCCAGAACCCCTGGCCACATACATGAAGCCTTAGTTCTTTCCACAGCTCAGCATAAAGTGAGGGAGGTGGAGATGGAGAAGGGTCTCTGGATAAGGAAGAGACTGAGATTTATATTGTTAATGCCCCAGAGGCTGGATCACAGTAGGATCTCTGTTGAATGCTGAGCAGGCGGTAGTGTTCCAACCTTGATCCCTACCCCATCCTCAGTGAGAACTGCTTGAGTGGCCAGATACCTCAGGGCTCAGCAGATTTGCCCTGTTCTGATGGAGTGTGACCCTCCCACACTGGGGACTCCTTACGGTTCAGTGTAAAGAAGCTAATCGGTTGGAAAGGACTCTGATGGCCTCTGTACTCCACAAGAAGCCAAATCAATGTGAGAGGAAATTAACCAGGAAATGGGAAGGATGTTTCACAAAAATCTGCATCAGTAGAGACATGGAAAAGATGCCAATTCCCCACTGGGAATTGAGGAAGTGCACAACAAACAAACAAACAAAAAACCAAAAACCAACTACCTGTTATTTTCTGCATATTCGATTAAGATGACTTTAAAATTCAATTAATATTCAATGTTGCAGTGTCCTGGTTGTTTAGGTCTTATTGGGTGAGATGCCTGGAGCTCATATCTGGATGGCTAGGCAGATTCCTCAGTATTTCCCCCCAGGGATAAGCTTTAAACAGTGAGTTCTTTCTGGTCTTGCTTGGAGGCAGCAGTGGTCTTGCTGTGGGCCCAGCCTGCTCTGTTCTGAGGTCAGAATGGCATAACACAGCATCCATCCCAAGACAGGGTCCACCATTGTCACATATCCTGAGGGTCAAGGACGTGAACTTCAACCATGTTAAACAGGCCTTCCCTAAAGAAATAACACCACGGAAGCAGAGGGTGGACATGGTGGGAAACAGAAGGTCTGGCAGTGCTCTGCTGTGGGGCTAGTCTACCGCTGGGAGAGAAGGGAGTCCACGCATTTCGGTCTTGGGTCTTTCTTCCTCTCCATCATCTTCTGCAGTGCTCAGGTCAGTTGCTAGAGAACCACAGACGGAAGGATCCAGTTGTTTTTGATCACACATGATGCTTTTTCTTCGGCCCCCACTGATTTAGTAATTTAACCATGTCATTAGTGTCCAATATCTTATATGCTAGTTTTATTGATATATCATTCACACACCATGCAGTCCACTCACTCAACCCTTACAACCCACGGATCTTTAGTCTGTTGGCAGAACAGTCCAGTATCATCATAGTCAGCCATAGTCAGCCTTCATCACTTCCAAAAGAAATACCAAATACATCACAATTCACTCCTTGTTTGCCTCCTACCTTTACTCTAAACTTCAGTAACCACATTTCTGGCTCTGAATTTAGCTCTTGTAGGCATTACACATAAGCAGAAGCAGAACGTGTGTGATCTTTCATGACTGGCTTCATTCACTTAGCATGATATTTCTATATTCATGATCAGATCTTGATCAGTTCCTAATCTTTTATTACATGGATGCTACCACATTTACCATCCATCATCAGAGGGGCATTTTGGTTATTTCCATTTTGAGGCTGCTGCAAAGAAATTGCTATGAATATTCATGAACAAGCTTATGTATGGACACATGTTCTGGATTCTATTGGGTGTGTACCCACTGAGAGAGCGCTATGTATGTTGGACTATTCCACAAGGGAATTATATATGTATATATTGTATTATAGATGTCATATGTGTTGACACTGCCCTGGGAATGAACCATGAGGATCTTAGTGTGATATGTAATAGAGATACATTTATGTCCATTTGGATGAACTCACTCCCAAGGGATCAGCTCCTAGATCTCTTCTATTCCATCTGGACTTGTTTCTGTACCTAGAGTGACACCCAAAGGGTTCTTGTGTAAGTCAGTCAGGGGCGTGGGGGCTGGCCCTAGTTCTGCCATTGCAATTGCTTTTAGTCTCAATTCCTAGTCTGTCTTGAGAATCCTAGACTGCCTCACCTTCCAGGGTTGAGGTCCATATATTAGAGGGGGCTGGAGACCTCCTCAGGCAGGAAGTCATGTTGGACCATGGTCAACTAGTTATTCTACCTTGGAGACTCTCAGGATAGAAAAGAAGGAGCAACTGTTTTCCAGAACCTTGCTGAGAAAGGTAAATGGGAACTTGTGTCTAGTCACTTTACTCTCCTTTTCTGGACCACCTAGGGGACCTGGTGGTACCCCAGAAGCTTCACCTTGGCTAGTGTCGCTCAAGGTGAGGAGACAGACTTGAGCAGTGTCTCACACGTAGCTCCAAGCCACCAGACAGAGTTCTCCCTGCTGCTGCGCCGTAGCCAAGCCCTGCTCAGGATGAGTCTGTCACCTTCGTTTGGGTATTGCTGACAAGGACAGGTAGTGTGTAATTCCTGAACCCTCTCTACTCCCCGACACTCTCCTCCAAATGAAAAAGTCTCACTTCTTCCTGAGTGCAGGAGACAGCACAAAGAGGAGAATGTCTGTCACCGGGCATGTGCACACGTGTGTGTGTGTGTGTGTGTGTATGTGAATATGTGTGTCTATGTGAATGTGTATACATGTGAATGTATGCATGTGAATGTGAGCATACATGTGAATATGTGTACACATGTGAATGTGTGTGCATGTGAATATGTGTGTCCATGTGAATATGTGTATACATGTGAATGTATGCATATGTGAATGTGAGCATACATGTGAATATGTGTACACATGTGAATGTGTGTGCATGTGAATGTGTGTGTCCATGTGAATATGTGTATACAGGTGAACGTGAACATACATGTGAATGTGGGTGTGCATGTGAATGTGAGCATACATGTAAATGTATGCACACATGTGAATGTGTGTGTACATGTGAATATGTGAGTATTCATGTGAATGTGTGTGTATGTGTGAATGTGTATGTACATGTGATTATGTGAATGTGTATGTACGTGTAAATTGTGCAAATGTGAATGTACTTGGGGGGAGGTGTTGAATTTCTTTTATTTTCCACTGGTCAAAGACTGGTTTTAAGCTGGGTCTGGAGGCAAAAGTTTAAAATCTGAGCTACTTGGAAAGGCAAATTCAGTGTGGACAACTTAGCGAGATCCAGTATGAGAAAGTTAGGGGCTGGAATAACGTTTACTCAGCAGTTAAGAGCTCTGGCTGCTCTTCTGGAAGACCTGAATTTGATTCCCAGTAGCTACATGGTGGCTCACAACCATCTCTAACTCTAATGCCAGAGAACCCTACACTCTCTTTTGGCCTCCATGGGCAACAGACACACTTGTGATACACAGACACACATTCAGGAAACATGAAAGCCTTGTCATTGGAGGGAAACTCCTTCATTTCCTTTAGATGCCCCACCCCCAAGCTGAAGTTCCTATCCATGCCCAAGACTCAGGTTGATCCAGGAGATACTTCGGAGCCCGTTTCCAGTCACATTTGGATTGCTTCCTAGTGTCAGGACTCAGTGTTTGACTGGCAACTTTAGTTTTACAGTGAATACCCAGGATTAAGAAATCAGCCTGGCCATTGGGGGCAAGCATATAATTTAGAATTTAGGATTATGGTGAGGTGGGAGCTAGACTCGAGTTAGCCTCAGCAACAGGGTCTCATGTTGGAGACATGGTGGAGACAGAGCAGGAGAAGCCAAGGAGCTCAAAAGAAGAGCAGAGAGGAAGGGCCGTCTGAAGAGGTGTGTAGCAGACATGAAGAGCAGGACACTTGCTTGCGCTCGGGACTAGAGCTTCAATACCGGCAGCGAACGGCCTTGCGCTTGTGTGCTTTGTAGGTGTCTTCTTCTGGCAGCCAGTAGATATTAATGGCATCACTCGGGTGGATCCCCCGTGATATAAAATCCTGGTTCATGAGCATCAGGTCTCCAGGGAAGCTAGTGATGGGGAAGAGGTTTCTGTTCGTCATGCCGGTGATGCACCGCTCCTGCCTCTTCTTCGTGGGGAGGAAAGTTTTCCGATCATTCCGATGGCATATCAAACACCCTTTGCGTTCTTCTGACTTGAAAGTCACGTTCATTGCAATCTCTCGTCTTTTTGTGGGCTTGAACTCTGCCTCCCCTTTCTCCTCTTGGGTGGCTTTATCACAGTTATCCCTGTCAGAGTTGTCTGCCTCTTCACTGGACTTGTCTGTTCCAGTGGAATCCAGTTCTGCTCCAGACAACAATGTGGCACTCCGGAGCCTTTCAATGTATGGCGAAAACTGCTTATTTCTCAAGGCTCGCGCCAGCTGCATCCTTTTTATATGCTTGTTGATGTTGATCATCTCTCGGCAGGGCATTTTAAATTCCTCCGCAGGCACAACCACATTTGCTGTCCATATTTTTTCTGGGGGTCCACACACAGAACAAGAGGAGAACTCTTTTCTGTATTTTGTTGCCTTTTTGTAGTCTGGTGATTGTGCCTGTAGTTCCCTCAGCATCCTCCATTCTTTGTTGTGCTTGTCAGCCAAAAATCTTCTTGCTGCTATGGTGTGAACACCACCGAGATGCTAAAAACGGGAACAGGTGGTTAAAAGTCTCAATACCTACACTCAATCCCTAGTGGAAAGAATTCCAAGTGGCTGGTTCTCTCTCCACTGCTAAGAGCATTGAACCCCTATAAACGGGAAAGAGGGGATTAAATAGACCTGGGTGCAAAGCCTGGCTCTCCTTCCATCCACTATGAATTTAGGATCACTTTATTGACATTACAAAGATTATTGTGAAGTCTCAAAAGGTAATGTTTGTGAGAGCAACTAGTGTGTGTGTGTGTGTGTGTGTGTGTGTGTGTGTGTGTGTGTGTGTGTTATTATCACCGTGGCTAAATGCCTGTGACTTATCACTGTGACTAAACACAGAGAGAAGGAACTTTGTTCTGGCTCAGAGTTTGAGGGGATACAATTCATCATGGTAGCAGCAGTTCCATGGTGGTGAGAACATGGAGTAGCTTGCCTACCTCAGAGGAGCCAAGACCAGGCAAAACCTGAAGGCCCATCCTCTTAGTGACCCCGTCATTCTTCAACTGGACCTCATGTCCTAAAAGTTCCATAACCTCTCAAAACTGTGCGACTAACTGGGAGCCATATGAAAGACATGAGCTTGTGGGGGACACTTCCCACTCAAAGTGTCCAAAAGAAAAGCCGAGGACCTGGAAGTGTCGTCTTTATCGCTTACGTTTTTACATTTGCGGCTTTCTTATCCTCATCTTTTTTGATTTTCATTTTTATTTTTTTCAACTATTTGTTTTTAAAAGATTAATTTTGTTTTCAGGTGTGTGTGTATGTGTGTGTGTGTGTGTGTGTGTCTGCTAGAAGATGGTGTTGGATACCCTAGAACTACAGTTATGTGCAGATGTGAGTTGTCTGACTTGGGTGCTGGGAGCGGAACCCTGAAAGAGCAGCTTAGACTCTTTCCTGCTCCTCATTTTTGTTTATGACAGTTTCATACATGTATGTAATGAACATTGTCACCCTTTACTTGCTCTCATCCCCCTCTCAATCCCGCTGAACTTCTTCTCCTTCTATACATGTCCTTTTTTCATGTCTTGCCTTTTTTATTTTTCTTTTTGTTTTGTGTTGTTTACACGAGCATTGGTAAAAGTTTTTTTTGTTTGTTTGTTTTGTTTTGTTTTGTTTTTTCCTGGAGCACAGACAACTTACCGGTGGTTACATTACTGAAGAAAAATGACTTCTTTGGGAGGGGTGAGGCCTTGTGAGATTCCCCTCTACCATGATTAAATGTTGTGCACATCTTATGTGGTATTGAAAGACTGAGTATTAGAACATATGAGTCAAATGGGGGACACTGTCATAGTCAAAGCACAGCATAGTGCCAGGTAAGTACTTAAGAAATGGCAGTTTCCTAATTTATTATCACACTTATATTTGTTTGTGCTTTTCTGTTTGATGTATGTGTTGGTAACATATAGGGGGAGGGTGAATGTCATGGACATACGCATGAAGAACCAGAAGAAGACATTAGGTGCTTCCCCCATCACTTTGCTCCATATTCTTTCGAGACATTGCCTCTCACAGACCTAGAAGCTAGCCATTTTGTTTAGGTGGGCCAGCAGTCTCACAGCGTTCATCTGTCTCTGCTCCCCAGTGCCAGGGTTATAGCAAACTCAGCCATGCCTGGCATTTTTATATAGGTGCTAAGGATTCAACTAGGGTTTTCATGCTTACACAGCAAAGGTTCCCTCAAGTCATTTTTTCCAGTCCCGCTTATGGCTGTACTCCTGGTAGGGATGTTCAGAGAATGAAATCCACCAGTAGACACAACCAACATGGCTAGAAATGTCTCATCCCACTTTCATTGTGGAAATGTCTATGTTTGGTGGATTTTGAACCCTGGAATTCCCCCTACATCTGCAAGCAGACTCCAGAGGGACTCTGTCCATGCAAACTTGGGGGCACTTACTAGGATCTCTTGTTCCATTGGGGAGTATTTTCCAAGGGCAATGCGTGGGTCTGATTTGTAGAATGCTGTCCATATCCTGGAAGGCAGAGGGACAATGAGTTAGAGCTCTGGAAAGGGTCGTTCTAGTTTTTTCTTGTGGTGAGAAACTGGCAGGTGGTGGATCTAAATTAATTAGGCCGAGGCCATCTCACCCCAGAGGTGTTGCAGTGCAGATGTCCTCTTTGCAGTATGGGAAGTCTTGGGCTACCGAGGGATGGGTGACACTGGGGATCTTGGATGGCTTTTTGTTATCTTGCCCACCCTCAGCAGTAGTCCCTTCCTGGGCCTTCAGATGTCCAGCTCTTTGGCTTCTAAACCTCTGAAAGCGATTTTCCCACTCTTTAATCATACTCCGGCAATAGGTTAGGACAGGAGGTGTTACTGCCTGGAGTTTGCCTGGAGTACTACTCAGTTTGATGGGAGCTCAAGGGACAGTCAAAAGCACTCACCATGTCATAACTGGCTTAGCTAAGGCCTTATTGTGAAGTCTGTTAAATGACCCTTAGGGTAAAACACTGCTGCTCTGTGGCAGGCTAGAGTCCAGGAAGAGACTGGGAAAAGTGTGGCTGGGAGCTAGTGCAACTGCTTGGTTCTTATGGGATGAAGAAAAAGAATTTGCATCAACATCTATTTAGGTTATTTAGGTGGTTTTGGGGGGTGTTGTTTTTAATGTTTTTTTTTCTTAACGATAGTTTTTCTTTACATATTTTTGGTCAAATAAATTTACACATAGTTACTCCTACACCTATTAAACTTTTTATACACTCTATTTTGTATACCTTTCTATTAATTTTATTTTATGTATTTGCATGTGAGTCAGAGTGATTGCATGGATGACCCATGTATGCAGTGCCTGCAGAAGCCAGAAGAGGGTATCAGATGCCCTGAAATGGAGTTACAGATGGTTGTGAGCTGTCATGTGGGTGCAGGAAACAAAACCTGGATTCTCTTCTGTAAGGGTAGCAAGTGCTCTTAGCTACTGAACTATCCAGTCCTACCTTTTCAATTTCTTAAAGGTGCCTTTTGGTGAATGGAAGTTCCTATGTTTGTGCCAGATGCACTCTACTTACTGATATTTCCCTTATAATTAATACTTTCCTTACATTTTATAAGAAATTGTCACCTATTCAAAGTAGGAATGGTACTCACACGCATCCACATGTAATTAACTCTAGGATAATCACTAGTATTATAATTACAAACTGCATTTCCATTTCTTTTTAAGTATATTGCCAAATTATTTTTGTAATGGCTGTTAAGAAGTATGTGTATGTTTATGAACAAGCCAAAGGACCCCCTTCTCCGTATCCACAGTTGTCTCTGCAGCCACCATCCTCGGCTCTGGTTCCTTCTGGTAGTTTTTTATAGCTTATATCAATTACTCTTCTCAATCCTGCAATGGAACACATGCAGAAGAAACTTGAAGGAAGAGGGATTTACACTGATTCATAGTCTCATCATGGTGGAAAAGGCATGATGGAATGGTCTAGTCCAGGGAGGTGGGAGCTCATTGTTGATGCAATTTCTCAGATCAGAAAGCAGATGGCTCAGGCTAGATCCACTTTCAAGCCTCACCCCTGGAAACCCATTTCTTTTTAGCTAGACCACAGTCCCAAGGTTTGTACACTCTCCTAAAATATCACCACCACCTGGATCCCAGGGTTCAAACACAAGAGACTATGGGGGTTTCATATTCAAACCATTGAAGGTTGATTCCCATGGCCCACCTGCCATCTCCAAGACTAAGCAATTTCCAAGTATGGAGGCCCCTGTCTGACACTGAATCAGAAGACACAAATCAGATTCTACAGAAGAACTATCATAAGCCTTCCTCTGATGGATAGTGTCACTGCTCTACAGATGATTGAACCTGGGAGAATGGAGTTGATATGATTAATGAGGCAGACTAGAGTCTCCTACAAGAGGCAAGTATATTCAGAGCAGAAGACAATTTATATTCTGAGAGTTCAGAGAGTTCATAGGAGTAAAGTTCACTTGAGTTCAAGCTGCATACAATAATAAAGATAAACCATGTGTGGCAAAAACATGTTTTTCTACAGAGCACACAAAGGACAGTTTAAACATTTAACCAAATAATGGCAGCAAGGGGTAATGAGTAATCTGAAGTAAACTCACTCTTTTCCACTACACCTGGCATGAGCACAAAAACACATTCCATGCACAATTCGGTGTTTTGAAGGAAATGAGGTCACAAGACTTTTGGCCTGTTTTCTTGGACAGTTCTCAAAAGCCTGCAAAATTCTCACTCTACTTCATTCCCGGACTGTGTTTTGATGGAGTAGGTCTTCCTACCTCAAGACACACCCCACATGGCCAAAGGCCCATATCCCAGCTAATTTCTGGTTCTGTCAAGCTAACAAGATCACTAACCATCAGAGTTAACAAATGAACATTTTAAGAGCCTACAAGCTCCCTAAGTATGTTACTGAACATCTGGTATTAAACCCTAATGCATTAGTCAAATGTTCATAATAACAGAATGGTGGGAAGGAACACAGGTGTTAGCAACAGCTCTCTAGTGAAGTTGTTGTGTTTGATAATATAAATCCAGGACATCCATTAAATTTTAATTATACAAACCCCATTTACTTATAAGGAATAGTTCATTTTTTCCTAAAAATTCTATTTTAGCAGATTGGTTTATTCATTATTTGATAACTCCATCTCTGGGCTGGTGGGGGGTGTAACAAGTACGGAAAAACAAATAATGGGCCAACAGCATTATATCAAATACAGAGTCTCTGTGTGTTAATTGGGGCTGGCGTGGCGGCGGGACAAGCCTCGGCGGCGGGCGAAAAAAACCCATACACCTTACAGGGGGGGGGGGAGCATAAAAGGCCTGATGTACAGCACTTACCCATGCCTTTGGTGTAAATAGTTCTGTGGTGTTGATGTTAAGATACTGACCTGAGTGATATCAGAGAATGTGGAATTAGGAATAAAATGCATTCAAATGATTCTCTTTCATACTACCTCTTGCCATTTGCCAACTTGCTAGCCCTGGGGAGTCATTTACATAAGACAGTCTCAGTTCTGTCAGAACACTACTGTGAGTTCTGTTAGAAGGCAGCTGGAAGATTAAATGAGAAAAAGACTGACCAAGGTGTAAAGGAGTATGGTTTTTCTACCCGCCGCCCAGTCTTGTCCCGCTGCCGCGCCAGCCCCAATTAACACACAGAGACTCTGTATATGTTATAATTCTGTTGGCCAGGTACTAGTTTCTTATCGGCTAGCTCTGTTTTAAGTATTAACCCATTTCTATGTATTTCCACGTGGTCTTCTTACCTGGGAAAGGGGCCAGCGTCTCATCTCCCCAGTTTCTCCATCTTGGCCCTCCTTACTACTTCCTCTTTCCTCCTTGTCTCCTAGTCCCGCCTATCTTGCTTTCCTATTGGCCAATAGTGCTTTATTCATTAAACCAGTATGAGAAACATATACAGAATGACATCTCCTGTTACCAAGGGACCTGTAAGGAACAGTGGTCTCCACACATTCACTGCATCACCTTAGCTGTCGAAACCAAACAGGTTGGTTCCAGAAAGGATGGTGTCTACTATTGTCCTTGTCATCTCTGCAGAACTCTTTCATGGTTTTCTATTGCATGTGAAGATCTTGACAGTCCTGTCATGTCACCTGAAAAATAAGGCCAGTGATGGGGGATGTCATTCTGTAAATATTTCTATTGGCACTGTTAGCCAATAGAAAGCAAGATAGGTGGGACTAAGAGACTAGGAGGAGAGAGGAAATAGGAGGGAGATCCAAGATGGAGGACTGAGAGAGAAGGATGCCGGGGCCTCTCCCTGGTAAGATGAGACCACGCGGAAATACTTAGATTATAGAAATGGGTTAATAATTAAGACAGCGCTAGCCAATAAGAAATGCTAGTAATAGGCCAACAGCTTTATATCTAATACAGCGTCTCTGTGTGTTATGTGGGGCTGGCGCAGCTGTGGGTCCAGACCTGCAGGGAAAAACATACTCATAACAGGCCAGGGTTGTCTTAGAAATAACCTGGCTTTCAGCAGGGCAGACACCATCTGCTTGAACACTTTATTACTTCTGTTGTTGTGATACAATACCATGACCAAGGCACCTCACAGGGGTGGGGGTTGTTTTAGTTTGTAGTTCCAGAGGATAAGAGTTCATCGTGGTGTGGACATGACAACAAGCAGTATGCATAGTGTCAGGATCAGGAAGCCAAGAGATCACATCTTCCAATGCAAGCAGAAAGCAGAGGGAGTGAGCTGGAGGTGGAGGGGTCTTTTAACTCTCAGACCCTGCCTCTAGTGATGTACTGTCTCTAGCAAGACCCTACCTCCCCATTACCTCTTCAAATAGAGCCACCACCTGGGGACAAAGTGTTCAAACAGCCAGGACTATGGTAGACATTTTCATTCAAGCCACAGTAGACACCTTAATAACCTCTTTCCTTCTATTGTTCTAATACATCTCAACCTCACAGCTGCATTATTCTTGGAAACCTAGTAGGCTGGGCTTGCAAAAGATTTCTGGGATCATTGATAGGTTTAATGGGTTATTTCCATTTTAGGAAGAGATTACTGATCTCTGTAAATTCAGAAAGTCTCCCGTGCCTACAGGATCTGCATCCGAGGGTTCAACCACTCATGGTTCTTAGAATGGGCCACACTGAGCTCACATGGAAGCTTTATGAGATGCTGATATTGGGACCTCCCTACCTCCAGAGGCCCTGTTGTGATGGGCTTGGAGTGTGATGGGGTATCAGGACATCTGGGTACCCTCTGAGACATCCTATTAGGCAGCATGGTGGAGAACCAGTGCCTTGCAAAAAGTCTTTAGGGACACTGTTTATTATGACATCACCTCTGACATTTCTGCTCTAAGAGGGCAGGGTTTTAATGATCTTGATTCTGTTTTCTCTGCCCACAATGTGACTCCTGGTATATAGAGGTTATTCACTAAATATTTGTGGAATGGGGATTGCTTAGATAAAGATAGGACTACAGGGTGACTTGGGACACTTGGGATGTAGGAAGAGCACTCAAGGCATGATGGGAGGGGGGAAAGATTGGCTTGATGAGAACAAGACTTCAAGTCCAATCAGCCTGAATGGTGAGACTGGTCTTAAGAGTTGGAATTCTTTCCTGGAGAGATAAGGACAATCCTTAGGCAGGAAAGGGGAAGATGGAAGGATTGTGTATTGACAGGAGAGGGGAACATTGCCATGTTTTGACTCTTACTCTCTGTGACTAGGCTGAGAAAGGCTCCAGCCAACACTGCAGAGAGTCCTGGTGCTGAGGGAAGGGTGGGGATGCCATGGACTATAGCCACACCCAGAAACAGGTAAGCCAGAAGTGAAAGTAAAAGTATAGTCTCAGGACCTCCAAGACCAAGTTCTCAGAACAAAGGCTGGAAGAGAGAGCAGGGAATGAGACAAAGACAATGGAGAATAGAGGATAGGGAGAAGGGGACAGGAACAAGGGAAAGGAGGCTGGGGATTTTGTCCCAGAGAATACAGAGGGGACAGATGCAGCACATAGGAAAAATGGCTGTTAATAATGGTACAAAGGGAAACCCCATGTTTGGATGAGGTGTTTAATTCAGCATGTTAATCAGGGCAGCCAGAGGGGGCTTTTGATTGCTGGACTTCGATATTTTGATTGTTGCTCCTTGGTTGTCAGCCTCAGGAGGAGGAATTGGCCAAATAAGAGAATAGACCTTGGTGTATAGCTTTAGGAATGCAATTGGAGGCACAGGGAAGCAAGGCAGAGGGAATGGGAGAGAAGGGCAAGGCCTGCCAGAGCCACACTTTCCACACTCATGCTGGCTGGAGTTCCTTCAAGGAGCCTCCAGTGCAGGCCCTGGCCAGGCATGAGCCAGATCTGCAGACTTATGCTCCACTTCAGTGGTGTCCACTTTGTCCAAGTGTCAGTCAGTTCAGACTGAATTCAGATGGTTGAAGAGAGGCAAGAGGGTGGAAGAGTGGTAGTTCCTAGAAAGCCAGGACACTGGAAAACCCAAGAACTAGTGAGCTGCATTTACTACCTTTCTGTTGCTGTGATGAAACACTATGACCAAGGAAACTTACATAAAGAAGGTGGACTTATGATTCCCAAGGGGAAGTTCATAATGGCGGGGGAGCAGCAGGAGGAGCTGAGAGATCACATATTCATTTGCAAACATAGAGCCAGAGAATAAACTGCAAGTGGGGCAGGCTATAAACTCTCGAAGACCACACAAACGATGCACGTCATCCAACAAGGCTCCACTTCTTATAGGCCCCCAGATCTCCTCAGATGGTGCCAACACCTTGGGACCAAGTGCTCAGATACATGAGCCCAAGGGGACACTTCTCATTTGGCCATCACAGAAGCCTTTGAGGGAGAGGTATATTCCAGAAAAGGGGACTTAGAGTGAGTGGTCATGGCATTCAGCCATCTTAGGGATGATGACTCCACCCTAATGCCGATCCAACCTTGACTCTGTTGACTACAGACATTTGCACAGATGCTTTCTGGAGGAGAGCCAGAGAAAGCTGGTATGTTTGGGGGGAATCCGTTTGATTTGGGGAGTGGTGGATGGGACATGGCAGAGTTGGGTATTCTGTTGTCCTTCTGCCATCAAAGAAAGAATCTGCTGGTCCATTTGCAGGAAACATGGCCTCTTCTCATGCAGCCGGAAGTGCCTGTCTGAGCCTAGAGTTGCACTAACTCTTGAGCTCACAGGCCAGCTGGTTTCCTGGTCAGCTGGGTTGCAGAGTCTCTAACCCATTCTGTAGTCTCCCACAGTTCTGAGGATGTATCAGATTACAGAGGAAACTGTGGTTTCCCTTATCTTCAAATAACAACTTCCTGTATTAGACGGGCATGTCGATGGCGCCAGGCAAACCCTCCTGTGACTGCTGGATCTACCACTACCAGACAAAGCTGGAGACTGGGAGGGGAGAATTCCTACGTTTGGAGCCCTTCCTCTTGTTTGTGCAGTCTGGGCAGAAATAAAATAGGAGAGAGAGATGATCCTTCCACATCCCTGGGGCTGTACCTGGTCAAGTTCATAGCATTTGTTGTTACTTTCCCTCCCATTATGAGAAGGAATGGGAAGGACCCGGGGAAGGGTAGGGTTAGCAGAGTGTCCAGAACCTACTCCAGTGGTATTATGCCTTGTGACCCACTGGCTAGCTCCATGTGAATTGGTAGAAAAAGAATTGTCGCTTTCTGGGCAGTTCACCCACATGGCTCACTGTGGGTGGGGTGTGCATTGAGCCTATGGAGTCCCAAAAGAAAGGGCTGAAGATGAATCACCCCAAGTTGAGTGGCTTGACAGTAATTGAGAACCCCCCCCCAAACCAATGTGGTACCACCAAGCGGAGAAGCAAGGATCCAGAATATTTAGGACTGGAGTATAGAGATGTTATGACACTAAGGTTTGTCTGTGTAGACAAACTATACCTCTCCCCTTCTCATTCATGGAAGCACTCAGGGAATGGATTAACTATTAAGTGTTTGTTTTGCATGTCTTAACATCATTAGCAGAACCCATGAGCAGTTTGTTTTGCAGGGGGGTTAGTGCAATATGTATTGGTCTAAATGTGCAAAGTGGAATGTTTCTCTCTGGTCAGTTTTCTCTGGTATTCACACACTAATGCATTCAGCTGAGTACTGCCATAAGCTCCACTCTTTACATTAGACACTCAGAACACAGTGATGAGAAAGACAGGATGCTTGAGGAAGGGCTTGTGCAGCTGCATGAGACAGACATGCAAGTTCAGTGAACTATAAACAGGAAAACCTTAGTCTTCTCCCATACTATACCCCAATCCTAAATATCCTGGGTCCTAGCGAATAAAAGGGGTGTTCTCACAGTGCTGATCCAAGGACTCCAAAAGAATTTCAGGGCAACATTGAGGGTATGTGAAGATAAAGCACATGGAAATCTGGAAGCATTCACTCATCTCCTTCGTGTGATATGGATCTTTATTCATACAAATCCCATGACAGTAGCAACAGTAGGTGAACAAACACAGGGAGAAAGATAGGGTCTTGGGACTCCCTTCTCTGGGTCTCTGTCGGGAGAATCGCTACTTGGCTATTGGGACATATGCCCGGCTCTCACTCATACATGTGTCTGTCTCCTGCTGTGGAGCAAAGGTGAAGGAAATCCAGCCACAGGGAACAAGAAAGCAGCAGAATGCTGCTGTTTCATGGCTGTTCCTTCATCCTGGAGCCCCTGAGCCACACATCCTCTCAGTGGCATCTTTATTTATTTATTTTAAAGACAGGGTTTTATATGTCCCAGGCTGCTTTAATCTTGGAACTTCAAACAAGCTATGCAATCAAGAATGAACTTGAACTTCTGGTATCCTGCCTCTTCAGTGTGAGTGTTGGGATTATAGACATGCACCACCATGCCTGGGTTGTGTGACATTGGGTGTTGAGCACAAGGCATGTTAGGAAAGTACTCTACCAATTAGACTATATCTCCAGCCTTTGGTGGCTTCCCTTGAGCATCTCCACTCTCATTGGACACAGCGCCAGAGGGTACCAGGAGAGGCCAGTTCTGGGCATTCAGCTTCTCCTGTATCCTCCAGAGATGTTCTTGGGGTAGTACCCTACCTGAGGGGAAGACTTGACCCCCAAGGTTTTTGATTCCTAAAGGAATTTTGATATGGAACAAGCCCAGACTCTGTTGGGTATATGTTCAGGATATAACTAGATGCCAGAAACCCTAAAACACAGACTTTAAGTAGGTTTGGGGGAGCCTAGAACAAGCTGGGGCCAAAGGAAGTCCCCCAAAGGCTGCATCTCTGAGTTGGGCTTCTCTGTCCCTGTTTCAGAACCTGCTGAGCAGGCACCACTCTGGAAACTCCTTTTGCCAATGTACTGATGGAACCCAGACCCTTAGCAAGCCAGCTCAGAGAGTCAGGCATGAGAGTGTCAGAAACAGGCAGTGTAATCTGCACAAACGGGACACAGCTTGAAAAGTAGAAATGGAGGAGGGGAAGGTGGATGGAGAAGGAGATGCTGAAGACAGGAGACAGAAGAGAAGGGGAATGTGGGAGAGAATGGAAAATAAGAGGGCAGGGAGGAATGGGAGGGAAAAGGGAAACACCTAGGCCACTTCATTTAGAGAATAAAACCATGCTTCCCAAGAAAGGGGTTTGTCTTGGGTTCAAGTCCCAGCTCTGGCATAGATTTGTGGGAGTTTAGATAAGACAAAAGAAACAAGTGGCTAAGACACAACGAGATGATGGCGCAACTGGTGTGGAATAAAACTGCAAGGAGAAACTGACTGAAGGATGACAAGTCCCTCCTTCCCCATTCTCTGAAATGAGAGAAGAGATTGTGAGGTAGAAGGGTGGCCATATGCAGACAGGACTTCTGGAAGGTCCCTCAAAGCACGATGTTGGGTGTGGAAGATCAGAGAGAAGAATTTAGATTCTACCATCACCCAGGCGAAGGGCAGGTCAACACCTAAACACAGCTGAGCTTGCACTAAAGCCAGGGTTGCCCCTCCCAGCTAGACCTCTGTCAGAGACAACCCAGAGGCAACCCTTGGGAGGTCTGGCTTGCAGAATTTTGCAGACAAAGAAAGCAGTGTACTGCATGAAAGTTTCAATAATTTGCCCAAGGTCACACTATTTTAATTTAGAAAAACCAAGCTAAAAATGAAGCCTGGCCAATCCCGATATAATCTGAGGTCAGACTCCCCAGGAAACAATACGGTGACTGAATGAAGCAAGTTCATCTGATTCACCTGATAAGGACAATGAAATTAAATACGAAGCTAAAGACATCCACCCAGGAAAATAGTGATAGAGGTCTAACAGTTCCCATTGTCACCTCTATGTCACCAGGCACAAAAGTGGGGCATATATACATACATGCAGGAAAAACACCCTTAAAAGGCAGGCTGGTTTTGAAACATGGAACTTCATCAAAATATTAGCAATGGTTGATATTCACAGTATATTTGCTATACACAGGTGCCAGTCTACAAAGCTGTTCATGAATGGACTCATTTAAACACTTAGCACTGTGTGTTTAAAAATCCACACTTCTGAAACTAACCAGCTTTAATGATCCGTGTCAGTAAGCAGGGATGCTAAAAATACTGCAGCTTGAGGGCTGGTGAGTTGGCTTGGAGCTTAAGAGCACTTGTTACTATGCAGAGGACTTAGATTCAGTTCCCAGCACCCACGAGGTGGCTCACAACCACTGATAATTCCAATTCCAGAGGGTCTGATAGCCTATTCTAACCTTCATGGGCACCGGGCATACAAGTGGCATACATACATACGTGCAGGCAAAAACACTCATGCATAAAAATAAATCAAAATACAGTGTTGGAAATATATGTACATGGTGTGTCATGGGGTATTGACCAGACTAACCCCATGTTAATGCTTTATGTTGGGGATATCTGGGTTATGGAAGGGATGTAGTTTCCCAGTGGGAAAGTTCTGTAGCCTGGGAAAGCTGTGGTGATGTGTACTGACAAGATATCATCCCTCCGGGCAGGTGTCAGTCCTGATTCATCTTCATTCCACAGGAAACTCCCATCATCATGCAGGGTGGAGCCTCCTCCATGCTCCAAAATACAGGGGTACTTCCTTCATGCACCTTCCTTCCTTCCTCCCTCCCACCTTCCCTCCCTCCGTTCCTTCCTTCCCTTTTCTTTTTAAAGATGTATTTATTTTATGTGTATGAACGCTCCATCTGTGTGTTTACCTGCAGGCCAGAAGAGGGCATCAGATCCCATTATAGATGGTTGTGAACTGTCATGTGCTTGTTGGGAATTGAACTCAGGACCTCTGGAAGAACAGCCAGTGCTCTTCACCACTGAGCCATTTCTCCAGCCCCATGCATCTCTTTCTATCTGGGAGTGTGATACAAGCAATCGTGCTTGCTTCTCTTAGCTTTGCAAACTCTAGTGTGAGACCCTGGCCTTTTCCACAACTGGAGGTGGAGCTTGCTAAGGATGTGGGCTTCTGTCTGTGTTGTGAGGGGGTGATTCTAGCCATTCTCAGTGAACCTCCCCATAGAGACCCCACTGCTCATTGAGGGGTTTGCCCAGGGGAGGAATTGTGTTTTCCAGGAGGTCTGAAGCTAATTAAACATGCATAAGAAGATCAAGTGAGTTACAGCATACAAACATGAAACGGCCTTATCTTAAAATCCTGCTTGACAAAGCCTTGCCCAGGATCCTGGCACCCCCACGGGGCAAGAGGAAGAGGGAGAGAATTGCAATCGATCTGCATTCATAAGCTTTCAACCGTGAGTCTCAGAACAGTCCTCAGAAAAGCCCTGATTGGTCAGTACTGGAATCTTCATTGTAGGCAGCCGAGCTCTCACATGGGATCAACAATTCTTTGTTGTGTTTGCCCTCAAGAGTCCATCTACTTCTTGCTCCAATTGTTAACACTGAAAGTGTTTGTATGTTACCTTTATTTGATGTGTTTAGGAAGGGCCGTGTGTGTACCATGGTTCATGTGTGGAGGTCAGAGAACAATTTACGGAAGTCAGTTCCACCCTACCATGTGCTGCCTGGGGATCAAACCCAGCTTGCCAGTCTTGGCAGCCAGTGCTTTCCTGAGCTTCTTGGCTGGCCCCAGCTGCTAATCCTTTTAATAATGATACTCAAGCGGAAAAGCTCTATCTGAGCCCAACAGTGACCACAGGCTCACAACCTACCTGTTCACTGTGCTCTCTGCCCTCAGTCACCAGCAATGCCTGGGGTAACTTGTATGTGCAGCCCCCCTCATTCACTACCACCTGTGGAAGTCCCCCTGTGGCAACCTCCCTGACTACCACTACCATCACTGAGGAAGGAGAATAGAGGTGAAGAAAGAGGTGTCAAGACTCACATCTGAGAGTCTCATGTGAGGAGGTATAGTAAGTGCTGAGCTGGCAGAGTCACATAAAAATGCCACCACAGTTGGCCCTCTGCATTCATGGACTCTATCTATATCTGTGTGCTCAACCACTCAAATGGAAGTAGTTAGAAAAGAAGTCCATTGGTACCAAACATGGTTCATAAACAATATAGTGTGACAGGATATTCACATTACATTGTTATCAAGTATTATAAGCAATCTAGAGAATTGAATGCATTCAGAGGAAAGTTTCACCTCAAATCATGCCATAGAGCCATAGTAGTAACAAGACAGGCATGGATGGTACCAGCATTAAAAAAAAACTAATTACCAAAAAATAAGGAAAACATACCTGTACACATTGCCCATTAATCACACACCTAAGTAAGGCTATCTAATTTTGCTTACATTAAAAATGCTTTTCTGTTGTAGCTCTCATGTATTTTCATGTATCATTTGAAGCTAGCTTGTTGACCTCTACAAAACTTTCCTAGAACACTGATTGAAATCACATTGTAGCTATTAGCTCAATTGAAGAAAGTTGGTATTTTAATAGTACAGGGTTGTCCATCTCATCAACCCAGTGAAATTCTCTATTACTTTGTTTTTTCTTGAATTTTAGTAGTATTTTCTAGCTTTATTTTTCTCGATCTCACCTATGGTTGACTAAATCTTTCCATAAGTACTCTTTGTTTTAAATATAATTACTAATGAATTTGGGTTTTGGCATTTTAAATTTTGAATAATTCTCTGTTGGCATATGGGAATGTAGAATTTTAGCTGGTCTTTTATTTTTTGACTTTTACAAATATATCTCTTTGTTCTTCTGTGGATCCCTTACAGACTTCTGAGATGACTATATACTGTGTGAATAAAGTCAGCTGCTTTTTACTATAAAAAAAATAAGGTATATACAGTTTATGTGTAGGTTCTATGCAGATTTATGTATTTACATAAAAGACTTGATTATCTGTGGACTTTGGGAACCACAGACATCCAGACACCAGTTCCCGCAGACACTCGAGAGAGGACACACACGGAATGATTATAACCTAGCCTGACAGCATGAAGTCAAGGGTAATACTTTAAATTATATTAAGTTCAGTCCACCACAGGGAGAAAGAATTCTCACCAGTGTTTTTATGTTTTTGGTTGGGAGCCTAGCCTTTAACCGCCGAGCCATCTCTCCAGCCCATCACCAGTGTTTTTAAACATTTGTTTATTTTTATGTGGTTGAGTGTCTTATCTTTGTGTGTGTGTTTGCATCATGTGTGTGCTGTATTCACAAGATTCCATCCACAGATCTTTTGGTTCTTGAGAAGAGAGCTGGTGAGGGCCTGGAGAGATGGTTTAGAGGTTAGGAGCACTGACTGTTCTTCCAGACAACTTGGGTTCAGTTCCCAGCACTGACTTGGTGGCTCACAACCTTTTAGAACTCCAGTTTCAGGGGATTCAATGCCTTCTTCTGGCCTCCCTGGGAAACACACAGTGCAACATAGATACATGCAAACAAAACACTCACTCAATTGTACAAAAATAATTAGAATAAGGGAAAGGGGGGCTGGTGAGATTGCTCAGTGGGTAAGACACCTGTGGCTGAGCCTGATGATGTCCTGAGTTTAACACCCTCAGCTCATATGGTGGAAATAGAGAATCAGTTCCTGCAAGTTGTCCTCTGACCTCCATGCACATGCTCTGGCAAGTGCATGCCCTTCCCATGAATGAATGAAGTAATGAATATAACCATAACATAATCACACAGGGATAGAGAATTCATGAGGCAGCCAACCTGAGCTCTCATTACTGCTTTGTTCTCTCCAGCTGATTTGGGCAGGGAAGTTATCTTCTGCCTCAGTTCTTGCAGGCCTAGATTGGAGGTGGGATGATCTTTAATACTCACTCACAGGCCTGTCAAGAAAGTTATGATGAATAATGGATGCAAAACACGGAAGCAAACATGTCAGGTGATAGAAGGAGCCTCCTTCTACTACTCATATAGCAATTAACATTTCAAATATGCTTTTCCCTTTTAATCATGTGTCAACTTCCAACTTTTTCTCTTATCTCTCCTGTTCTTGTTTTTGTTTTCTTTACTTACTTTGTTTAGTTAATGATTCTTATTGTATTTATTTGTTTGGTGCGTGTGCATGTGTGGGAGGCATGCATCTGCCATGCCATATATATGTGGAGGTCAAAGGACAACATGTGGGTTTCAGGGCATCAGCTTGAACCAGGGCAAGCATCTTTATCCACTGAACCATCTCACCAGCCCTAGGGTTTTCATATTTAATTATATGCATTCTAATAAAGCTATTGATTTTAAGAGGTCACATAAGCATAAATCATGCTACAATAAAATCTGGCCGAATTGTTTCACTTAAAAGATGTGTTCTGTGTATGCAGATATGTCCCCTGACAATCACCATGGAAGATCAGATTTTTTTTCTGGCTGATGTAGACAATTACTTTCCTTTCTGCTCACTAGGAATAATGCATGTTAAAATCCAAGAGCTGTGCTAAGCCCCTCAATGGTCCTGAGATAACAGACCCTGCCTCTCACTGGACATTGCAGCAGGAGAGTTGTCTCAGACCTCTATGGGAGAGCTGCCCCTACACTTAGGAGAGATGGTCTCACCCCTCACCACAGGTATGGGAGAACTGGCCCTGATGGCATGGGCCTAGGAGAGCTGGCTCTGCCCCTCACCTGAGGGGGCAGTCCCATCAGCCCAGACCCACCAGTTCAGCTACCACCCAAACCAACACCTTGGGACTTCCGTTGGCCCACCCTAACATCTACCCCATCTGTATTCTGCTGGAGTGCATGAAGGTATTGCTCCTGCAGAATGGTAACTACAGGATCTCTGTGACTCAGCAACAACAGGATATCTGAGAGAAGTTTCAGTGAGGGTCCAGCAATGATGCTGTTCCAGAAGCCTTGGGCCAGACTGGTGTCTCATTGCAATGAACATTTTATGGGTGGGGATGATTGAACAAAAGAGTCTTCTGCATGACACACCCACAGCTCCCAGTGCCACTAGGATGAATGAAGGGGTGTTGGAAAGTTGGAGAGTTGGAGGAGTGGGGTGTTTTTTTGTTTTTGTTTTGTTTTTAATTTGGGGGGATGGGGGCTGCAGGGGTGATAAGTGGATATGGAGGGACTAGGAGGTAAGGAGGATTGGGGTTCATGATGTGAAATAAAGACTTTAGGTTTTTTTTTTTTTTTTTTTTTTTTTTTTTTTTTTTAAAGCCAGAAGTGGAGTAAACCACCATGCCATGCTCTATGCTGGGAAACCCAAACTAAGGATGAATGATTTGGAGATAACACAACAAGCATGGGCCTGAAAGGCTTCAGAGGGAGTATACTGATAATGCCTGAATCATCTGCAAAATCCCATGAACTGAACAGTTTCTCTCCATTCATACAGATACTTAAATGCTATGCGGCCACATGGAAGATGGCTGTGGACTGAGTCTCTCAAAGGCACTGCATCCCATTGGAGCCTGGGAGGGACTAGTCATACCCCATGTCCTCCTCCCATTCCCTCCTCCTCTGCTGTTTATTTGTGTGTGTGGTGGGTTCACATATATATGTGGGTGCACATATGTGTGTGGGTGACATGCACCTGTATGTGGATTCCAAGGTCAGGAATCTTCCTCGATTGCCCTTTCACTTTACCCTTTAAGGCAGGATCTCTCAATCAAACCCAGAGCTCATGGATATGGCTACTGCACTGGAGATCCCCCATATCTCCTGTGTACCTTCCAAGGCTGGAATTAGATACAGGCTGCCATGCCCACCTAGTATTTATGCGAGTTCTGCAGATCCAAACTCCAGTCTATTGCCTGCATAGCAAGCATTTTAAACACTGAATCACCTCCCCAGGCCAGAACTGATTTTAACCACTCATCATAGCATGCATATTCATCCAAAAATTCTACTATTTATGGATGGGCTGTCCAAGACAGGCCAGTTTGTTTATGTAAAATTCAACTTCTTAATATTTAGTGTAATTAAAAAAAATCTCAAATACCTTCTACACAGGACATTTCAAGCTTATATTAGATCTGTGCGTGAGGGGCAATGTTCTTTTTTAAAATAATAATTTTTATAATTCTTTGAGAATTCTACACAATCTATTTTGATCATCTTCACCCTCCTCTCCCAACCCCTCCCATATCCACCCCTCAACCCTCTCCTCTCCATCCACCCAACTGTGAGTTTCCTTTCTTTTCTTTCCCAATCTGATTCAGTTCATGTTGCCCAACTCCTCTTGGGAGTGAAACTTGCCCTAGAGTGTGGTTGATCTACCATGGTTCACATCCTTAAAGGAAACTAACTCTCTGTAGCTATTAAATGCCAATAGCTTCTCAGCCAGTGGTGGGATTTTAAGTTCACCTTCCTTCTTCTTGCTGGGATGCTCTCTGACTTGAGGTGGTACAGTTCTTATACACACTGTAATAATCACTATGAGTTCATATGCACACTGCCATGCTGTGTCTGGAAAGACAGTTTCCTTGAAGTCATCATTGCCTGTAGCTTTTATGATGTTTCAGCTCTGTTCTGCTTTGTCAAAGATGTCTGAGCTTTTATGGGTGGAGGGGATTGATGAATGTATGGCATTTAAAGCTGACCACTCCACAGGCTCTTATTCTCTGCACATCGACCACCATGTATCAACTGCTGTCTACTGAAAAGAGAAGCTTCTTGAATGAGGCCTGAGAGTTGTGCTCATCTTCCATTGTTTTTAATCAAAACATGTAGAAATGAATAGTGTTACCATTTATCTTTAAGCTCTCTTTGGATGTTCTTACCGTGTGTGTGTGTGTGTGTGTGTGTGTGTGTGTGTGTGTGTGTGTGCATGCATGTACAAACACATGTGGAGCACAGAAGACAGCCTCTGCTGCTATTCCTTTATTCTGCCAAGCTTTGGGTCTTTTTGAGACAAGACCCAAAACTTCCTGATTGGGCTAGGCTGGTTGGTCAACAAGCCCCAGAGATCTGCCCCATCTTTATTTTCCCAATGCTGGGATTACAAGTCCACGTTACCATGTCTGCCTTTTTGTTTGCTTGCTTTGTTTTGTTTTTCCTTGATTAAAAAATAGTAGGTTCTGGGAATTAAATTCATGTCTTCATGCCCTTAAAGCAAGCACTTCACCAACTGAGCTGTCTCCCCACCCCGCCTTCCCCGTTCTCCATGCTTTATTTACACTGACTCAGTGAGGTCTCTGTCACCATCCTGTATAGAGACAGAAAGTTGAGCACGGAATGGTACAGGCTGCAGAGTCTGCATCTCAGGCCTGCTGATGTGACACCCTGACTCCGCTTTTCTAGTGTGATCATGAAAACAAATCCAGCTCCCCCGCCCCACCTTATGTTGCCCTCTGTCACTTTCAGGATCAATGGTACTAGAAAGTGAAAGTGCCATATTTACTTAGCGGTTGAGAATGTAGGAAACAGATGGAAGACATGTCACGTGTTTTTCCTGGTACCCAGTGGGAAGGAATGGAATGATTGATACTGGCAAGTCTCTGATGCCCACAGAACAGCACAGCACACAGACAAGTTGGAGATCTGAACTGAGAGATGTCACCCCTGCCAGAGTGCTCTGCCGTTCTGCAGGGTGAAAAGAGAAAGGAGACAGAGGGTCAGGGCAGCCCCTGAAGTGGTTCAGTTCCCTAGAGAGTCTGCATCAGAGGAAGGAGAGGGATTGTGCCTGGGGGCATGTTGGAAGGCTGACATGGTGTGAAAAGCACGATTAGGATGCTGAAGACAATAGCAAGTACCCTCCCACCTAGGACTGCAGAGGCACATGGAGCTCTTACCAAGCACAGACATAGAAGGATGATCACATGTGAAGACAGTACATGACTAAATGTGCATCACATGGATAGCGATGTGAACAGAAGCCAAACTCCAGGGCCACAGCTTGCCTGATGCTTCCTGATACCTGGAAGGAAGGAAGAGGTGATTTTGGATTCACCAGGGCCATGCTTGTTAAGGATGTGTGATTCTGTAGACTGCCTCTAGCACGGAGACAGGCTGACCCAGGAAAAGCCCAGAGATCCTTTGTGGGCCTGTGAGTGTATTAACCACACTTATATCTGACTAAATACCCATCCCCACTTCATACCTTTTTCTACTTGGTCAAATTTGAATTTATTTGATGACTTAATAGCATTGAGAACTATGAGAAAAAAAATGGTTTGTCTGTTAACTCAGCACTCAGGAGTCAGAGGCAGGAGGTTTGCCATGATTTTGAGGCTAGCCTGGGCTACACAGTAGCAACTTATTAAAAGCAACACAAGAAGAGAGACCGTGGAAGTCTTTTGCATCAAGTGCTCATCTTTTTTATTCCTCTGGTTTTGTCCTCCAGCAGATGCTGTGAGTTGTTATTTAAGATGAGAACAAAGCTGATTTGGGCCAAATCACAGTGTCAGACACAAGGTTGAAGGGTTTTAAAAAGCATTTATTTATCTATTTTACAGTGAAGAGATGAACTCCAGGGCCTCCTGCATGCTAGGCCAGTACTCTGCCACTGAGTTCAATCCTGAGCCTGAGATCCAACCTTTAAAATCCAAGCCCCAGCCAGACTCTCTCCTTCTTGCACGTGGTCCTGGTTTTGTCATCCTCACCAGGTGTGGAGTTGGCCATTATTCATTCATTTATTCATTTTTAGCAGATTACACACCATGGAGGCTCAGAAGCTATTTCATTTGGACATGGTGACCAACACGTTTGAGTCACCCATCTGGCAGGGCAGCCTCAAAAGCAGGACAGGAGCATTCAGATTGGGAAAATGGTTTCTTGCAATTCCTTTTCAAGATGCATGCCCCAAGCCCACAGAACATTCTAGTCCTTTATCCTTGTTTCACATGTAGGGGTGTAAATTAGACAGGCTCCAAAGAGTGTGGTGTAAGTCAAAAGGCTGGGGCAGAGGACTCAGGTTACTGATTCCAGTAGAGAGAAATTACCCATGAAGGAAGCAGCGATTAAAGTAGAGAGAAATTATCCATGAAGGAAGCAGCGATTAAAGTCCAACAGATACTTAAGTAGAAGGCATTGTGCTAAGCATGTCATAAGTAAGACCACCACAATCTGAAGGAAAGCCCTGCCTTGGAAAAGCTTTTTGGCCTATGATGGTTAGTTTTTGTCAACTTGACACAAGCTACAGTTATCTGGGAAGAGGGAACCTTCGCTGAAAAAAAAATATCCATCAGATTGGTCTGTCTGCCAGCCTGCGGGGCATTTTCTTGATTAATGATTGATGTGGGAGGGCCCAGTTTTCCCTGGGTGGTGCCCTCCATGGGCAGGTGTTCTGAGCTGCATAAGAAAGCAAAGCCATTTTTGACATATATATGACACAGACTGGGGCATGGACAGAGTTCGATTCTCAGCTCACAAACATCTGTATCTCCAGTTCCAGGCATTCATGTGGTATACATACATATAAGCAGGCAAACACTACACACAAAAAATAGAAATGTAAAACAAACAAACAAAACAAGAGCAAAGCCAGTAAATATCATTTCTTTATGGCCTCTTCTTCAATTCCTGCCTTCAAGTTCCTGCCCTGCTTGAGTTCCTGTGCTGATTTTCCCCAGTGATAGACTATAAGCTGTAAGAAGAAACAAACTCTGTCCACCCCCAGTTGATTTGAGTCATGGTGTTTGTTACAATAAAAGAAAGCAAACTAGAATAGGCCAGTGGAGGAACTCAGTCTGGAATGCAAGGCAGAATGTATTGGGTGTTGTTAAGAGCACACTTAGCGTTATGGGAGTTAGAAGATGGAGCGAATGTAGGTAGCTGTGGACTAATGAGGTATTTCAAGAGAAGGAGAGAGGTAGGAAGTTGGCATCGAGTGATAAATAGTAATCTACAGGCCTCTTGAATCAGGGCCAACCAATGATACAGGAAATGATACCCTAGGGAGGATCTAGGCCCCTCCTAGCTTCTCATCCTTGAGGGCCTAGAGGCTTCTATCTGTCAGGCCAGGTTCCAGAATACTATGTAGCACTGACTTTCAGCTGTTCTAATGATGTATCTAATAATGTATCTAATAGGTCAAAACACTCTTGCTCACCAGAGCTAACACGTATGCAAATGTATTGCTATGCCTTGGTCTGGACACCTGCCAGTTCCAGCTGGAGAGGAGCATCAAGTTGCCAGGCCACTCCCAGCAGGGAGCCTAGAAAGAATATAAAGCTGGAACTTGAGGGCTAGCCAGTAGCTGGAAGCCCTCCCAACATGGGCTGCCACACCCGCCTACTTTGGCTGCTGCTCTTCCATGGTGTGATTCTCCCTGAAGCAGGTACACAGCCAATGCCCCAGGGCTCTTTACAGCTAATGCCTTGTGACAAACTGGAAAGAGAAAGTGTGGTTGTTTGTCCCTGGTCCTCTGATGCACCAGCTTAAAATGAAGCAAGGGAGCCCTTACTTTGTTTAACATAATCCGGCCGCTGATGAGAGGCTGTTGTGGTCAGCTGCACATCACCACGATCGTTTTATGGAAGTGGAGTCAAATATTTTATGGGAGATTTGATTTCTGTGAACAAAGCATCAGTCAGTTTACTGTTTTATAGACTGTGGTTCTGTTTGTAGGATTCTGCAGGGAAATAGAGAAGGACTATTGGCCAAGATTAGCCAGTGAGGGACTTCGAAGTGTTCTTTGGCTCATGTGTTCTTATTTTGGTGTTTAGCACTCAGTAAGAATAATGACTTATAGTTGGCATTTCTTTTCTAGTGTTGAATGGATCTTGAAAATGGTAATAAATCATCCTGACCTGAACTATTTGATATGACATAAATTATCTGGACTTGACTTACAAAGATTTCTTTTCTGAAAAAATGTATACTTTTTATGAAATCAGATTGATTCCTTTGATATTTTTGGTTTTAATGTGTATTCTTTACTAGCCTGCTCATGGAACTTCTAATTTCATTTGAGACTAAACTAATTTGAAACATTTACATAATCTTGATGATTTTTGTCATTATTCAGTGGCTTTGAGGGAAAATATTCAAGTCTTTTATTGTTTAGTTCTTTTCACCTGAGAATAAATAAGAAAGTAAACAAATGAGTATTTGGGAATACTCCCCAAAACAAATAACTTGATTATAGATAATTGTATGTATAGTTTATGTAATATTCCCACTATTAAAAAAACAGATAGGTTGTACTAAGGCATGAGGAAGAATTTAATGCTTTCTTGGATGCATTGTACCTCCTTTTTAGTCTACATGTCCTATAATATTTGTGCCTGGGAATGCAGACTAGAGATGCAAACACATAGAGCCTCAACCTGTGTGTGGGTCATGACCCCACAGGGGTTGAACCACCTTTTCACAGAGGCCACCTAAGATCATTGGAAAACCAGATATTTATATTATGATTCATACAAGTAGCAATGAAATAATTTTATGTTTGGAGGTCACCACAACACTGTATTAGGGGTCACAGCATTAAGAAGGTTGAGAACCACTGCTCTGAAGCATTCAATCCTTAATGAGCACTTTCTAACCCTAGGAACTTGGAACACATTTTGAATCCCCATGCTGCTGTGGCCTCTCCTACAAAAGCATATGATGTCTGTCTGGTAGATTTAGTGAATTGACATTAGGAAATTAGGAATGCTCAGTCAATCTAACTGCTGTTACAGTAAATTACAAATTGCACATCTCCAATGAAGACATAACGTTATCAGATCTCAGATGCCGGCTATAACCCTGAGCCATACCACTTCCATTCTCCAAGCTCCCCCAGGAAATCAGGGTTCTCCCCTTTCACCGTTTCAGTAGCCCACCCTTCTTTTCTTCCTTCCTTCCTCCCTCCCTCTCTCCCTTCTTCCCTCCCTCCCTCCTTTCTTTCCTTCCTTCCTTCCCTCCTTTCTTCTTTTCTTTTTGCTGTGTGTGTCTGTGTTGGTATGTGCACCTGAGTACAGTCCCCACAGAAGCTACAAGAGAAGTAAGAACCCTGGAGCTGAAGTTACAGGGCGTCGTGAGCAGCCCAGTGCATGTGCTGGGAAGTGAGCTCAGGTCTTTGGCAAGAGTAGTACATCCTCTTAACTTCCGAGTTACCTCCCCAGCCCCTCAGTAGTAATTTTCGAGTAATAGATTCAACTTTCAAGGTATAGCAAAAGGAACTTTTCTTTATTTTCCTCCGTGAATAACAAGCCCTGTTGTTCATGGTGAACACTGGGGAAATCTGTGAACTGTGCCAATAGTGTGTGGGAACTGATGGGGTTTCCTGGCAGGTAAGAACTTCTGGAATGTCCTGGGAGAATTCAGAGTCCTATCCAATCATTTTAGCTTCACCATGGCAAAGATGATTGTTGAGGTCGATTGTATTCAAAGGGACAGTGTTGGCTCTTGACCTAACCCAGAAGGGGTCCCAGTGGGTCCGCCTGTAGCCATAGTGGAGACTGCTTTTGGGAAATGCTCCTGGGGTATGACCAGGCCTATTTGGACCTGAGTGTAGAAAGGATTTAGCATGGATATGGGAGTGGGAAATGAAAAAATAATTCTCAGCCCGGAACAAGAATAACAATTTCTATGAGCTGTGGTGGGGGGAATGGAGCCCAAATTCAGTGGTTCTCTTAAGAATGTGTTCAGGGAGCCCCTTATAAAACACTAGGAACAACAGGGTAGTCTCCACACAAGAATCAACCTGGGTCCTGGCCCTAGCTTCCCTGAGCCCCACCTTTCATCACACTGAAACTCAAGCTTCAATAAGAAAAGTGTCCCAGAGAGGGCTGTGATTACTCTCTAAGGGGCACTCGAGTAAGCCAGTCACAGCATTCAGCTCTCCTCTCTGCCATGCTTCTGTCCTCTTTGGAGTTTGCTAATGTCCTACTAGGTGTTAGAACTGTCTGCTGTATTCAGCAGCACACGCTGGTCTGCGGCCTCACGCTGCAGCATGGCTCCCAGCACCACAGAGCGCCCACTTAAAGACTCTGAGCAAATGAGTGGAAAAGCAAGGAGCAAGAGCATCACACCCGAAGCCCCCTCTGTCCACAAGCTTCTCCTGAAACAAAGATAGAGGATTACGTGTTATTTTTTTTTCCACCTAAGTTCTACAAATCTAAGGATACTTGAACTGCTCAGTAGATCTGGTAGACACTACTTGGAAGTCTCAGTTACCAACAGGGCTGACTTTTCCTCTAGCCCCCTAGAGCCTCCTTTATCTCTGTACCCTTTGCAATCGTCCTGTTCCTGTCCACACTCTTGCTGCACCTCTCCGAAATATGTAAGTCTTTTTACGGTTTCCAGGTGGGGGTGTCTTGAGCTTCCAGGAGCCAAGGATTAGTGACATGATATGGTGCAATAGGCTTTGCCAGGCTCTTAATGATTGCACAAGAGCCTCATAGACAATGGGTTCAGTGTGACTTTCCAAGAACAACCACCCAGGGACATAGTCCAGCTCCCTGAAGGTCGTGTACTGATAGAAGGGATTTGTGGAACTTGCAGATCATCGGAGCCTTGGGTGTTACTGGGGCAAATTCACATGAAAAGTGCAAAGGGCACCTTGGTGGCCACCTCAGAAGGCTGCTGGTGGAGATATAGTGTAGGCCAGTTCTAATGCAGTGGGTCAATCTCTGCTTTAGGTAGGACTCAGGTGCTATCTGATGACATTTGTAGCTTTTCAGTTAGTGGAAGCTAATGGTCTGCTAAGAATATATTCCATGGGTTATCTGATATTTAAAAAAGGATGTTGGGTCAAATGCAGAAGGTGGGTGATAAACAGCTCTAAGGAGATTAAAAATGGCTCAGAATGATTTTGATTCTCGACCTACAACCTTCCGATTCTCAGTCATGAAGTTCTAGCCAGCCTTGTAGACTCTTCGACAAGAGTGCCTTTATTTTCCTGGAAGCTTCCACTTAAAATACTCTCCAACTTAAATAGGAAAACAGTCTCTACAAAGCCACTGTGGTCAACTGACTCTCCTTCCAGCTGTGCTGCTGAAGGGTGCCTACCTGCTGACCCATGCACCTCTGGTCAAATGCTAAGCAAATGTCACACTGCTTTGCTGAATGCTATGAGGACTTGGGATATAAATACTCACACCTACCAAACACTTACAACATACAATCACACATACTGTCTTAGTTAGGGTTCTACTGCTGTGATGAAACACCATGACCAAAAGCAGCTTGGGGAGGAAAGGGTTTATTCACCTTAGAGTTCCAAATCACAATTCATCATCGAAGGAAGCAAGGACAAGAACTCAAACAGGGCAGGGACCTGGAGGTAAGAACTGATGCAGAGGCTATGAAGGAGTGCTGCTTACTAGCTTGCTCAGCCTGCTTTCTTTCTTTCTTCTTTTCCTTTTCTTTCTTTCTTTCTTTCTTTCTTTTCTTTCTTTCTTTCTTTCGTAAATGACTCAATATTTTAATCACAGGAGCAAACAAATACATTCTTATAGTAAGACACTGTTCTGTTGTTTCAAGTATTTGAAAAATGACTACTGTTAAAGCAGGTGTATATAACTGAATGTTCTGTATGATGAGAATGGTATATGGTGACCACTTTTTAAAACCAGGGCACAATTTTAAGCATGTTACATCTTACCTGTATTCTTGAGGATAAGTCTTAACTTTATATAACATGATGACGTTTTGCTTGATAGGGATATACTTCTTTTTTGTTAAAGGTATCACATGTCATTTATTTATTTATTTATTTATTTATTTATTTATTTATTTATTTTATATAACCAAGTCCATTTAAATGAAAACAAACATTTATAGACAATATTTGGGAATTTGGGCGTCGTTCTTTCCAAACTACTTCCTGCTGGTAAGGGGCGCTGTCATGGGGGAATTCGAAGAAGATTCAGAAATCCTGGCTGTAGTCTGTAAGGCTGCTTTGTCCAGCTGTTTTGAATGTAGGATCACCTGGTACTCTGTTTCAGGTGGTCTGGCTTGATCAAACCACATTAGTCTGGAAGGAATCCACATCTTTTTCATTTTCTGTGGAAACAAAAATAGAAATCCTTTTCCCCAGTAACTTGTCCTTGAACTTAAATTTTGGAGTCAAAGCATTCTTTTTAATTTAATTTATTATTTTGCATGTCGATCCCAGTTCCCTCTCCCTCCTTCCCTCCCTCCCTCCCTCCGTCCTTCCCTCCCTTTTACCCTCTCTGCCCTCTCACATGCATTCTAACCACCCTCCCCTCCCATACCCCCACCCCAATTCCATATGTAGGGGAATGCCATCTAGTTGGGGTCATGTAGATCTGACAGGTCATGTGAAGTAAGGACTAGGGATTCTCTCCTGTCTCTAGGTTAGGCAGTATCCCTCCATGGGGGATGTGTTCGCAAAGTTCTTTTGTGCACCAGGGATACATCCTGGCTCCACTGTCTGAGGTCCCTTAGACTGCTCAGTCCTTCTGGCTGAGACCCATATTCAGGAGGGCCTGAGTCAGTCCCATGCTGGCTTCCCAGCTATCAGTCTGGTGGCCCGTTAGCTCCTACTTGTTCAGGTCAGCTGTCTCTATGTGTTTCTGCAGCCTGGTCTTGTCCTCTCTGTCTGCATCTGGGTTCTACTTTGACTCAGTGTTTATGTATGGGTGTTTGCTCCTGTTTCCAACAGGCATTAGTTGAGAGCTCTCTCTCTCTCTCTCTCTTTCTCTCTCTCTCTTTCCTGTCTTCTATTCCTAACCAGGCTCAATCTTCCTGGTCGCACGTTTTCCTTTCCTCCCCCTTGTTTTCTCTTACTTCTCTCTCCATTCGCTGCCCCCTCCACTTCCCCTGAGCTCTGGGGGACTTGTCCCTTCCCAGTTCTGTGAGGGACTTTATATGAATCTCTTAGAATACACCTTGTATCCTAGTTCCTCTGGTGGTGTGAATTATAGGCTGGTGATCCTTTGATCTAGGTCTAAAATCCATATATGAGTGAGTACTTACTGTGTTCCTCTTTTTGTGACTGGGTTACTTCTTTCAGGATGGTTTCTTCAAGTGCCATCCACTTGCCTGCGGATTTCAAGATACCATTATTTTTTTTCTGCAGAGTAATATTCCATTGTGTACATGTGCCACATCTTCATTAACCATTCTTCAATTGAGGGGCATCTAGGTTGCTTCCAGGTTCTTTTTATTACAAATAGTGCTGCTATGAACATAGTTGAACAGATGTCTTTGTTGCATGGATATGGATCATTTGGGTATATGCCTAAGAGGGGGAATTCCCATTTTCCTGAGGAACCGCCATACTGATCTCCAAAATGGCTGTATGAGTTTGCACTCCCACCAGCAGTGGAGGAGTGTTCCCATTTCTCCACATCCTCTCCAACATGAGTCATCATTGGCGTTTCTAATTTTAGCCATTCTGGCAGGAGTAAGATGGTATCTCAAAGTTGTTTTGATTTGCATTTCCCTGATAGCTAAGGATGTGGAGCATTTTAAGTGTCTTTCAGCCTTTTTGATTTCCTCTATTGAGAATTCTTTCTTCAGTTCTGTACCCCATTTTTTAATAGGGTTATTTGGTGTTTTGTTGACTAGCTTCTTGAGTTCTTTGTATATTTTGGAGATCAGCCCTTTGTCGGATATAAGATTGGTGAAAATCTTTTCCCAGGCTGTGGGCTGCCGTTTGGTCTTGTCGACTGTGTCCTTTGCCTTACAGAAGCTTCTAAGTTTGAAGAGGTCCCATTTATTAATTGTTTCTGTCAGTGTCTGTGCCCCTGGAGTTATGTTCAGGAAGCAGTCTCCTATACCAATTTGTTCAAGGGTACCTCGTACTTTCTCTTCTAAGAGGTTCAGTGTGGCAGGATTGATGTTGAGGTCTTTGATCCATTTGGACTTGAGTTTTGTGCATGGCGACAGACATGGGTCTATCTGCAGTCTTCTACACACCCTCATCCAATTGTGCCAGCACCATTTGTTGATGATGCTGTCTTCGCCCCATTGTATAATTTTAGCTGTTTTGTCGAAAATCAGGTGTTCATAGGTGTGTGGGTTAATATCAGGATTTTCAATTCGATTCCATTCGTCTACCTGTCTATTTTTATGCTAATACCAGTCAGCCTGCTTTCTTATAGAACCCAGGACCATCAATCAGTCCACGGGTGGCACCACCGACAATGGGCTGGGTCCTCCTCCGTCAATCACTAATGAAGAAAATGCCCTACAGGTGTACATACAGCCCAGTCTTATAGATTTACATTCTTAGTTGAGGTTCCCTTCTCTCAGATGATTCTAGCTTGTGTCAAGTGTGATATAATTATCCAACACACACACATACACACACACACACATTCATTCACATCCTCACATTCTTTCACCCATTCTCACACATATTCATTCACATCCACACACTCACAGACACTTTCATCATATGTGTTCATTCGCACACACTCTTCACCCATGACCAACCTCCTTCAAACACTTTCCTCTGTGTTCTCAGCCCAAAGGAACCTTGCCTTGTTGTCCTTATCCACTGTCCACAATCTTATTCTCCCTCCTGGGGTATCTGTTACCTCTTTGCCTAGTTCTCCTCAAATCTTCCCTCATCCCTGGCTCCTTAACTCATGCTTCCAACTAATGCTTCTCAAACACTCCAAATCAAACAGGCAGGACACCATTGTCCCCATTGCTGGCTGCCCTAGAGATCTGCAGAAGAGGAATGGGGACAACTTCAGGCTGGGGATGTATAGAGTTGCAGTGAATCTTACCCAAGACTGGGAGATTGTCATCTGTCCATATAAAAGAACAAGAGCATTATAGATTTAAGGAGAAATCTGGATCTAGGGAAATGCCCAGACTTCTACAAGGATGAAGGGAGAGGCTACCTTTAATGCCCTTCCACGATAATGAGATTGATTACTACCTTATATGCCATTCTAGAGTCTTCATCTAGGAGCTGATAGAAACAGAAGCAGACACCCACAGCTAGACACTAGCTGAACTCCTGGAATCCAGTTACACAGAGGGGGGAGTGATGAGCAAAGGGGTCAAGACCAGGCTGGAGAAACCCACAGAATCAGCTGACCTGAACAAGGGGGAGTTCATGCACCCCAGTCTTATAGCTGGGAAACCAGCATAGGACCAACCCAGACCCCCTGAATGTGGGTGTTAGTTAGGAGGATGGGGCAGTCTATGGGGCCTCTAGTAATGGATCAGTATTTATCCATAGAACATGAATGGACTTTGGGAGCCCATTCCATATAGAGGGATACTCTCTCAGCCTAGCCACATGGGAGAGGGCCTAGGCCCTGCTCCAAATGATATGACAGACTTTGAAGACTCCCCATGGAAGGCCTCACCCTCCCTGGGAAGCAGAAAGGGGATGAGCTGGGGTTTGATGGGGGTGATGGGGAGGATGGGGGTGGCGGTGAGGGAACTGGGATTGACAAGTAAAACACCCTTGTTTCAAATTTAAATAATAATAATAATAATAAAAAGATCAAGAGCTGGAATAGCTCAGTGCTTGGCCTGTGTGTGGCCCTAGGTTCAGACTCCAGCAGAGACTGAAGTTAAGCCTGGTGGTGATGACCTATTATAGCGTTGAGGCAAGACTGTAAGTCTGGGTTGTTTAGCGAGCTGCTGATTCAAGGAACAAGCAAACCGAAGGCAGTTGATTTAATCCTCCCTGCTGTGGACCCCTTGGAGGTCGCCCTTTCTCCACAGCCTGATTCTGGCCATGGGGTCTTAGATCCTTGCTTATTTCACCTCCTAGCCCTAATCTACCCAACTCCTTCCTGGAACCAGTCTTTTTAGGGGAAGGTGGTTGCTAGCCTTTATTTACTGTGTGAATGACATCTGTCTGGTTAGCATCTGTGAGCTCAAGCACTTGCCCTCCGTTGGCCCTGTGGCCTGCCTCATCTCAGATTGGTCCCTCTAGTCACTTCCCCTCAGTGGGTCACTCTGCTGCCCGACCATTGGCAATCATTGGTAATCCTATAACCCATCCAGGTATCCAGCTTTACCAGTGATTTACACCCCAGGCACAAAATCCAGCCCTGTGGCTGCATTCTGAATTCATCTTCTTCCTCCTTTTAGTTAGGCAGTCCATCACTGCCACCTGGGTGAGCTCTTTCACACTCTTCCTCCCATCCTCCCTCTGCCACCACTGGTTTAGGAATATGTTCCCTCCTCCCTACCTCTATTCTCCCCAACCTTGAATTTCAACCTGTTTCTCCAACACCTTTGGCTTAATCCTAAACACACCCCCCCAACCTGCCTCCACTTACCTTCCAGCTCTACTCGATATCCTACTACTCACCCTTTAGATTTCCAGCACAGCAGACCATTCACCCACTTCGCAGCCTTAGGAAATGTATTTGAAGAATATGACTGAATATTACTAGAGGCAAAGTGGTCCTTTTGCCCATTCTCACTCATGCAGACATCCTGTCTGGGATCCCAGGTTTGGCAATGAGCAAAGGGAAAATAAGGCCCATGTTACAGACATTAATAACTACATTTGAAACCGCCTTGTTTGGGGAGTAAATTCTTTTGAAGCTTGCTGGGTGTCTCCTCTATGTCCCCTGAGCCACTGGGTCGCTGATTATCTCAGGAACAAATGATGCCTGTGTGGCTGGAATCCCTGGGACCTTGGTGCTTGGCTTTCTTGTTTGCACTGTGTGTAGCGAAGAGCACCATTGCATTAATTTGTGTTAGCTCAAGCAATTTGCCCACTTGAGTCTAGAGCCACAGCTGATGACTTGGTGTTGATCTTCTCTGAATGGCTGGGAGGCTGTGTTCATATGTGGGAATTTTAATAGTTCAAGAGAAGTGCTAGAAGTGGACAGGATGAGTTTTCTTTTTGAGAAGAACAACCTACCAATAAGTCAGGAGCTGGAAAGGAAGCCATGATATAATTACAGAGGGTTTTAAAACTCTGGCTAAGAACTTTGACCTTTAGTAGATGATTAGGACCTAGTAGAGTCATCAAAATGATACTAGTGTGGCTTTTTTATGAGTAGGAAGGTGACATGGACTAGAGTGGAAGAGAAATTAAATTAGGAAAAGTGATAGAAAGAATGACAGTGCAGATAGGCAGAGATACACAGATAGACAGACAGACAGACAGACACACACACACACCTACCTCCTTACTCTAGGTGGCCATATGTTTAAACAATAGCAGTAGAGAGCCTTCTTTCTTTCTTTCCTTCCTTCCTTCCTTCCTTCCTTCCTTCCTTCCTCTCTCCTTCCCTCCCCTTTTAATCTATCGTCCTTCATTCCTGCTTCCCTTCCCCCCTTCTTCTTTCCCATGACCACATACATTCCAGGTCACCTTGCTGGACCTAACCAGCATACACTAAACAGTTTCTAATGAGATGATGAGTATATAATACTTTCAAAACATTGAACCTGGATTTGGTGACTCATTCTTTCAATCCCAGAAGTTAGGAGGCAGAGGCAGGTGGATCCCTATGAGTTTGAGGCCTATCTTATCTACTTAAGAGTGTTCCAGGACATCCATAGCTCCATAGTGAGACCTTGTCTCAAAAGAGAGTTAGGGCCTAAAATATACACAAAAACGTATTATTAGTAATGAAAAGTAATTGGTGCCAGGCATGGTGCCAATCTCAGCACTCAGGAGGCTGAGGCAGGAGGATGGGGAGTTAGAGGCTGTTCCAGACTATCTCAAGGGGGTGGGGATGACTGGGCAAATGGAAAGTGAAGACCTGACGTAATGTAGTGTCATGTATGGTCTGGAAGGAGGAAAGTCAGAGCCGAAGCCAAGCCATGGAGTGTGGTCAAGATGAAGATGCTTGGAAGGCCAGGCGCCTCAGAGGCTGAATGTCTTCCAGGACCAGCAGTGGGCACACCCTAGACAGGCTTCCCCGTGTCCTAGCTTTCTCATCTGTTAAACAGGAATACAAATGAAGGTAGTGGCTCTCCAAATCAGCTCAGAACAGGGAATGGGCCGTGCTTAGACTCAAAGGGGCACACCTGGAGCACTTGTTAAAGACCAACAGTACCAACTCTGGACGTCCAGGAACCTTAGAGAGCTCTGTAGTTGTTGGCACCTAACTCAGACCTCTGCTCAGTGGGCTGCACACTGCCTCATGTGGTTGTTCATCTGTGAAGACGGCAAAAGGTCCGGGTCACCTTCGATAAGTTCCAGGGCATTACCCAGTGTCAAAACACAGCAGACTCTCTCCATAGGTGATTAACTAGGTTATTGTAAAACTATCCTGATCCAACAGTACCATAGGCCTGGATTCTTTGTGGTCTGCTGTACAGAGTCACCTCCCAGTGGCTAAAGCAGAGATATGGTCTGAATGACAGGTAGACTCACCAGGGGACCGCTGAGGGGACAGTCCTGGCTTGCAGTTAATGAAGTTAAAGAAAAGTTATTGCTCCTGGCTAAGAAGAGACAGGGGTCAGTTTGAAACAACACAACAAGAACAACCCTGCTTTATTTATTCAGAGTAGAAACCAAATACCTTCTTATTAACCAATACCTTTAAAAGACAAAAGCTGGGGCCAGGCCTTTAATCCCAGTGATTGGGAGGCAGAGGCAGGCAGATTTTGTGAATTCAAGGTCAGTCCTGTCTGCGTACGGCCAGTCATGGCTATGTAGAGTGACATCGTCCTACAAAAAAAGAAAGGCAAAAGGAAAGAAAGAAATGAAAAAGCAATGTAAAATTAAGAACAATCCTAAGGATCTTCTCAAATGAGGCAATGGTAATGGAAAAAAAAAATGAGGAAGGCAATGAAAATAAGAGTAGGAAAATTTTTAAGAAGGAAAAATTGTAAAAAGCCAGTCCAAGAAGTGTTAGAAACAGCAAGTTGACTAAAAACATAGTAGAATTTATATGTAAGCTGTCACAAAAATCCAACATTATCTACAGATGGCTAGAGAATCACAATAAAGTATACTGGCTGACAAACTGTCAACTGAAATTAACACAGAACTGACAGAAAAGAGGAATTTTATGACCAAGTATGCGCCAAGGCAGGAGCTTAAGGAAGATGGATTCCAGAGCACCAGGCCTTTCCTGGTGGTGCCCTTGCTCTGGGTGACTGCAAATTCAGATTCCCAGGCTCTGCCTGGGAAGTAGTGGGTTTGGACAAGACCCAGGAGGTTTCCATGGGGCCTGGGTTGGCTGTGTTCAGGGTCCCTGCAGGCCTCTAACATGACAAATACATCTCAGCTTGCTACAGGAGGGACATTGGAGGATCCAGAGCGAAGCTGGGGAAGGGAAGGCCTAAGAGAAGCCCCATTCAAGGCATGTCTGAGGAACAGCAGGAAGGTGAGTCCTAGCCAGACAATGCCTGTGGCCTGCAGAAGGAGGGCCAAGGGAGTAAGAGTACCTTGAGATGGAAGGACACTGAAACCCTGGGATGGGCAGTCCACACATGGTAGGATGAGCCACCCATCCCCAGACATAAACATAACCCGAGTTTCTTTGTGCCTAACAAGACAGAGATTGCCAGAGTCTTCTCTGCCTTCATGGTTCTTGCCCATTCGTGACAGAGTGTCCTTAAATGCTGGAGTACATGGGGATCACTCAAGGACTTGTTAAGAACATGTTGAACATGCAAAGTCTGTACCCCAACATTCATGTTTAACAAGCTTTCTCAGAGATGGGAATAGGGCGTGTCTGAGGGCCACACTTTGGAGTTCTGTTCTGTGGTGACTGGAATTCTCCCCACTGTCACAGCTTTCCCTCAACAGTTCTGGAAATGTAGAACAGTCCTCACTTATCTAATTGCTGGCTCATAGAATGGAGGTAATAAAAATGGCTCCTAAGTACCCCGCGCAGGTCAGGCACTCCAACTGTGTTTGCCTTATGATCCCCCTTCAAGGTATACACTGCTTTCTTTTACAGACAAAGAAAAGAGAATCTAAGTGGCCTACATATACTGATTGCATAGCTAGTGATTGGCCAAGTCAAACCCTGCCTTTGGTGGTTTTCTATCCACCATCTCAGCAAAGCTTGCTGCCCCTGAGAACATTGGGACAGCCAGCAGGCTGCTGCTCAGCAAAGTGCTGGCAGGTAAAAATGTGAGTGCCAAGCGGCAGTGGAGGGCAGCCCTGCCCTGTCTCTGTGCAGCAGAATGCACTCTCCAATCATTTGCCTTTGCCCAGCACCCCTGACCCAACACCTCAGGGCGCAGTGGAAATGACTCAAGAATCCAAGTTCTTAGACTGAACTATCAAGCGGCCAGAGTTGGACAGTTTCTGTCTTCTTAGATGAAGAGTTTCTGGCTGGAGTAGGTGGTGGCTGGGGCACGGAATGAAAAGGGGACTGGAAAGAATGAAGCAAAGCCTTGTGGCTTCCCATCACAGCAGGGCTTGAACCTCTTTATGCCAGATGAGGATCTAGGGAGATCTGTGGAGTCCCACTCTGGTCCTCATTAGTTAGTGCTCTGATACCAGAAGGCTGTTGCTACTGTCATCTTTTCCTCCCCAGGGACAATAGTATCCTATATGGTATCTGAGAACCTTACAAAGATGTATGGGGGTTAACCATGTGCTGGGAAGAAAGGAGGTACTCCCGGGAAGTTGGTGGGGAAGGTCGACTCTACTCCAACACTCAGGTGGGGGTGGGGACTACCTTTCTCCCAAAGACTGGCTTCCTGTGCAGCTCGTGGAAGGTTCTAACAGGTGTTCTGGCCGAGTGGAGGTGTATTTTGAAGGCGTGTGGGGCACAGTGTGCGATGATCTGTGGGACGAGAAGGAAGCACAGGTCGTGTGCCAGCAGCTGGGCTGCGGGGCTGCCGTGTCCAGCCTGGGAGAGGCCTACTTTGGCCAGGGCTCTGGCCCCATTCTTCTGGATGATGTGCAGTGCTCTGGGACCGAGGTCTCCCTGGGGCAGTGTTCTCACGCTGGCTGGTTCATCCACAACTGTGGGCACGAGGAAGACACTGGTGTCGTCTGCTCCGGTAAATCACTTTCTGTCTTTTCCAAGAGTTGATTTCTCTCTTTATCCAATCATTCTCCTTTCTCTCTGACCCAAAGGAAACTTTTGTAGCATATTGTCCTGTGGGATCAAAAGCCTTGTCTGCACATGGTTCCAGGCACCTTCCAGAATGACACTTGTGTGGAGCCTCTCCTTCATGGGGTTTTGGGAGCATCTGAATGTGGACCTCTTATTCTACCCCAGTCCTCCTGCATCCACTTAGGTGGCCAACAGTAGCACTAGAGTGACAGACTGGAAATGAAAATACTCAGGCCAGCTGCAAGATTACATGATTTGTGGGTCCTAGGGTGAGAGCTGTGAGAAATTTCTAGACAGAGACAGCAGTGCCCCATAGGGTGGGCCCCTTCTAATTGTGGGCCCTGTGGGATTGCGGGGAGGTACCCTTGGGTAACCCTCTGTCCTCTCCCCACACTCATCTCTCTGTGCTTGGTGTGGCATTGCATTATCTTTTAGCTTTTTCTAATTAAATGGGAGCGATCATTGTGATGGTAATCATTGTGACCCAGTGCCCTGCCCTGTATCCTGCAAGCTGGGCTGCTGATAACACGATCCCTGAAATTCTTCTTTTGGGGGAGTCAAGCTCCTAGAGAAGGAGCAGTTCTGGGCCTGATGAGCTAGCAGTGGACCATAGAGCAAGGTACAGAGTTGAGTAGAAGAGAGAAGAATGGGCCCTCCTCAATCCCCAGCTGCTAAGTGGTAAATCAGGGACCCCTTTCTCAGAAGCCTCTGCTCGTATTTCAAGGTTCAACCTTCAAGGAAGCAAGAGCTAAGTCTTCATTCACTGGCTAAGAGCTAAGTACTCTCCTAACAAGCATTTTCTGTGGAAGGCTTGGGCGGTCGAGCAGTGACCAAAATGACTCTGTCTCCACAGGATGGACTAATGGCCTCCGTGCATGTTCCCATGGCCATTCTTGGTGACTGCAGGTGTCATGAGCCCTGCCCTGGCCAGGGTCTTCCCCGCTGCAGGGAGTATCGAGAGTCTTGGCCTATGAAACTGCCGTTTCTAAGGTGACTCTGCAGCCTGCAGGAGAAAGCTCCTGTGGTTATGGTTACTCTGAGACCTGCTTTAAGGTTGAACTGGGAGACCCCCTTCTGAAAGCTCTTCCTGTGAGCCCTCAGCCCTGCCACTATGGGGCAGAATTCACACTGGTCCCATTGGGGTGTTCTGAGCAGCTCACATGGGCAGAGAGAGGACTTTGTTGCTCTCTGAGGCTGCACATTCTTGGACCTGGTATCCTGAGAGGGAGGGGCTGAGAGTGGTTTAGTTAGCAAATTAGCGCAAGTATAAACCTTGCTTTGGGGGATTTAAAACCCCTTCTCAAGTGTATCTTTCCATGACGGGTCTCAACTGGAGTTGATTTTGTGACCTAGGAAGCATTTGGATGTTTTTGATTGTCACACTTGGGGATGTCCCTGCTGTCTGTGGTAGCACCCAGGGGTGCTGTTAAACTTCATACAGTGCACAGGATGGCCCTCTGCTGCAAAGACTGTTCCAGTACCAGATGAAAATAGCACAGAAGCTTTAGAATCAATCATGTGCTGTGGAGACACGGACATCAGTAACCAGTCATGAGTTAATAGTGTGTTGACAGTTGATTAATAGTTATTTTCATAGTGACAGGAAATCATCTACGACTCCGTATCCAAGGGGCAGTTTTGGCTGAGCACTTCCCAATAATTTCATCTGATTTTCTTTTCTTTCTTTTAAGATTTATTAATTACGCATAGTGTTCTGCCTGCACATATGCCTGTGTGCCAGAAGAGGGCACCAGATCTCATTATCATAGATGGCTGTGAGTCACCATGTGGTTGCTGGGTATTGAGCAGCTCTTAACCTCTGAGCCATCTCACCAGCGCCATCTGCTTTTCTTTTCTATTGATTGAAGTTGATTAAATCTGTCCTGTAATTTTTTGTAAATATGCTATTTTGTTGGGTTTATTGAAATAGAGTTTGAATCATAGCATGCCTAGTGTGCTAAGAGACTGTCTCAAAGCATAAATCCTATCTGCTCATGGGGCACTTTGCAGTTCTGTAAGCACTTTGCATCCATTTCCCATTCCATCCTTATCACTCAGGTGAGTTTGTTTTATTGTTCTTGTTTTAAAAATAAAGAAACCAAAATTAAAGGACAAAATTAAGTCAAGGTTAAGACGAATGCCTTCTTGACCAAGGTCAGCCAGCATGCATTGGACCTGAGGCAGCCATATCTAATGTCTCGTTCCCCCACCAAATATGCCTACAATTTGGAAGAGCTGCCTTGAATCTTAGCCATTCTCAGTTGTCGGTGTTGCTCTGCTAGTAGTCTCATCCATAGCAGCTGCTTAGTCACCCACTCCCAGAACATGCACATACTTTTGGCAAGATTCCCCAGGTACAGGGAGGGTCTTCCCCCGCTACTGAGTTGTACTGGTTTATCTAAAGCAAAGCCTTCATCATCAGATTTCCCCCATTCCAACTCCCTAAGAGCCTGCCTTTCCTGACACAGGCAGAAAGGCAAAGGGTGCTAATTGGGAAGATGAGTAGCTGATTTGTCAGTGAGAGAATCAGTTACTTCCTCAAATAGCACAACCCAGGGTTGCCTGCCCTCAGCAGACACTCTGAAATCCCATTCACTTTCAAAGTCTAAATGATACCAAAGTTGCATTTATTTTAATATGAACAACATTTGAAAACACTCAATACCTGGCAGCATAAATCCCTTAAAAAAACAAAACAAAACAAAACAAAAAAACAAAAACAAAAAACCCCCGCCCTATTTAGCCTGTGGCCATGCAGCTCTGATCTCAAGCTGAGAAGCTTGGCAAACCACCCCTCCTTGAAAGACCTGGGTAAACCCTGTGTACAATTCACACTAACATCCCCACAAATACTGAACAAAAGCGAATGAACACTCCTTCCTAGATGGCATTGGCCTTTCTGAGCTAGTCCCGTGTAACCAATTCTAGGCTGAGCTTTCCACTGGGGACAGGGTACCAGGGCAACATCGAACAATTCAGCGAGGTAGAACACTGCAGATTTTATCCTCTTCCGTAGACTCACCTTGCATTCTACCTTCTTTTCTTCTTCACAGAATCTGAACACTTTCTCACAGAAAATGAGACTTCGAGAGATTTTGGTAAGAGCAAAGACTGCGCTTAGCACGTCTTTAATAGAGCACCCACAAGTTCCCCTAGTCACCTGGTTGTATTTGCTACTGTAACCCACGTGGGAGGCAGGGGAGAGCAGAAGACAAACATGGCTTTCATTATAAGGACCCACCAAAAGAAAGAAAAAAAATGAGAAGGTGACTTCCTTGGCTTTAACCACACAGGTAATATTCCATCTCCAAAGTTCTCTGGGCCTGTTGCCCAAACTATTCTAGAGAATTCTGGAAGAGATAATGGCTCTGGGTGGGCAAAATTATAATTCAAAGGTGCAATTGAACTCAGATTGACTAAGGAGAGTCCTGACTTCGCACATATGAAGATGGAGAGGGGAGTCCCAGGACAACATGTACCTTAGGTTCCTTGTCATATGCTAATGGAGGAAAGAGGAGAGGAAAGCCTTGGCTTGTCTCTTGATGGCCTATTTTGTGCTTACCACAGGAGAACTTTTTTTTTCCTGTAAGCCTTGGACCTTGCTGCCTTCAGAAAGTTGATGATGTATTTGTTCGTACAATCCAGTTTGTAAATGACTCTGAGCTACCTGAACTCACTGGCCAGATCCTACTGAATACACGCCCCTTCCCACCACATTCATGGTGCCCCCTGATACCTACTCCATGAGCCACCACACATACAGTGCACTCTGGTGGACTTTTTTCATGATAATGACTCCTGGTTTATTTATCTTTGTTCTTAGATGCTGGAATCTTAACACCATTTCCTGGTGGTGAGTCGAGCTTTCCTAACTCCCTGTGTGATGCGATTGGCAGGTATTTCTAACTAGTGGGTCGATCTTTAGCCTTACACACCTTACTGAATAGAATGATGTCACCAGGGAATCCCTGTGCACTCAGCCCACTCACAACACTCTATGGACTTTGTTTACACTGTTTTGTTTTTCTTACTGTGTGGAAGAAAGCTCTACCCTCTTCCTAGGTGTTCTTGGTCCAAGTAACTCCTTCTTACTCCTCTCCAAGCCTGAGCCCACTGTCACTTAGAAAAGACAACCCCACCCCTACTGTTCATTACCCACCATTGCCGCCTTTGCTTCTTGGCACTCCGCATGCTTGCAGATCTCCTTTAATTCTATATTAAAAGGACTCACTTTAGAAAAGTCATAGTTATTGCCAGTGGGACTCACCTTAAAGATTAAATGTGCCAGATGCTTCTCACAGCTCTTCCTGTGAATCCCAGCTTTGTTGGTAGATTCTGACCTTTGTGACAAGAAGGATCAGGTCCTCCTGTCAATGATAGGATCCCCTATGCTGTCTGCTCAGATGTGTCCTATAGTGAATTCTTGGTGTGGTTAGTCAAGTTGATCCAAGTCAAGTAGCTTCCTTCCAGCAGTACTTTTGTACCTTTAAGACTGGCCACAGTTGCAGCTCACAAACGGGTCAGGACGATGCTCCGGGAGAGTAGAAGTTTTCTATCACGGCCAGTGGGGCAGGGTCTGCGATGACCAATGGGACCTGCATGAAGCCACCGTAGTGTGTCGACAGCTGAACTGTGGGCGTGCCCTGGAAGCCCCAGTCCAGGCACGATTTGGTGATGGCCCAGGGGAGTTTCTGCTAGATGAGATGGACTGTACTGGGACAGAGAGTTTTTTGGGACTGTGCCCTCATGCTGGCTGGCGTCTACATAACTGTGGTCCTGGAGAAGATGCCAGTGTCATCTGTGAAGGTAAGAGCCACCTCTCCCTCCAACAGTGCATATCATCTTATCAAGACTGCATCAACATCAATCATTTTGGAATCTTTGTATCCACATCTGCAATCACAAATTGACACTGCTGCTTGGGTAGGCCATGCATAAAGAGACGTGGGCAATTTAAGAGCTTAGGAATTTTAGACACTAGATGTTGAAATGGATTTTACACAGAAAACATAGTGACAGACATAAGCATTTCCATTGTAAGGATTCCAAGACATCTCATAAAGAGAAAACATGACCTACTAGTGAGGTGGTTCATTCAAGGGCATTGTGATGAATGAAGATAAAATTTTCTACTTAATATTCACAGTCCAGGGGCTGAAGAGATGGTTCAGTGGTTAAGAGCACTGGCTGCTCTTCCAGAGGACCTGGCTTCAATTCCCAGTTCCTACACAGCAGCTCACAACTGTCCCAGTTCCAGGGAATCTGATACTTTAATACCAATACACATAAAACACATTTTAATAAATTATATTTTAAAAATACTCACAGTCCAAACAAAACATAGCACTGCAGCAGCTGAGGTAGAAAGATAGTGGAAAATTTAAAGCCGTTCCACATTCCTTAGTGAGTTCCAGGCTAGCTTAGTTCACAGAGGGGAGATCTTGCCACAAAACAAACAAACAAACAAAAACAAACAAACAAAAAGAAACAAAACAACCAAAAACCATAGAAGGAGCTGGTGAAACAGCTCAGTTGGTAAAGAGACTGCCATGTAAGCATGCAGACTTAAGCTGGATCCCAAGATGATAAGTAAAAAAAACCAGGAGTAGTGGCATGTGCTCACTGACCAGATCCTGACCTAAAAAACAACATGGATGTTGGCTGACCTCTATCCCCAACACAAGTGCACTTATACACTCATGTATGCAAATAGAACTATGACCTGGAATAGCTTTAGTTTATCCTGTTGATTTCAAATTCATGGTAAGTTGAGAAAGTAGAGTATTGAGACTCGTGTGGGACTGGGCTCCTCCTCCCAGCACTGTGGATGTTTGGGGTCAGTTTTGGTGGTGGATGGGCTGCCCTGTGCTTTGGGGCTATTTTTTTTTAGCATGTCTAGTCTCTATTTACCAACAACTGTAGTACCCTTAACGTGGTTGTAACAGCCAAAATGTCTTCTAATATGTCCCTTTGCACTGGTCTAAGGATACAAACATAACTCTAGATTTCACCAATCACAGGACTAATTTTCAGCACATTATCAATGCCAAGATACATTTTTACATCAAATGGGAGGGAATGCTGATTTAATGTTAAAGGGTTAAGTGGGAATGGCTGTCTGTTGGTTGTATCCCAGTGGTCACAATGTCTGTATTTAAGATATTACCCAGAGCTCAGGAGTTAAGAACATGTACTGTTCTTACAGAGATCCAAGTTTATTTCCCAGCACCCATGTTAGGAGGCTCACAAAGGTATACAAGTCCAGGTCCAGGGGATCTAGCTCTCTCTTCTGGCCTCCATGGACACTGCACCTACATGCATACACACACACACACACACACACACACACACACACACACACAAAGACACAAACAAAATATAAGAACTGGAAAGATAGCTCAGTTGTTAAAAGCACTTGCTGCCTTTGCAGAGGACTTGGATTCTGTTCCTAGCACACACGTGACAGCTTACAACCATCTAATTCCAGAAGATCCTGCACTCTCTTCAGACCTCTTGTGGGCACCAGGCATTCATGCAGTGCACATACATACATGCAGACAAATCACTCATACACATAAAATAAAAATAAATAAATATTTTAAAAATAAAATTGAAAAATATACTTTAAGATTTTTTTTATGTTAAGTAGAAACAGCTTTTGCTCACTTTATTCCTTCTAAATAATTGGTTTCATTTTTGTTTCAATTATTCAAATTTGAGTTATTCTGTAATGTTCCCGTTTTCATTTTCCCCAAGGGAATTGCTATTAAAGCAAAATTCATTCCCCTCCTGCTATTAAGAAAGTGGGGTAAATTCTCTGGATAGTACATAGAATCGTTTAGTGAATGTTCTTCTGAACTGTGTGAAAAAGGAATCTGAGCTAACTACCATTAGCTCCAACAACCACTTAATTCTCAATTCCTCTCCTTCCAGGGAATGACCAGGAGCTGGTGGAGAGGCCCCAAGGTAGGAGGTGTTTTCACGCTGAAGCTCTTCTTATCGTCCGCACTTGATGCTGACTTCTTAACACTTACGGAGCCAAATTTGGAGAGAATGTGTTGCACATTCTGCACTTAGTCACCCCTCTCTGGGGAGTCTGGCAGCAAAAGGTTTAGGTTCCATTTCTGCCACTTCATTCGTGTTAGTGATCATAACAAGTTATTATGTCTTTCTGAAGAGGAGACAAAACACCTACCTCACAGTAGGATGTCTCCATTGAAGGTCAGAGACTTGGAATGGTGACATGTACCAATGCCACTCAAGTGTGTGACAGTTTTGGGTGGGAGCTTTAACCACAGAGTCACTATTTATTTGAGTCTTTAGCTCAGAGGTCAGTACCCTTCTGGGAACATTTAAGTTTCACAGGCTAGATGGTGTCATGGTATTGGCTAAACAACTGGGGACAACAAGAAACCAGCCTCAGGCAGTCATGAAACCATGGGCCTGTCTGTTTCCACATAAAATTTCTCTTGCACAATCAGGTTCTGGAGCTGGGTGACGACAGTTCAGTTGGTAAAAATTCCTCCTGCACATGAGGATCTAGCACCTACATAAATGCTGGGCTTGGTAGTGGGTACCTGGAACCCTAGTGCAGAGACAGGCAGATCTCTGGAGCTCATTGGCTAGAGTCAGCCTAGCTGAATTGATTAGCTCCAGGTTCAGTGAGAGAGACCCTGTCTCAAAAACAAAAAGTTGTAGAGTTGTGGATGATGGTGAAGACACTGGTGTTAATATCACACACAGACACAGACACAGACACAGACACACACACACACACACACACACACACACACACACACACGGTGGGGTTGGGGGATGGCCACTAGCTGTGAGGTAGGATGGAGCCATAGGTTCCCAACTTCAGTACTAAATGATTTAATGCTAAATACTTTCTATGCATGACTTAATTAATTTTCATAAGAAATGTATGAGTCAGGTACTTCTTAAATTTCAATTTAATTGATGATAAAACAGTGGGAAAATAAATCAAATTGCAGAACTGTGCTAGCCAGTTGAGTAGTAACATGCCTAGTTTGGCTTTGGTAGACAGCTGATGCTACAGGCAACCTCATTCTTTTTGCTCAGTTAGTGTCTCTAAGCAGGAGAAACTGGAGACATTCCTTGTTTCTCCTTCTTCACTCTACGTAACTAATACACCGGAAAAAAAATCTGTCTCTACTTTCAAAATATATGCTAAACTCTTTAGCATCTCCCAGCCCCAAGAATGCCATCTTCCATAGTCTGGCCCTCTGTTACCTCCCCTACCCCCTGCCCCATAGTTGTAAACTGGATCACACCTCTGCACTCAAAACCTCCCAAAGTTTGCTTCATTGGTGCTGTCTCTGTCTCTCTGTTTCTCTCTCCTTCCCTCCCTCCTCCCTGCCTTCCTTCCCACACCCCATGTGTGTATCTACTATGTGAACAGTCAGGCTGGCCTGTAACTGAAAGTGAAAGCTAAACTCACGATCTTCCATGTGCTGGGATTAGTTTAAAGTATGTACCACTCAAAGGCTCCACTCAATGACATGTCTCTGACCACTGAGGAAACTCCCCATCTACCCTTTGCCCAGCCATTGAAACAGACAAGGTCATCTCCAGTTAGGACCTGTCCCAGTCCTTCTTTCAGTCCCAAATTCTCCTTATCATCAGGTCTCAGATAAAACACCGCACTCCCACAGAGAGAATTCCTTTGAATGCACGATGCAAACAGGCTTCCTCTCAGTCACTTTGTATGTGATCCATCTGTTCTCCCATCTAGGATGGTCTTTGTCATTTTGCTTTAATCCCTTGCCCATCCTCCATCTCCATCCTCCTTCCTCTCTCTCCCCAGGGTGGGGAGTTAGTGAGAGAGGACTGTCTATCTAAGAGCCAAGAGCAGTTCTGGTCAGTAGCAGCTTCTAAATAGATACTGGGATGAAAGATAGGCATATGTGTAGCATTCTAATTTGAGTCATTAATCAATGAACAATGATGGCAACTTGGCAACTTCCTCTCAGCAAAACCCACTTACTTCCCACAGAAGCACAGAACATTCCATTGTGCATGATTCCCATCATCCTTCTAAGCCCAGGAGGCTCGGGCTTTAAAAAAACAATCAATTTCAGTAATTATCTAAGTGTCATTTGGTTGTGTTTTAGTTTTTCCATTCATTTCCCTACCACTCATGTGGTCACTACCCTTGTTTCTAGTTTTGCTATATATCTATATATCACAGATATATGTTTTACTCTCAGCCTTTTGAAATATGTAGCACTGTGTGTGTGTGTGTGTATTTGTTGCCTTGACATGACTTTTTTAACTAACTTCATGATTGTAAGAAAGCAATATGCATTTAACAGAAACCATACTTTGGTGCTTTGTATTTTGAGTTTTATCTTTTCTCAGGACAGTAACATGCAATAAAAATTATTTTTTCCTTTTACTGGGGAGCCACAGTGAATCACAACAACCAAACATCTTAGAAAACAACCAGTATCTACTGGGCTCTGTGTTGCTAAAGTTGGATGCTTGGTAGATTATTTGTATTTTATTTATTTGCCATATTTTGTGGAGGTATGTGCATGTTCTCATGTATGGCACTCACACATACGTGTGTATGTGTGTGTGTTGTGTGTGTGCATGTAGAGAACAACCCTAGGTGTCCTTTGTCGGGATCTTTTATTGGTTTGGAGTTCCTCTAGCAGGCTAGGCTAGCTGGCCAGCAAACCTCACAGGCCTGCCTATCTCTGCTTCCCCAGAGCTAGATGACAAGTACACAACACCACACAAGGTTTCCACTTAGGATATTTTAACCCAAGTTAGTTTGACTTATGGTTTTTTTTCAGGACACAACTGTATCATAAGTCAACATTAGTATATAATGTTGATATACTATATCTGATATAGACAATAATATACTGATATAGACAATAATTATAATACATTATATATCATCTTCTACATTATGTTATAATATGTGATATAATTTAATGACATTCTATGGAATGATTAATAATATATAGAAAAATTAATGGAGTTGGCCACCTAGGGTCCACTCAACTCTGAGGGAAGCATGAATTGAGATTATATCTCAGTTTTGGACATCATCTTGCTCTGTGCCTAGCTGTGAACAACTACCCAGGACAGACAAGTGGCCCTGAGTTCCTATGGTGACCTGCTTACTCTCAGTTTCCAAAGAGCCATGTGTAAAGGCTTTACCTAGAAAACCTTCAAAGAAATCTACTCATTAAATATTTCCTGGACTCTGTTAATCCAAAGAGCCTGTATTTCATCAAGAATTGATTTCTTGTTTTGTATTTCAGACTTATCATATTAGATTAATAAATATGCCAAGTAGAAGTTACTCAATTGGATTTAATAAGAAATATCTTGATTTATTTGTACCACTAGGTGATGGAAATCCTGCAACCATATTGTCAGGTAAGTGATTTATTATTATCATCATCTTTGTTGTTGCTGTTTTCCTTGGGCATGCATATTTTACCCATGTAAATCTAGGAGAGAAGATGAATAAGTAGATGTTCTGTTGTGCCTGAGAGATGTGTCTTAACCTGTCCTGGATATTGAATTTGAGTGCAAATGATCTCCAGAGCCTAAAAAAAGAGCTCATAGTACTTTTATTTTTAGAGAACATTAGAAAATGTTTTGATTATATGAGTTTCATAACCAGTTGTTCAGCGCAGTTTGACCAGCTGTTCTGGGAGTTCATAAACTCCCTCAATTTTGGTAAAGGATGTGTTTTAAATTTTCTTTGGAGGAAGACTCATTTGCTCACATATGATGCTAGCCTATTGTATGAGTTTGAGTCTGCCATGGCATCTATATCAAACTGTCATAATTTAATGGTTTAAATGATGTAGATTTTTTCTTTTTTCTTTCTCTTTTTTTTCCCGCCTTGTAGCTCTAGAATTCCTAAATCTAAAATGAGTTGTGCTTAGCCAAAGGCAAGCTGTAATCCAGGTCTTGGAAGATCTGTTTCTGGGTTATTGTTATTATGGTTGTGACAGAATACCTCACAGAAGCAACTTAAAGGATAAGGGGTTTAGAGATATAGCTCATCATGGTGGAAAAGATTCTTAATTTCTTTTCTGTTGCTGTGGTAAAATACTCTGACAAAAGCAATCTAAGGGAGAAAGGGTTATTTAGCTCACAGTTCACAATGTAGTTTGTCATGGTGTGGTAATCAAGGCAGCAGGAGCTTGAAGCAGCTGGTTATATCACATCAGTAACCAGGAAGCAGAGTGAGTGCTCAGCTCCCTTTCATCACTTACACAGTTCAGAGTCCCAGCCTAGGGAATGGCACCACCCAGAGTGGGCAGGTCTTCCATCTCAGTTAATGCAATTATGATAACATCTCACAGGCATGGTCATAGGTCCGTGTTCCAGGACCTATACCTACACACTAGTACAAACCTAGAGACAACAAGACACCTATAGATAGACTGACAACCATAGATATTAGTACAGCACCTACAGGCAGTATGATGCCTACAGATAGTATAATACCTACTAACAAAAACTCACTCTAGTAATGAAACACTGAATAACATAAGCATAAGAATCAAACAAGGAATCTTGAGGGTTCGTATCACCAAACCGATTAGGGAGAATATAACTATCATTAAAGGACATATAATACCTGCATTTGGACTTAAAGCCTGGTAGGACAGGATAGGGAACAATGATTGAGTCTGGGGGTTGGAGGATTAGTGGCTAAGTAGTGGGTTTGCATTCCTATCACTTATGTGATGGGCCCTTCAGAGGTGAGGCAACACTATACCATGTGAAGTCACAGGGAGCCCTGAATGCCATACTGTCCTTGAATCACCATGAACAATTACTGTTAAATATTTTTTTTATTCCAGTTCTGCCTGCTGCCATCTCAGCTCAGCCATCTTCTAAACTTGTCTCAAGTTCCACTGCATCAGGTAGGACCCCATCAGCACCATCACTGAATTAACTGTAGCTTTATTAACTTGTCTACATTGGTGAGCACAGGTTATGCGACTGCTAGTTAATAATGCTTCCTCTGAGATCGTGTGACTCGAGGGGAAGGGACCGAGGTAGTCTGGACTCAGCACTGGCCAGCTTCTCTTTGTGTTTGACTGTCTGTAATTACTGTCAAAGAACACTGGGACTCAAGTGTCCATGTGTCACAACTGAAAAGTATGACATGAAAGGACACACCTGTGCTAGAGAAAGAGAAATTACCAGAGGGTCCCTTCACACCCTTTGAACTTAAAAAACAAAATAGAGCACCTGGCTAATGCCGAGGAAGAGTGTGAAATAGGAAATTTTAATTTCCCTCACACCGGTGAGTCACAGATTTTCTAGTTGTTGGGAGCAGGAGTCACCATTACAGCCCAGCCTCACTTATCATTGTGGCAGTTTTGATGCTGTCTCATCATCTGTAGCAACCACCACTTCAGTAATTCAGATGTGAGTTGTGTAATCCACAGTGTGACAAGGCTGGTGAAAAGCCGGGCCTTCCCTCTGCAGCGTTTGGGCGGCTATCAAGTACTGGAAAATGCAACTAGTGGGACTGAGACAGGCTGTGTACATCAAGTCAAAAGACGCCCTGGGTCTTCTGAAGGCTTAGGATGTGGGACACTGCTGTGCAGCATGCATGATGCTTCTGTAGCAACACGAAAGAACTCTGCAGAGCTACGGGATGTTAACACAGTGCTGTGTGCTTGAACTTTTGTGAAGGGAGCAGCTCTTGTTAAGCATTCTTGCCGCACACATACATGGGACTTGGGGAAAGCTGGAGGTGGGAGATAGAGCCATTCCCTTAATTATAGCAATGCTTACACAGATGTATTCTGGCTCCAGATTCGTCAATCTGCATACATTGAAAAACACAGAACACCAATTATACCTCAATGAAGTTGTTTTCTGAAATTTTACTTAGGGTCTGGGGGGGGGGGTGGCTCAGTAGGCAGGAGCACTTTTTTTGTAAGCATCTGGAACTGAATTCAGATCCCCAGCATCCACATAAATATCCAGGCATAGTTACACACGACTATATGGCCCCAGTACCTTGGGGTGGAGGGAAGGGAGAGTGACAGGAGGATTCCTGGACTTGCTAACCGATGCTTTAGCTCCAAGTACAGTGGGAGATCTGATCTCAAAGGAATAAGGCAGAGTGGTAAAGAAGGGCACAGATGTCCTTCTCTGGCCTCTTTATACATATATGTGCATACATCACACACACACACATACACATGTGCACACATCACACACATACACAAACATGTATACACACACACTATTTTTTTAAAAGATCACAATAAATATATATTAATTACATATTTAAATTATATTTTAGATATGCAGAATTATATAAGATTACTAAAAAATATTAATTGTACCCATATCTTTTCTTTGTCAACTGTGGCTGCTAAAAATTTTGACCTGGATTTGTGGCTCCTGCCTAGTTCTGCTAAGTGGTGTCACTACCTTTTCATCCACTGTGTCAAAGTTTCCTGTGGGTTTTCTTCTCTGAGTCTCCTTACAGCCATATGGGAGGCCTCTTTACTCTCACTCCCAGATGTGTAGACTCATGCTCAAATAGGTTTCATATTGTCCCCAAGTCCCATGAGATGATAACAGCAACAACCTGACTGTGGAGTCCGAAGGCTTTGATCCCCAAAGCACCATAGGCACAAACCCCATGAGTGTTCTGTTAACTGCTTGAGATGGACCAGGCACACTGGCTGTTCAGCCACAGAGAGGATACTTTGGGTCAAGGGGTTCATCATCACTCAGCTGAGCCTGAATTTTCTCAATGTGGCCCTTCAGAGTCACATGCTCATCACCTATGATGGCTGCAGACCCTCACTATTAGCTCTTATTCCTCCAACAACCAGTAAGGATCCAGTTATTTTCCTGATGACATTTCTTGGGTGCAGAACATTAATCTTTTTTCATTTTTGCTACATACACCCCCCCCCACACACACACACACACAGAGAGAGAGAGAGAGAGAGAGAGAGAGAGAGATTACAAACCAAAGAACCAGAGTGGCCTAGATTGCCAAATATATGTGAAGTTTGTTACACAAGTTAGCAAGTAGGACTTCAGGGTTATAAGGAAAGAAAGCAGCCCCTTCTAGAGCAGTGGTTCTTAACCTTCCTAATGCTGTGGCCCTTTACACAGTTCCTCATGTTGTGGTGATCCACAACCACAAAATTATTTTTATTGCTACTTAATAACTGTGATTCTGTTACTGTTATGAATCCTAATGTAGATATTTGTGTTTTCTGATGGGCTTAGGTGAATCCTGTGAAAGGGTCATTCAATCACTGACCCCCATATGTTCCCTGGCCCACAGGTTGAGAACTGCTGTTCTAGATGAAGCTGGGGAGGGGAGGTAAGGCAGGGCAGAGAGGAAGGCACCTGCTATAGGAGATGCAGTAGAAGAAGCAGCTATGGCTGCGTACATGGCCTTTTAAAGTTTATAATGATGGCCCAGAGAGTGGGGAGGCGATGAGACCCGGCCAAAGCGACTGTGACCAGGGCTGGCACACAGGGCAGATACCTCAGGAAGAGTCTGGGCTGTGGGGTTAAAAGACATGTAGGGGTCAAAATTGAGCATGATCCTCCAAAACCACCTGGGAGCTCCAGGCTCAGGAGGTAGGGTACCCCAGATACCCTGAATAGTAAATGAGGAATCTTCCCTGCCTTGGAGATGCCCCAAATCCTTCATTTTCCATGAGTCCTGGTGACAAGATGCTCCACGGTCGACAGCGCTGACACTGAAGATGGATGTGCAAGTTCACCCCAGAGTCATAGCCTGACGCTAAAACACCACAAGACGAGTGATTAAAAATAGGGAAGTTATTTCTCGTGGCTCCGGAGTCCAGGAGACCCAAGCTTAATTCAGCATAAGTGAGGACGTCCTTCCTGTTTCACAGGAGACAGCACTTCTCGATGATTCTCACAGCTGCAAGAGTGAGGGTTCTTTCCTAAGGATGCAAGTTCCCCAGGTCCTTGTCATCTCCCTAAGGACGCATCTGAGTGGAGACCAGGATCTCTACAAGTTCTTCCCCACAGAACCCTCGCCCGGCATCTTTCTTTCTGTTTGTATTTGGGGGTGCTCAGGTTATTCAGGTCCCCCAGCAGCAGGCACCTAGCCATGCCCTGCTCTTGAGAAGAAAGGAATCAAAGTTCATGGACCTAGTAAGCCTGAGCTCTCCATAAGAAATGCAAGAGGAGATGTGAAGCTGGGCAAGGATGGTGCCCCAAACGGGTACCATCCATGAGGGATTTGTCAGTACATAATGGACTCTCAAAAGATTCCTGGGTAGGGCAGGAAACACAGGTCTGAGCCCTGCACCAATAATCTCTATGAGACATTAGCAAACTATAACCCATCATCTGCTTATTATGAATAAAGTTTCATTGGAACAGGGAGTTATGCATCATCTATGGCAGCTTTTGCAATGTAAGAGCAGAGCCATTGACCATCTAACCCTTTACAGGTAGGTTTCCAACCCTGTGATTTAAGCATTCAGAGGATTCAGCTTCCTTATCTATGATATTTGCTTACAAGGTTAATAAATATAGTATTTCTATAAGAAATAAAAAAAGCCCCATAGAGACTGGTGATACAGACCAGTTGGGAGAGCAATTGCCTAGCATGCATGATAACCATTCTCCAGCACCCCGCAGCAAAAACACCAGATACATAGATAAGCAAATTCTGTAATGAGTGCAGACCCTTAGCTGTTCACAGTTTACATTTGTATGTCGACTTCCAAACAAAAGAAAGAAGACATATTAAAATTATTTTTAAAATAATATAACAAAACAAAATACAATAAAATGAAACAAACAAACAAAAGAGCCCAAAAGAAGGCACGAGAATCAGAGACTCACTTGTTCACACACTCAGGAGCCCCCTAAAAACACTAAACTGGAAGCTATAACAGATACAGAGGACCTGGTGCTGACCTGTGCAGGCCCTGCGCTTACTGCCTCAGTCCCTGTGAGTTCATGTGAGCTGTCACCATGGTGATTTAGAGGAACTTGTTCTCTGGTGCCTTGTTCCTGTGCTTCTTACACTCTTTCCAACCCCGCTTCTGGGGTTCCCTGAGCCCTGAGTTGAGGGGTTTGATAGACACATCTCATTTAGGGCTGAGCGTTCCAAGGTCCCTCAGTCTCTGCATAGCATCTGGCTGTGGGTCTCTGTTATTGCTCCCATCTGCTGCAGGAGGAAGCGTCTCTGCTGATGGGCTGAGCAAGACACTGGTTATATTTGTCTTTCTGGGCAAAACTACCACATACATAAATGATTAGATTCTGCAATAAATTCAGACTCCTTAGCTGTTCACAGTTTACACATGTATGTTCACTCCCAACCAGAGAGAGAGAGAGAGGGAGAGAGAAGCTGCATTAAAATTCCTGACTCTCATCTCAGTGAGTGACTAGGAGTACATCAGGAAGGGAAGCGCTGTGCCTGTTCAGCCAGTATCAATCTGCTCAGAGCCGACTCTGAACACTGGGTTTTGACCTAACTCGCTGCTGCCTTGGGCCCCCATGGGCCTCACCAGGTTTTGTTGTTTCTTTATACTTCACTTATTTCCTCTGAAAAGTGGGACAACCACTTCTTTCGAGGAGCCGCTAGAAGGACTAAGTAGGGGCATCTTCAGAGACTTAGCAGAGAACCTGGAGCACGTCTGGTGCCCAATGGCATGGCCTGGTTTAATGGTGTGCCACTGCTCTGAGGCAGATGAGCGGTTGAAGTACCATTCCCTGCTACTGGCTGAAGCCACCTGTCCCTCCTCTCTACACCACTGCCATTCACCCACTTTCTTTCTTTCTCAATGTGTTTATTTGCCTACTTTGGATATTGAACCATGGGAAACCCAATATCAAGAAAGACTGTGTGGTCCCTTTAAAAATTTTTGAATGGTAAGGTAATAAATCATTTTCCAGCAAACCTGAGGCAGCAAACAATCCTCCTCATTCTATTCCATATTAAACACCCCAAGTCAGTTTCTTATGCTGTTTGTTTCTCCAGTAGCTCTCCCAATTTCCCACACTCCAGAAGACATGTCCCACCCACCTGCACCACCAGGTAGGTCAAGGAGCCATGAAGGAAAACAACAAAACTTGGGTGTGGTACGTAGCACATTCCATGCCTCGCATTGTAGGCCTGTAGAACAGATGGGCTGATCGTCAGAGATGAGGCAGACACACTGCTAAAGGATACAAGGAGAATGTGTGATACTCAATGTCATGGGCAGTGCCACACTTTAACCCACCAGGAGAGGTCTCCAACTGTTCTGTTTATTATCTTTTTGTCCCTGCACAGTGCTTGCCACACGTTAGACACATAAACAGCATTTATTGAACAAATAAAATGTGCAAGAAATAGGCAGGCTTTTGACCTCTCTTGTAGCTCCCTGGATTTTTGGCCCCCTGTGGGACACAGAAGCAAATCACTTTGTAAAATGCTAGTAACTTCATTCATACACTTCTTTCTTCAGGGAGTGCTGTTAATGTTTCACATGTGAGCAAATGAATGAAGAAATTTGCTTCTGACACATGTTTTGTGTGTGTTTTAGGATCATTGGATGGTGAGAAGTTACCAAGTGTCCTATCAGGTAAGAGCAGCACCTCCATCATCAGCCCTGCCACACGCAGCCTCAGCATCTAGATGGATGGTGGAGCAGACAAGTCACTAGATTATGTATTGTCCTCTGGGGTCAACGAAGACAACCAGTGTCTTCATGAATACCTTGACTTTTATAACATTGGTCCAGTTTTTCAGTGACTGCCCTTATAAACACCAAGGATGCTCACGTGGAACTTGGAGTCTATACATGGTGAGGAGGAGGGAAGCACTTAGGACAGGGTCTTGCTGGGTATCTTTCTGTCAGCCTTCTGAACTTGGCTCAGGTTTCACTGAAAACCAAGCAGTTTGTGAGTCCAGGCGATGGGTTAAGGTTAAGGTGAGACCAAGTTGCTGCTCCTTGCCAGATGAGATGCTAGTTGAGCCCTTTTCTGACATATCTGTGCTTGTCTTAGGAAAAGACCTTCAGTTCTCACCTCTATTTCCATATCATTCCAGTTCTACCTGTGGTTGACTCTGCACCTGCTAGTCGAAGAGCATATGTGCCCAGGCTCAGCCTCCAAGGTGAGAGAGGATCTGTATCTGGGGATCTCCAGAAGGAGCTCAAGCAGGAGTGCAGGGCAGCTGTGGGTTGCTGAAGTACAGGAAGGAGCATCACAGTGAGAGAGGACTCACCATCCTCCACTCGTGGCCAATTAGTTGATTCCCACAGAGGAATTTGGCAGCTGTTATCTCTATAGTCTTGCTCATCTAGGGAAATGTAAACTTCAGAACATAATCACATGGTCATACACACACACACACACACACACACACACACACACACACCCAAACAGACCCCCCAACACACAAAAACCCTGTGCCATACCTATGTTTTGTCTTTCTGGTTTCCAATCTTACCAGAAATGGTCAGTTAAAGGCAAAGCTTCTATCCCCCATCCCCGTTGGCTAGCTTTTATAGTTCTGAAAGGTGCTCTTGCTTGCTAATAACAGAGAAAAGTAATCAAAAGTCATCATATATAGCTGCAAATTCTGTGATCTACAATAAGAACAGGCCTGGCAAGATGTGCCAGGTATAGTAGTGGCAAAAAGGTTATGTGATTAACCCACCACTTTCTGATTAGACTAAAAGCCCACCCTGCAAGATGGAACTCATGCCTAATAGCATTAATAAATAAAAAATAAAATAAAATAAAAAGCACATGACTATAGGTCATAGACTCTAGGTAAAAAACTACTACTACTATAGTATTATTATTATTATTACATACAAATAAACTGTCCCCTAAGTTCTTATCTTTATACATGTATTTTAGTATATCTTTCAATCCTCACCAGAGAAGCTTCCTTTTTCGGAAGGTAGCGATACAGAGGCCCACAACTAGTCAATGTGCATACAATAAGAGACTATGGGGTTCCCGGCTCTAAATGCAACAGCTATATCACCTCCTGCCCACAGGACACTGGTAATTGTAGAAGAGGGGATGGAATGTTTGTAAATTACAGAGGTGGTAGATAACAGCAAAACAGTATTTGTTCGCCGTGACAGTGTTATTGCAAACATGGGCTCAGTGGCTTTGAATGCTTACCTGCATAACATTAAGCCAGATACAATCCCAGTATGGATGTGGGAGGGGCTTGTGGAGTTCCACCTCTGTCTGAGTAGCTGCTGGTATCTGGTGGCTAATGGGGGTGGGGGCACAGATTTTGAAACCTCAAAGCCCACTCCCAGTGATATACTTCCTCCAATAAAGCCAAACCTGTTTCAATAATGTCACCTCCTAATTCTCAAATAGTGTCTAATCCCCTGGTGGCTAAGCATTCAAATACATGAGCATATTGGGGCCATTCTCATTCAGAGAACCACAGTTTGCCTACCTGACATGTTTAGGATGTTTATGATATTGCTCTGGGGGCTATACTTTGAAAACCACTGTCTTAAAATATAATCAAAAAGGAATATTTTTTATCCTTACAAATAGAAACAGAAATATCACCCTCGTCATTGTCATCTTCATCACTATTGTCATCAGAGTTATCATCGCCATCATCACCTTCATCGTTGCCATCACCATCATCATCACCATCATCAAAAATGAGTCTCCCTAGTAGGTCAAATTGTGTGATTGACTTCCCTCTCTCATTGTACATGTTTATGGCTATGCATATGCAGTGCTTACCTGGCAGCTAGTGGTTGAACACTTTCTTGTTGCATGATGAAGTGACTGAGAAAACAAGCTAAGGGAGGAAGGCTTATTTCACTCAAAGTTTCAGAAGTGGATGGGACCTGCAGTAAGGGTCAGGATATCATGGTGGAAGGATGTACTATTAATTCTTTATTATTCTAAATTCATGCCTTCTTATTTCTAAGCCCTACTTCATTGTATTGGCATGCCAAAATTTATCTACTCATACTTTATGGATGTTGAGTTTGTTATTGATTTCCATTGGTATGAATTAAGCCACTATAAACATTCAAGAATTTGCAAACCATTTTCCAGCATGGCTGCACCCTTTTGAGTTGCTATCAGGAATGTATGAGAGTTACATTTGTTCTGAATCCTTGTCCACATGTACTGTCTGTATTTTAAGTTTGGCCTTTATGGCATTTCCACAGTGCACTCTAAGCAGACACAAATGTGTTGGCTCTTGCTTCTGCTCCTACTCAGAGTCTGGGGTTGCAACATCATCACACACATTCCTGATGTGGTTCAATTATTGTATTGTTTACATTAGGTAAACTTCCCCTTCTAAAACTCATTTTGCAGAATCACAGTAGATCTCCTAGGCTAGGAGAGTAAAGTACATGTTATTTAGAGTCAAAGCGATGTATCCATGGCAGGACTGGAGATTATCTAAGTAGAGAATGGGATATTCAGGCAATGGGATGCTTATTGCATCAAGTGAGTTCTATCAAGAGCTCACTATTGTTATCTTCTATGAGAGCTGTTTAGGAAATATCAATCATCTCCAAATAATTTATGAGCTATAATCTAGTCATGAAGGACATGCATTGTCTGAAGTGGTGTGCGGCTGTGATTTTCCCCAGACGTCAATGCTGTTTCATCTTTTCAGAAATATTTAGCATCTATTTCATAAGCTATTGCAATCACAATGTAAACATTGCTCTAGACCTTAATCTTGATTTCCGTTACTCAGAAGGTGCAGACAGTTCACCAGACTCCACTCCAGTTCAAGACGCCGAGTCACACAAACCATCAGGTTGGTTGTTTTCCTTCCTCCTGAGAATGTCCCTTTCATAAGTGAGAGGAAGAAGATCTTTGTGTTCTAGTTTCTTTTCTGTTGCTATGATAAAACATTCTGACCAAAAGCAGCTTAGAGGAAAATGGGTTTATTTCCATTTATAGGTTATGGTCTATCCCTGGGGAAAGTCTGGGCTTGTTGCCTTGATCAGGTTCATGTTTAGGTTGCTTTCTTATATAGCCCAAGGCCACTTCCTCAGAGAATGGTTCCTCCCACCTTTATGCCTTCAACATTCTCTCTCTCCATTCATTTCACCTATAATCAATTTCTCCCCTCCTAAAAGCATCATTCCATCCACTACCTCCTAACTTCCTTCCTGATTTCCACATGAATTCCAGGATAAACTCATAAAACACATGATTTGAAGCTAGCACTTGCATGTGAATGAGAACACATAACATTTGTCTTTTGGGGGCCTTGGTGACCCCACTAAGTGTAATTTTTTCCCATTCCATCTATATATACTTGCAATGTTCATGTTTTTATAGAAGAGTCACATCCAATTGTGTAAATGTAATACTATTCATTATCCATCAATCAATGCATATCTAGGTTGATTTCCATTCCCTAGCTGTTGTGAATAAAATGGCAATGAACATGGATGTGCAAGTGTTTCTGTAGCAAGATATATAAAGGTCTCCAAAGAAGGAATAGGAATCCATGTGGCCAGTAAATACTTCAAAAAGTATGCAACATCTTGGCTACCAGGGAAATGCCAATTAAAGCTACTTCAAGATTCCACCTCACCCCAGTCAGAATGGCCATCATCAGGAACACAAATGACAACAAATACTGGCATGGATGTGGTAAAGGGGGACCCTTATAATACACAGTTACACTGCTGGTGAGAGTGTAAACTAGTACAAATACTTTGGAAATCACTTGGGAAATTTCAAAAAAAAAAAAAAAAAAAAAAAAAAAGGGGGGGGGGAAGGAAGGAAGAAAGAGAAGAAAGAAAAAAGAGAAAGAATTACCATATGACCCAGCTACACCACTTCTACTTTTCCTCTTTTTCTTTTCTTTCTTTCTTTCTTTTTTTTTTAAGACAAGGTCTAACACTGTAGCCCAGACTAGCCGGAAACTCATGGTAAGGCCCCACCTGCCTTAGCCTCCCAAGGATTGAGATTACAGGTGTGCGCCCTTACTGTGGATAAATAAGAATCTGTGAAAACAAATAGGCTGATGGATGCTTATTCAGGGAAAAATCACTTACACCAGAAACAGATGACTGCCAGCAGGTTCTGATCCCAAGGATGTCTCTGGATGCTCTCTGTCTCCGACCAAGAAGCAAGAGAGAGTGCTGGGATCTGGGACCTCAGACCTAGTTCTCCCAGGTCATGCCAGCATCTGTTCCCACGCCCTAATGGACATGGTCAGTGAAACAGGTGCAGGCAGGGTGATATCTCACCACACACCCTCATGCCAGGTTCTCAGTCTCTACCCTAAGACACTTCTCTATTGACTTGCCTTTCTGTATGACTTATGGCTCCCCACGGGGGAAGTTTCTGCCCCTGTATCATACAACTCTCTTTCTGATTCCAAATTTCCAAATAGAATCTGTGCACTGGTTATTCTTAAGTCAATGTGAACCCTAACCAGGCAGACTTCATTCCTGGATGTGTGACCTTGACCCAGGTCTTTGGCTATTTATAGAGCAGGTTTTCTAAAAATGGAATATGGATGGAGAAATGTTTAGGTTACTTATTACCATGTAAAGCCACCCCCAAAACACAGAGGTATGAAATAACCCCTCCCTTTTAAAAATTTCTTTAAAATTACAAGTTAGCTGGGCAGTTCTGTTGTTCTAGGTCAGGCTTGCTGACTGTGGCTTAGGTTCACTCATGCATTTGGCTCACTGGGAAGTCAGCTAAAGAGGCCTATCTAGGATCGGCTCCCTTATATTCCTGAAAGCAATATAGCTGTCATCAGAAGTGAGTGAAATGGCAAGCTACATGTCCTTCATCACTCAGTGTGCTTGCCTGTGCTTATTCACACAATGCTCCAGGGTGCCCAGGGAGTAAGCTACATCTGCAGGCTCCCACAGTCAAGATGAACCAAAGGACCCAAGCACAATGTCAATAGGAGAAGAAAGAAGCCCAGCCTCTAACTAGGAGCATCTCATTGTACATTGTGTCGCAGTGCAAAGAGAATATTGAAAGAGAATAATGGCTATTTCTGTAAATGATTCATCACAGTGAAACTGTCTCGAAACAGGATGTACATAATGAAAACACCATAGGTTCTATGAAGCAGACACAGTGGGGTAATGGCATAGGCTGCTTTGGGTAGTCAAGGAAGATAAGAACAGAGACTGGGTTGTAAACAATAGCCATCTGTGGGCCAAGAAGGCCACTATCACCTCCCTGACTCCTTTTTCTTCCTAGGAGGCTGGATCCCCGTGCGGCTGGCAGGCAACCATGGGAGATGTGCAGGCCGTGTAGAACTCTTCTTCCAGGGAGTCTGGGGGACTGTGTGTGATGACCTCTGGGACCTCCCAGAAGCAAACATCATCTGCAGGCAGCTGGGGTGTGGCTGGGCTGTTTCAGCCCTGAGTGAAGCTTACTTTGGGGAAGGTTCTGGGAAGATTCTCCTTGACAACGTGCATTGCAAGGGACATGAGAAACATCTGGAGGAGTGCTCCCACATTGGCTGGTTCTCCCACAACTGTGATCACAGTGAAGATGCTGGTGTCATCTGTTCAGGTAAAGTCCAATGTCCTTTAGAGCCTAGCCTCAGCCTTCCCAAGAGAACACCCTTCACTCCTATATTAGTGCTAGTCTCTCTGCTGTAATAAAATACTAACTAAAGCAGAAGGGAGGAAGGGTGTGTTTTGACTCACAATTTTGGGATAAAGTCTACCATTGTGGTGGAAGTGTAAATGAGCTTATCCCATTGCACTTGCTGTCAAAAAGCAGACTGGGGGGTGCTTTAAACTTTTATCCCTTTTATTCAGCCTGGGACCCCTCACCCATAAGATTATAGCCTTCCCTCCTCAGCAAAACCTTTCTGGAAACACCCTTGTAGACATGTCCAGAGGTGACTCCAAAGTGGTTCCAAATCTAGTTAAGTTGACAATGAAGATGAGTTTGTTATCCCAAGATGTGTAAAAAATAACCACTGAATAAGTGCTAGCATGCCACTCACTCACAGAAGTTTTTTTTTCATGTCTCACTTTTGTAGATGCTGAATATGTAGCAAGGATACAACCAGGTAGGGAAGATTATATTTATGTGTGTGGTTCACTGGAGGCTTGGGGAAGAGGTTCTGCTGGAAACTGGGCTTATCTTATTCTCCAAGGCAGTGGAGTAGCAGAGTCAAGCCATGCAATCACCTGTTGTCCAAGAGGAGAGTAGACAGTGCCTTCAAAGTCATCTGCTCTGGATCCACTACCCTTCAGATCCTCTACTGTGCATCTTACGTGCATGATAATTGATTCCTCAGACTTCTGTAGAATACTTTGTTCAGTTGTTTTGAGGTGTACATAGAGACTAACTATGGATAGGTAGAACATGGTTGAAATGTGAGATATGGCCAAGACATTTCCTTCCAAATAGAAAAAGGCTAGACACAAATACCATACCGGTGAGGCAATTCCCATGTCCATTCCATGTCTCTGCCTTGTTCCTGGTACAGCCCTGGCCCCAGAAAACTCCCATCGATGTTGGCATTCCCTCATCATCCCTGGAGTGTCCCACACTCGGTGTCCCCACTTCTCATCAGACCTGAGGTCTCTTGGTGTCATGTGCTCAGATAATTCTCAGTCAGAGAGTGAATTAAGAATAAAGCTGTGTATCCTAAGGTCTGGAAAAGTTTCATTTACTTCCTCCATTATCTGTCAACCATGCCAGGTGGAAATGAATTGATCCAGAAGGATCATCTGCAATGGATGATACTGAGCTGAAAGTTTCTAGAGGGGAGACATTGGGAGCCTGGAGGAGCCCCTGCATCTTTGAGCTCTGACTCAGTATCTCTTAGCAACGCTAAATCAAAGGAGAGCTCTCTCTCTCTGTCTCTGTCTCTCTGTATCTCTCTCTCCCTCTGTGTGTGTGTGTATGTGTGTTCTTTTGTATGTGAGTGCACATGCACATACACGTTTTTGTCTGTGAGTGTGTATCCAAGGACAACCTCAAGGCACTGTCTGTCTTAGTTTTTGAGACAAAGACTCTCATTGTTCAGGAACTCACTGGTTAGGCTAGAGTGCCTGGCCAGTGAGCCCTTGGGACCCACCTGTGTATGCTTCCTTGACACTAGGATTGCAAGTGTGTGTCATTATGCTCAGATTCTATACATGGGCTCTGGAGATTGAACTCTGGGTCCTAGAATGCAAGGCAAGTGCTCCACCATGGGAGCCATCACACTGGCCCCTGAAGGGTCATGCTTCTCATTTCCTCATCCTAAGCTTACAGCCCTCAAACTCTTGGTTACCGAGACCTTAGGACCTAGATTTTCATGTCTTTGGTTTTTACTTTAAACCCTTGTGTTTTTATGTATAAGAGAGTAATACATCGAAGTCTAAGAGAGATCTCGTCAGCTCTTCGGCAATGCTTGAGTATTGTATGACACAGCCCTTCAGTGCTCAGGTCCCTCTTCTAGAGACTGATACAGGAGTCCTGGAGGGCTGAGACACTGTTTGCCATGAGTGCTTCCTGATTCTTGAATACAGACAGTTGTGCAGACCCATGTCAACTGTTGGTTCACATGCTCTTCTTGTGTTTGGCAGAAGCCCCATTCGTTGTCATGGATGAAACAATGGTCTCAGGTGAGAACTCAATGTCCTCTTTCTTATTGCTCAAGCCTTGAAGGGATTCTTCAAGGGAACTGTGCCGGAATGCTACTGCCTACTCTAGGCCACCCTACTGAAAAGTCCTCACAGAAAGAGCAGTATACTTAGGGATGTGATTTTATTTCCAGCCAGTCAAAGGAGTTCCAAACAAAGAGAGGTGGCAGTTTTTGTTTTCTCCCAGCCAGAGCACCATGAGTGAAGGTTTGACATGTGCCATTCATGTAACGATGTGGCCTGTCTGTACCCATAGCCATCACTTCAGAAGAGGTCCACTATGGGGAGTCCTTGCCTTTTCTGCCCTTGCCCAATCCTCACACCCTCCTTCTCCATACTTTCTTTTTCATATGCTCTTTTTCTAGTTTTGACTATGTTCCTGGGTTCTCAAATCTGCAGTTGGCATAGCATAGACTTAGCACCATTTGATGGGAAACAAACAAGCAAACAAATAAAAAACTAAAATGATGATGATGCCTGAAGTGTCTTGATGGTCAGAGCCAGTCCCCACACAGCCACATAATCTAACCTGACAGCCAGTTGTTTACACTGCCATTGCACTAAGTGTTGGAACAGACATGCAGACAACCAGGTGAAAACATAGATAGGTGGGCAGTGGATATAAAGTGCTATCATTAATAGAAGGGTAGATGACTTAGGCCATTTTTTCTATCTAATATTATATGTTTAATAGCATCATTTTAAGAAATGATGTTTGGTGGTAGGCCAGCCACTGTCATCATCACATATGTAAACATCCAACACAGGTTCAGTCTTAATCGGAACAACCAAAGCAGTACTTTTCTCATCCTTCCTATGAGATCATGAGAGTTGCATGGGCAGACATGACTGACAAAAGGAATGGAACCCACAGTTAAGGAATAATGACAAAGAAAGGTCTGATCAATGTGTGTCTTCTCAGAAGGGAACTAGAAGTCTCAACGTAGATGAGAAATATTTCAAATTTCAGACAGATGTATGTCAATAGCTTAAGTATTGAAGATATTTTAGACCAGTTTATAACTTTAATAATCCTAAGACACACCCACATAGTGTTGAGCAGTAAAACCTCTTTTTGGGAAAAGTGTAAATTATAAAATTAGTAAACTGAACAATGAACCCTAGAGATTTAAAGCAACCTCTTCTTAGAATTTCATACGAGTATGGCATGATTGCATCATATCCAGCCTACCCTCACCCTTCTAACTCCTCAATTGATATCAAATCCCCTCCAAGATTTATGCTATTTATGCTGTATATATATATATATATACACATATATAATATATCTTCTATCTAACACACACATGTATGTATGTATGTATGTATGTATGTATGTATGTATGTCTGGGTCTAGTTAATGTTGCCCATCTGTACAAGGGGTTAGGGCTGATCACTTGAGAAGAGCAACCTATCAGGGGCCTCATGAGTAAATAAAACTGATTCTCCCTCAGGAGCTGTTGACTGCCTGTCACTCACTCTTCAGCAAAGGGTGGGGCCTTGTGAATCTTTCTTCCTACCATGTTGGCATGTTGACTGGTATGGTCTTGTGCAGTTTTTATTGTCATACCCGTTTCTTCTTTTAGAAAGATCTCGCTGTGGTGGTGTTATTACCAAGGCACCTGGAAAAATTAAGAACCCCCCAATGAATGAAATGCAGGACAACATAACCTGTGTGTGGGAAATCAGAGCAAACCCCTCTGATCGCGTAAGGCTGGCATTCCCATCTCTTGAGTAAGTGACACATACTATGTAAGTATATTTTGCACTTGTAATCATTCATCCCTATGCTGATTCTCACATTCAAAAGAGTCCTTCATGAGTTTTAAGCATTTTTATTTTGAAATAACTGTGAACACAGAGGAAATTGCAAATGTAGTATGAATCCCTGTGTACCCCTCTCACACATCTCCAAGTAGCAGAGCATTATCAAAGCCAACAAATTGATATTGATGTACTATTAACTGGACCAAACACTCTATTCAATTTTCAAAAACTTTAACATGCAGTTATTTGTGTGAGGATGGGGGTGGATGTTCTGCACAGTTTAATCCTGTGGGTGGATGCACAAAATCACTTCTCCATTCCAGGCACATTATACAAAGGAACTACCCTTTCACCTTTTGTATCCCCAGATCTCCCCATTTCTGTCCCTTACTGTGGTTTATTCTCCACCTCTATATGTTGTCATTTCAAGAACATCCTGTGAATGGAATCATATAGCATATAGTTTGGTAGGGACTTGACTTTTTCACTCAGCACAGTGCCCCTAAGATCTGTTCAGTTTGCCACAGTGCCTAGCGGCTGTTGCTCCTCACGGTGGAAAAGGGTTTCATTAATGTGGTTGAGCCAGCGTTGGTTAATCCTTTCCCCTCTGAGAAACATCTGGCTTGTTACTAGTCTTCAATGATTCAAGTAAAACTTCTTGGAACATAAGGAAAGATGTTTATGTCAATGTAAGTTCATTCATTAGGGATGAATGTTTAAGAATGTGACCAGTACATTGTATGCTAAGTACATGGTATATTTGGACAGGGAGACCCAGCAGCCACACATGTGACCCAGCCTCACCTTGCCCTAGGTAGTATGAGGGATTTTATATACCCCTTAGTATTCAAGCTTGTGTGTGTAGATAATACTATCTTTTTGCAGCTGTTGGAATGATTGTGAATTACATTGTTTTTTCACATTTTCATTATATATGTAAAGAAATAGGATTGCTTTCTTGTATGCTTGTAAATTTTTCCAAGACATGTAGCTTTAGTTTTTGAGAATTTCATACATGTAACAATATATTTTGATCATTCATGCTCCCATACATTTTTAATTAAAAAGAAATTCACCATACAGGCTTTGGGTAGGAGAAAAAAAACAGAGAGGAACACACATACACAGATGCTTCATGTGTTCTGGTTATCTGGTGAAAGATACATAATCTGAGGAAATTTTAGGTCTTAATATTATAAATCAGAAAAATGAAGTCATTCACAGATTTAAAATATACTTAAATTAACCCCAAGAAAACGCCATATCATCTATGCATCTTGAATTGTGCTTAATTTAAAGATGGTTTGACATACATGCTGTTGGGCTGGTGATGTGGGAATAGTTGTGTCTAGCACTAGTGACAGCCACACAGAAATTCACAGAGAAACACAGCTGCTCACAAAGCCAGATGGCTTCAATAAATCCAGTGGAGCATATCTGTAGCCCACTTCCCTCTAGCTATCAAAGCTTGTCTTTTAGGGTTGGGGCGGATTTGAACCTGGAGCATATTCTGAAAAATCAACCACCGATATCCCTCATTTTAGACTCTTCCTCTCAAACATACTTAGTGAAATGACCTTGATTAGCTATTGGCCTAAGATGGTGAAGCTCCCTGTGGTCAGAGCAGCTTCCATTCCTAATCAGGGGTCTTCCACTAGAGCCGGTCTTCTTTCTCTTCCATCAGCTAAAAATCCCATTGCTGTCACACAGTATTTTTCAAAGGAAAAATACGCGATAGAAGGATCATACTGTGTCTACATCACAGACAGGTTTGAGTTCGTTCCCAGGATTCTTACTCCTATAAAATACAGGAGCACTCACAATATACCTCACAACTTCCCGATGAGGAGATCAAGAGACATTCATAATATTTGCTTCCCCAGCCTTGACTGCACCAATGAGTATTTTGAAATCCTGGATGGCCCTCCAACCTCCACAGAGTCCCTGGGGAAACCCTGCAGTGGGTTGCATATCACCTTTGCATCCCACTCCAGCTCCATGACCCTTGTGTACTTCCGAGGCATGAACAACATTGGAAAAAACTTCATGGCTTATTATTATTTTGAGGCCAAAGGTAAGAAGATGGCATGAAGCTCTGAATTTTCTGCTGATGTGCCATCGTGTGCTCTGTGACCTTGAGCAAGTCACTTGACTGATGAGGAATCTGTTGGCTTCACACAACACAAGCTGGATTATTAAGCAGTCATTTCTGATAACATTCTGACTCTAGCCCCAGACAGGTGTTTTAGATTGTAAAGAGGAAAGAATATGTTCCCTCTAGGTCCTCTCTCATATTTGTACACAAACTGTAAGGAGTTCAAGATTAATATACAAGACACAATTAAAAGGTAAATGGAATATACTACATTAAGGAAAGCCAATAAAATAGTGTGTGTAATATAATGTGCTACACAGACCCATCTATACATATAAAAGGGGGAGTTAGAAAAGACAGGAGCACTATAAGCCGAAACACCAAGGAAAGCATCAGGGGGATAAATTTTGGATTTGCCTGTGATATTGGGTTGGTGGTTCATAGAGAATCAGCAAGAATAAGATCAATACTGGAAATGAGATGAAGTGCATGTTGGGAAGGCAGAAGCTAAGCTAAGGGTCTCTGTTAAAGCACAGTGTACACAAGTTAACAAGATCAATTAAAACAATTGTGAGCCAAATACAATAACTGATGACATTAACTGATTATTCATTGGCCATCAGTTTAAGTTCCTTGCATATATAATGCTTACATCCCTTTTTACAGAAAGGGAAACTGAGGCCTCAGAGGTTACATAATTACATGGGGTTCTGCACTACTCTCTACCTAAAAATGCCAGGTAGGCCTCTTATCTGTTTTGTTAAGAATAGTCCCCAGGCCTTCAGTAAGTGTTGGGCTATCTCAACCAGACATGCTGGTGACACATGCTGAAAAACAAAGGAGATGGCACCAAAGAATGGTTCAAATAAATCTCCATAGCTGGCATCAAACATCTATTGACCATAGCTTCCTTGTTTTTGCAGAGATGACATCGAAGGCCCCATATCTGATCAGTGAGTCAACTCTCATTACTTCATCATCATTTTTAGGCAGGATCTTACTATGTATCCCTGGGTCTCCTTAAAAATCACTCTGTAGAACAGGCTGGTCTCAAACTCACAGAGATCCACTTGCCTCTGCCTCCTGAGTACACCATCATGCCCAGCCTTCCTGTTTTTACTGTCAGCCTTTGCTCTCACTCTCCAATTTTCTAATTCCTAGAACAAGTCTTCGACAACAGAGAGATTCTGTCTGCAGGGTTTCTGCATAAATGTAATACCTGGTCACATTGGAACTAAGTTACATTTAACCAACCATCAGATCACTTTGTGCTCACAATTGTCTATTTGATTTTCTAATTCCTTGTTTTTAACAAAGGTAACAAGACATATTTAATTAGATATTCCACATCCAAAAGTTAACACAGCAGAAACATATTAGTTACTTTTCTTGTGGATGTGATAAAAATATCTGACAAGAGCAACTTAAGGAAGGTCCATTTTTATCTCACATTTCGAGGTATGTACAGTCCATCATGGCTGGAAAGGCATGGCAGCTATGTCACATTGCATCCACAATCAGGAAGTAAGAGATGTGGGTACAGGATATGTTCCCCTTTTTATTCAGTCTGGGACCATGGTCTACGAAAAGGCCATGCCTACATCTAGGATGCATCTTTGCAGTTCAGTTAAACCTCTATGGCAATGACCTCACAGATACTCCCAGGACTTAGTCTCCTGGAAATAATAAAAATTGTGAGCCAAAATTGATAAAATTAGAAACAAAGAAAACAATCCAAAGAATCAACGAAGCTAAGAGCTGGCTCTTTAGGTACCAGACTCAATTAACAACAGACCTGGATTCAAGTGGCCAAAAGAAAGGACATGGAACCATGATGACTTATGCCAAGATAAAAACTTAGGTAAAAGACAAGATAGAATTATCAAAGGAATGAACAACTTTCTATATTCTTCCAAATCACCAAAGTTAAACCAAGAAGAGAAACCTAACCTGCAAAGACCCATAAGAAATAAGGAAATTGAAACAGTAATTTAAAAAAGGAGGGCTCAAAAATGCCAGACAGATTATCAGAAGAATTCTAACAAACTGTCTAAGGAGACCTATATTATTCAAAAAACTAGAAATAGAAGGATCACTCCAGAACTCCTTCTATGAAGCCAGTGTTACTCTAATAACAAAATCAGGAAGAAAAAAAAGAAAACTACAGGCCAGTATCCCCAATGAACAAATGAACATAGATGTAAAAATATTCAATAAAATACTAGCAAACTGAATAGGTTATATATCTGAAAGATCATCTACCACGATAAAGTTGGCTTTGCTTTAGAGATGCAGGGATGGTTCAGCAAGTCAGATATAAATGTAATAAATCATATAAATGGAATTTTAGACAAAAATAACATGATCATCTCAACAAATGTAGGAAAGATATTTGATGAAATTTAGTATGCCCTCATGATAAAAGTCCCAGAAACAGTAAGACAGAATACTGTAAAATAATAGAGGGTATATATGACAAACCCATAGCCAACATCATTCTAAATGGAGAAAAACTTAAAGTAATTCTAATAAAATCAGGAATGAAACAGGGATATCCACTATTCCCTTTTTGAAACACTAGCTAGAACAATAAGACAAGAGAAGGGAATTACAGGAATACAAATAGGAATAGAAGAGATCAAATTATCTCTATTTGCAGGTGATTTGACATCATACATGAGATCCCAAGATTGCCAACAAAAAACTCCTAGAAATGATCAAGACTTTTAGTGAAATAACACATAAAAATCAACTAATGAAAATCTCATATATATATATATATATATATATATATATATATATATATATATCAAACATACTAAGAAAGAGATCATGGAAACAATCCCATTGATAATAGCTTCTAAAAATATAATCCAGAAATAAAGTTAGTTGGTGAGGTGGAAAGATCTTTACAAGGAAAACAGTTGAAATTAGGACTAACCATCACAAGAAGAAAGTAAAGTGGGGGGCTCCTCCCAAAAAAGATATAGTCTATGAATGTTTGCATCCTAGCATAAATTATGCAGTTATATTTTTGATGAGGAGGCAGAGGGGTGTGTCATGTCATTGACTTCCATACCTGTGAGCAACATAAGATCTGTGGGAAGAGAGGATGTGACTTAGGACATTCCTTATTATATAATTGATGAGGTGAGAGAATCAGTGGGGACCTGGGTGTTTAATGAAGATTGATCAGAGTGAGCATGCTCCCCTTGGATTCCCAAATCCTCCCTTCAAGATCTCATCTTGTCTCCACAGCCATCCCCACAGCAACTTCCAAGATGGTAACAGAGAGACCAAGTAAGTCCCAGAATGCACTCATTTGAGTACCAAGTGTCCCTTTCTTTCAGCGCCCATGCCTACACTTGCTTTATACGTGGGTACTAGAACTACACACAGTCCATGTGTTTGCAAATGGACCAATTGACTCTACCCTAGGATTCAGGACCATTCCAAACCCCTAGAATCTTCTGGCTCTCACTACCTGAATCAACATGTTTTTTTTTTGTTGTTGTTTGGTTTTGCTTTTGTGTCCTTCAGAGCTCTCAAGTCCTGCACAGCCTACAGATATTTCCAGTGGGAGCCTCTCACTTCCTCCCAAGCCTGACCCAGGTACAGTTCACTTTGCCTCCCATATAAATCACTAATTGATTTTTTCAAAATAGGTAGAGGCTCAGAGACATTCCACAGGCAATGAACTAGAACAAGAGAAAAAAGGCACTTCAGAAGCAGAGGGTGGAGAGGGTATTGAGTAGATGGACCTGTTGGTTGCTATGAGTCAAGTCCTTTTGAGTTTTCTACTTTCAGTCCTTCACAGATAATGCTGGCATGCCAACATCCTGTTGCATAACCTTGAGCTACCATAAAAGTGACACTTGAAAGCTCCTCACAAAAATCACAGAGTTTTGTGCAAGTCTCATATTTTTTCTGTATTTAGCTGAAATATATTTGTGCATGCTTCTGATATAACAGATAACAATTAGTGGATTTTGTATGAGCTAGATGCTATTGACAATCTTTATGGTTTATTATACTTCAGTTGGGGTTGACTAGTTGGCTGACTCTAGTAGGCTTTCTTTATCTAATAGAATGTAGGAGAGGGCAGCTCAACTACCTCATGGAAAGGTATCATGCTCCCAGATGACAACAGTTACCCAGGTCTCTGTCTGCAGGGGACTGGCCAGAGCTGCGGCTGGTGGGTGGCTCCAATCGATGCTCAGGGCGTGTGGAGATCCTTCACCAGGGAGTCTGGGGCACTGTGTGTGATGACCTGTGGGACCTGAATGAAGCTGAGGTCGTATGCAGACAGCTGGGGTGTGGTCAGGGTGTGTCTGCCCTTGGCAAGGCCTACTTTGGCCCTGGTACGGGAGATATCTTCCTAGACAATTTCCAGTGTGCTGGGGTGGAGCACTTCCTGGGCCAGTGTGCCCATTCGGGCTGGTCGGACCACAACTGTGACCACCACGAGGATGCTGGTGTCATCTGCTCAGGTACACTTCCTAATTTTCTCCTTTGGCAGTAATCATTAGCAGTGTGTGCTTTGCTGAGAATGTGTCTGAATACAGGAAGTGTTTGGAAGCTGAAATCACAGTGTTCAATAAAAGAGGCAGTCTGCTGCTCAGAGGCCAGGGCAGCATGGGGCTGGCTCTCAGAGCTGCAGTGAGCTTCCAGACTGCACCTGCACAGAATCTAAATTTACAGAGCCTCTGTCTGAACTAGGAGATTGACTGCTCTCTTGCAGCAAAGATGTTTTTACAAAACTCTAGCTTGGTACCTGATGAAGAGTGGCACACCTCATCATTTTCCTTAGTTGTAGCTGTAGCATGGAGGAAAGTGTGTGTGTGTGTGTGTATGTGTGTGTGTGTGTGTGTGTGTGTGTGTGTGATTTTAATTGCCTGTGGCATTTAAAAAATACCCCGATTTATACATGTACTGTGTACCAACATGTAATTGTGATTAAATAGTTTCCCTCTGGAATGTCTACTGACACCCTGTCTGACAATGTGATACCTTTAAGCAAACAGCTGCAGTCTCAGATGTGACTTGAATCAGTCACTGTTGTCAGAATGCAAGTGCTGTCCACAAAGCTGCCTGTGTGGAATAATATATCTTACTAATGTATATATTTCACCAGTAAATAGACTCAGACTCCTGGAAGCAGGCACCATTCAAAACTCAACCTTTTACATCTGTCCATCTTTTCTCATTGCTACAACAAACTGATACCCCAGAAAGAAGCTTAATTTAGACTTATTGATAAATTTTGCTTTCCTGGTACCGTGTTCTTTAAAGGGGTTGATAATAGATTAATAAATTTATGTGAGAGTATAGTGAAACTTCATCCTCTGTTATTAACACCTAGAGTTCTTCCAAATATTGACTTATTTGTTTTTCTTACTTACAGATGCTGAAAAACCTCTGTTGGACATTCCAGGTCAGTGGTGCCTTTGATAGGGGACAGTTAAATATCAGTCTCCCTTGGTTTTATCCTTGAGCTGTTTGACCTTTCACTAGGAAGTATGGCTGAAATTTTGTATTTGTTTGTTTGTTTTTTTCTTTTCTTTTTTTTTTACATGTGCTGTGTTGCATGTATATTTTTGTGCATTCACATGTGTATCCATCATTTTATGTTTTTTCATGCCTTTCGTAAAACATATTACCTGATTAATGGGCTACATGTTTGACCATTTCCCTCACTATCATAGCACCACGGGAAAAGTTACATGCAGAAGTGACATGGTTAAGTAGGGCTCCTAGCCTGGGCTCTTCAATCTGATCCAAAGGATCTTCCTTGGCTCTTCCACCGATCAGTTCCTTCTCACACTTTAAAGAGTTCTCTCCCAGACTCTTCCTTTCTGTCATCATTATCCTCTATCATTACCGTGTGGAATGATGCATTGTACTGATGTATATATTTCACTAGTGAATAGACAGCTTCCTAAGGGTCTATGTTCTTACCATCAGTACATAATATGGGAAGCAAAATAATTCTGTTGAAACAAAATTTGATGCAACCCCCACAAATTGCAACTCAGCAACCTCATGGTAAACATGAGGATAAATGCCTGAGACCCCACCCTAACTGTGCTAGGAGCCTTTTACTGACAGACTCCAGGTGAGGGCATGTGGTGGGGACTCATACCACATTTCTGTCTACAGGAGACTGGCCAGAGATTCGCCTGGTGGGTGGCTCCAGCCGGTGCTCAGGACGAGTGGAGATTCTTCACCAGGGAGTCTGGGGCACGGTGTGTGATGACTTGTGGGGCTCAAATGAAGCTGAGGTTGTGTGCCGCCAGCTAGAGTGTGGTCAGGCTATTTCTAGTCTTGGTGAGGCCTACTTTGGCCCGGGCTCTGGAGACATCTTCCTGGACAACCTTCAGTGTTCTGGGATGGAGCATTACCTTGGCCAGTGTCCACATTCAGGATGGTCGGAACACAACTGTGGCCACCATGAGGATGCTGGTGTTATTTGCTCAGGTATTCATCTTATTCCTATGCATATGAAGACATTTTGAAACTATCTTTGCTGGATTGCATTTTCCATCCCTCCATTTGATTCTTTAAGCAACCCTTCAGGACTAGGTCCTGGGTCAGGCACCTATTCTGTCATGAGTAGCTCCCGGTGGCATATGGGAAGTCTAGGATATCTATGAGCATTACGCTGGGGCATTACAGTAAAGACTCTGTACCTCTCCTAAGAGACTATACCTGAGCAGGTTTGGAAAGGACCTCAGGAGTCTGCACTTTTAACAAGAGTCCCAGGAATTCTGTATAGGAGTATCATGAGTAAACTAGCCCTGCCCACCATGAGACACAGCTGACCTGATGGCTATACTAAGTTTTCTAAGCCAAGGACTTCCCTAGATGAGAGTGCCCAACTAACTGTTAGTAGCTGGTTTCTGAAGAAAGGTCATAGCCTGTCTGTCCCTTTTATTCACCATCTACCTCTTGTCACCTTACTCTTTGAACTCATCAAAGACAGTAACATGTTGCTTTTCTGTGTATGCAGATTCAGATGCCCCCCCTCCACCCATGCCTCCAGGTATGTTAACTGCACTCCTAGTTGAAGGGACTTCCCATCCAGGAAGAACAACCATGGTAACAGTACCTATTGCAGCCTGGGAGGCCAGCTCCCAGAACTGCATACAGGGCAGCAAAATGAAAGCCTCCTCAGCAGCGGGAAACATAGGAAATATTTCTTTTCTATACAAGTGGTCTTTTGGAGAGCCTGCACCAAGGCTGCCTCCAGGATATAAAAAAAAAATAGCAAGGACCAGACTTTTCTATATGAGGGATAAATAAGGAAATACTTTCTGATGGTAAAAACAAAGAAAAAAGGAACAAGCACACACTTTCCTTATGGTAACCTTCTCTTTTACTTCATTTTGTATATATAATCTCTCTTTCTTGACAATTTCTCTATACAGTTACATCTCTTTGTATATAGTTACATATCTCTTTACATACATTTATCTCCTGCACAGCCATGCATCTCTACACACAGTTACATCTCTCTCCCCAACTACAGCTATCCTCTACACAGGTACATGCCTTTATACACAGTTACACCGATTTTCACACAGTTATATTCTCCACACAGCTACATATTTTCTTCTTATTCTTTACATAGCCACATCTGTTTGCACACAATTATAGTATCCACACAGTCTTAAACTTCATCCTTCACATACATCTCTCCTACATACACATCTCTCTTCTACACACTATGTCTTCCATATTTCTCTACCCACTCAGCTACATCTCTTCACACTTGTCTTCCCCTCTGTGTACATTCGCCTACATATTCCTTAGCGCATACACACAAACACACATACATACACACATACACACACACACACATACACACACACACCTCACATCTCTCTCCTAATACCCACACACACACATACACACACACACACACACACACACACACACACATCTCTTCTGCTTCTTATCACAGCAAAAGCCTCTGGACAAACATGAATTATATTTCCAAGGTCACTCAGCACTTCTTGAGCAAACAATAAGAAGAAAAGCCAAACTGATCACATAGTTTCTCTCAGACTAGGGAGGTCGTGCTGACTGGCCAGTGAATAAAGTAAGTACATAGCTCTGAGTGGTCAGGATTCCTAGACAGAAAGTGACACTGAATTAGTTGGTTGGACCTTGAGGTTGTGGAGTTCGTGTAGAAAGTCCATTGCTGAGAAAGTTATGTCTACTAAAGTTGCTTCCTGCTCTAACCTTGAATCAATAATAAACACCTGGGAAATGGACATGTTGTATTTGTCTCTAGGAGCAACCAGATGATTTGTCTTCAGGGGCAACCAGTTTGTTTTGAATTTGTTCTGAAGCCTAAAGTTAGCTGTCTTAGTGACCGAGAATATTATTACTTTTTTATGTCTGAGTAATGAAAAATATCCTAGTGTTATGTCTATTCGTCAGAATTATACAATTATGGAGAAGTCATCTTCTTGACCATCCATGGCTTTATGTGTGCCTGGTAGATGGAATATTTTCATCAAATAAACACACAAGCAGTGGGAATAATTCCCTTAGCTGTTATTAATGGCACATGAGAAAAATTACAGAGACCAACAGTTATCTACAGCCAGTGACCCCATGGCCTTTCCAAGTGGGGCACCCCATCAGAGAATCAGTCATCTGGTAGGTCAGCCTGTTGATTACTAGTTGTCATCTGCTGTATACTCCCATGGCCTCTGACAAGTAACACATACTTTTAAAGAAAATGCTGAGTCTAGAATTACTTTGAATTCTTCATACATGTACAGATGGACATAGGACAAATCTTCATAAGTTAGGGACTCCCTCCAACTCTTTTAATTCCCCTTAGGAAGATATTTTGATTATTTACATTTCCCAAATAAACAGACACACAGAAAGTTAGTAGGGAGCTCTTGGATATCCAGGGGATTTGGGTCGACTGCCAGTGCACTTGACCCGTGGTCTCATTCACCATACCCACCTTGGCCCAGTAGACACCTAGATCAGACAAAGCTATAGCAAAGATGGGGAGATGGTGTGCTCAAGTTATTGCTCATCACAAAGACAATTCTTCAAAAAATACACATGCTATGTTTTCAGAAGAAATATTTAAGAAAGATTAAACAATTTTGATGATTAAGCAAATTAATGGGTAACCAAATTTTACACTAATAGACATATATGCATATATAGTCATATATAGTACATATATATACATACATATATATAGTCAGATATTAGAAAACTCAGACTAATTTGTATACTTTATATTCTGGAATGATTCTGGAAATGAATGAGAACATATTTCTTTTCATTGCAACATCTGCCCAAAACATTGGTAGATATAATTCAAGGGCCCCGATACAGTAATTACTTAATCCTCATGGTTGAGGATAAGGGAGATCCAAAACCTACCTCCACTAATTTATTAGGGGAAGCTTTAAGAATGGGCCCCCTTCCTTTTCATGTCCAAGGACCTCTTTACATCGTCTCTCCAGCCAGGGTGGTCAGACATCTTGTAATATTTACTAGCTTGAAGGAAAACTGGAACTTAACTTTTGAATGTACCTGGATTATCCCCTTCCACTATAGAGAAGACATAAATCATAGGTCATTAAAAGAAGCATCTCTCATGGCATTTACCTAGAGGAGATTTTGTTAAGTGCTGGCTGGGTGTCCCAAGGAAAGGCCAGCTTATGTGTTGGGGTCATGAGTAACAGAAATGCTATTTAAAGCTAAAAGCCCATGGTTAAGGTCAAGAATATTAGTTTCTTTTTAATTGTTCAGACTGGAGGGCTGAGCTCAGTCATGCAAGCATTCTACCACTAAGCTAAACCCCCAACTCCAACAGTAGCTATTCAAATGAAGGCTTCTTCCTGTAATTTGCTCATTTCATGTAAATTGTATGGGTGATATAGAAATGAAGAAGGAGTCATCCTGATTTTCCATTGCTGTCCCAAAATTTAGCATTCTAAGACAGCTACATTTAGATACATGCCATGATTTTGTGGGTCAGTAATTGGAACAGGGCCCAGCTTGGGATTCTTCTGCTCCTCAGAATATCAAGGTATGGTGTCCATGTCATTTACCTGAGTGCTGGCTTGGAGAGCTCTGGATAGCTTCGCTTACATGATTGGTGCCTTCGTAGGTGCAGCTGGGAAATGGGTCATCTTCCCATTCAGGAAGTCTCAGGTCCTCTTCATACAGTCTCTTCAGTAGGCAAAACAGTGTGAAGCTGTATGAGTAAGCATCATCCTCAGAACAGGAAGTAGACACAGCATAGCTTCTGCTATATCCTATTGTTGAAAGCAGTTGCAGAGCCCATCAGGATCAAGGGAGGGCACATAGTTCTCATCTGGTGATAAGAGGCATGTCCAAGTACTGGCTGGTTTTGATCGGCCATAGAACCATAGTAAATGTTCACTCAGCAGCTCCAGACTCTTCTAAATTTGCACCAAATACATTGATGTTTCCCAAAAAACCTTCACCGTGCAGTAAGTTGTAGATGTGACTAAAGATTTCCCTCTGGATGTCATTGTTATCTTCTTTTTTTTCCCTTCCAGGTCCTCCTCCATCTTCTCAGGATCCACTAACAGGTAGTCACTTTGGGTTTTGTTTGTTTTTGCTTGAAATGGTAGCCCCATGTCAGCAGATTCTAGGCAATGGATGTAGCGCAAATGAGCCACTGGCATATGTGGGTGAGAGGCTTACTCCTCTGCTGCCACTGTAAATGCTGACTGTTTATTAGGAGTAGCATGTGAGAAAGGAAGACTATCGGTCTTCCCAGGACAAAGTAGATAACAGATCAACAAGATGACAGAATGTAGTTCAATAGTCTATCTGACCCACACTTAGCCTGTCTTGTTTAGGCACATCCCTGTACTGGACGCTCATACACACCTGTTTTTTTCTCCTTTGCCATGCATTTGTGTCTTGACCCTGGTATTATAACTTATAGATGCAATCAATAGAGTATGAAATTATCAGTGGAGTATGGTGACATACATCTGTTATCTCCTCATTTGAGAGGTACAGACAGGAGAGTTTTGAGTTCAAAGCCATCCTTGGCTACATAATGAAACTTTGTCTCCACAAAAGGGACTTGGGAATTGGCTCTGTGGCAAAGAGCATTTGCACAACACTCTGGATTTTGTCCCTGCTTCATCTCAAACTGGAGTATGATTAGTGACAGAAATGTAAGATATCTGGAAGCAATGCCCAGCATCCATCTTAGGCAAGATTAGGAAGCCATGGGACCTAGGAGGATTACAAGATGGTCCTAGTGATGAAAAGAGGGAAAATTGATCAACTCAATAATATTTAGGTATAAAATCAATGAAGTGCATGGTGCTTTCAAGAACCTCCAATATAATTTGATAATATCAAGTTATCTACTCAATTAGGCAACATTCTGTATACCTGTGTAGATCTGTTTCTAGTCATGCTAAGATGATGATGATGACAATGATGGAAGAACTGGATCTTTGTCTTCTTGTTTAACTTTTATAAGTCCCCAAATATTTAAGTTCCAGTCTGAATGCACTGAGTTACAGGAAACAAACCCGATCCAGCAAGTGATGACAATGTGCTAAGAGAACATCCCACTCATAAGCTCCCAACTCTGCCCAATGTCCCTTCCCATACTTGCTTTATCAGACTTTGGTTGTTCTACAGCCTCTTGATCCACAAACCTCCTCAAAGTATTCCCTCTTACACAAGACAGACAGCCTATCTCTCTGCCCCTCCTTCCTAGTCTGTCGTAATGTAGATCCTTGTGTTACTCCCAGAAAACTAAGATTCTTTCCACTTTAGAAAGGAGAGATGCAGTAAGCACAGAGTATGTGTGACTTCTCCTTGCAGATGGCGGGAGCAGAGGGAAAGATCTCAAACAGTGTTGCTGTTGAGTCATTACAAGTAGATCAAATAGCTTCCCAAGTGATACTTAACTATCAGCTCACACAGGTCTAATGCCACCTGGCCACACTTGGCTTTTCCTTCTAGACCACATTGTCTGTGAACTGGTCATTTCTAAGATCATTAATAATACCATGTGGCTCCAACCTGACATCCTTTTTCATGTTTCAGGAGGAAGTAACTCTTGTGGAGGGGTCATTTCCAGTCTCTCTGGTTCATTTTCCAGTCCACGGTACCCAGAAAACTATCCAACAGACATCCAATGTGTTTGGGAAATCCATGTAGAGAAAAACTTCCGCATAGAACTCATGATTCCAAATTTGAAGTAAGAAACCATTTTTAAGGAGAAAGTTCAGTTTAGTAAAAATACCAATTTGTTGAGCTCTGGTAAAGACATTTCCTTTGGTGAGAACAAAACATAGGAGCAAAAACACTACACAGTCTCCAAATTCAAGTCTGAGTTATTTTTGTAGTGGTGTTCAGTAGGTATTTTCTAACTAGAAAAATGCAGGTAAGCCATCCGTCAACATATTTTACACCGCTCTGCTTTGATGGTTTGTCTTTTGATTTTTTTTCTAAAAATACTTCCTTGCTCTTCAAGAGAAGATCTCTCATTGACCTTGAACTCCTGAAGTAAGGTAAACCACCGCAACCAGAATTTCTGTTTTGGTTCTGGGGATTAAAGTCAGGTCTCCTAACAAGCACTTTACCAACTGAGTTATTGCTGCAACCCCTGGGCTAGAGGCTTCTCGGATCTGCCATGTTTTGGCATCATTATAACATACAAATGTCTTACCTCATTAGAGATGAGGAAAATGAGGTTGTGGAGAGTAACTAACTTTCCAATTGACAGGAATGCAGGTCTGTCTGATGTCAAAGCCCCCGTTCCTCACCAAAGGTTTTCTCCCAGCAAAATCTTCACAAGGCCTTTCTTCTTCCACATGGCACACAACATGCAGCAATAGAGTCCATGATGAGCCAGTCTCAGCCATGCACTGAATCATGATTCAGTCATGGCTGTGTCTAGGATCTCAATTCAGACTTGCTTTAAACTCAAACAAACAGCAATCACAGATCCTAAGCTATATTATCTTTGAGTCTGGTCAGAACCACTACGGTTTTAAAACTCATGACAAAGCCGTAACAATAAGCTTATACTCCCCAGGCAAAGAAAGTAGAGTCCTGATACAGCATTTTGGAAAGCTAACAAATACTTCATGTTCTGAGACAGTCACAGATGGGGAAAGTGATACTAAAGATGTTGAAAATGTGCCACTAATTCCCAGCTTTTATTTCCCCAGCCTGGAAGATATCCTTGGATGTCCCTATGACTCAATTGAGATCTTTGATGGACCCAGAATTGCATCACTCTCCATGGGGAAGTTCTGTGCCCCATCAGCTGTGGTATTTTTTTCCTCCTCAGACATCTTGACAGTGGTGTTCCGAAGTGATTATATGACAACAAATACCGGTTTTTATGCTTTTTTCAATGCAATTTCACAAGATGGAAGGGAGTCAGGTAAGGAGCTCAGGTATCTTTGGAGGTATAATAGAGAATAATTTCTAGCTTCACTCTCCTATTTACAGAGGCCTGGTTCCATTTTATACCCCCCCAACATACACACACACACACACACACACACACACACACACACACACACACCACCCCTGCTTCACGAAGGGCTAGATTTTCTCACAAAGATAGCAAGTAACAGTAATTTGGTAAGGTAGTTGCTGGAAAACAAAACAAAACAAAACAAACAAACAAAAAACTGCAAAGGATAGTTGTAAAAGGCCAGGCAGCTACCAAGGAGAGCCATGCTCCCTGAAGGGTCTGCTATCATAAGCATTTAGAGAACTGTCCAGAGTTCTGAAGTGAGGAGCTCAGTTCTGGAGATTCCACTCCCTCACCTATTGATCTCACACTCAGCATGCCCTAAATCATAGACTCACCCCAACTAGAGGCTTGGAGACTCCATTTAGCCCTGGTCCTATAGCCAGTCATTGCAGAGGAATACTACCTGTCAGTTGTGGGATTTTTTTGATGTTCAGGTTCCCCTTGCAGGAAGTCCAATAATTCTTTGTGGTTGCCAGAAAGCCAGATAATTAGAAAGTTCCTTCTGAAGTTTTGAGTTTGTTTGTCTCTGAGGAAAGAAATTCCTTTCTGGATATGTTCTGTGTGTCTTATATGTGTACTCTCACTGATGCATCCCAAGGGCTTCTTAGATAAACTCTTGTTAGATTCCTCACTTTACAAACAACAAACAGTTCAGAGAGATGAAGTAATTGTCAAGAAAGGGACAGCAGTAGAATGAGATTCTACCCCAGTTTCTGTCGTACTCTATCATCCTTGGGCTTCATATGGAATCAAGACAACCACAAGGGTTTGTGTTGTGCTAGCCTTGGCCATGGCAAACTTCTAGGAGTCACTTCCTACACAAACCTTCCCATGCTCAAAAATTAATCTTCTTCTGTTTAGAAGACAGACTAGTGCTGCGGCTGTCAGGCAGCTCTGGACAGTGCTCAGGACGTGTTGAGGTCCTTCATCAGGGGGCCTGGGGCACGGTGTGTGACGACTTGTGGGACATGAATGAAGCTGAGGTCGTGTGCAGACAGCTGGGGTGCGGCCATGCCGTTGCTGCTCCTGGAAGTGCCTACTTTGGCCCAGGCTCTGGAAACATCCTCCTGGATGACATTCAGTGTTCAGGAAAGGAGAACCACTTTGGCCAGTGTCCCAGCTCTGCCTGGTTAGACCACAACTGTGGCCACCATGAGGATGCAGGAGTTATATGCTCAGGTACTGTGCCTCCCATAACGAGTCCTTTCAGTGGGGCAGCTTAGTGATGGACAGAAGCCATGGGCATAGCAGGGATAGGACTCTATTGAAAATGACCATATTGGTTAAGTTTTTTATAGTGTAAAAAAATGCCTGACAGTAGCAACTTATAGAAGGAAGGGTTGGTTTTGGCTCATGGTTCAGGTGCAGCCCACACTGAGGGAGAAGTCATGGATGATGGAGCTTGAGGCAGCTGTCATATTGTATTGAAGCCAGGAAGCAGAGAGAGATGAATGCTGGTACTGAATGCTGAATGCTGGAGTGCAGCCCATGCAATACTGCTGCTCACATTTAGAGTGGGTCTTTTCACCTCGATAAACCTAATCTAGAAATTTCTTAAACAAGCCTAGAGGTTTGTTTCTCCTGGGTGAGTCTAGAACTCGTAAATTTACAGGAGGAACACCCCTTCAATAGAAGGGGATGCTGAGTTCTGAAGACAGACACTCAGGGACACCTAGTTGGTTTTTCCTTTTGTCAGCACCTGCACCTTCCCCAAAGGTGAAGCTACTTTCCCAGGAAAAAAATATATATCTGTATGCTTGCATATGTAGCATGAAGCCTGTTGGCCTGAGACATGCCCACATTAGAAAGATTAACATTTGTCTCTATAGAATTTAATTTAAATTCCCTATACTCATTTATTTCCTGTTCATGCAGATGCAGAGGCAACTCCTTCACCCCCAGGTAAGTCCAACACCGTAAATTCAATCTCTTCAAGGTTAAGAAATCTGTGTACTGACTTAGACATTGGTGGACAGAGATGAAAGCAGTGATTTCTAATTCTGGCTGCACACTAGAGCCCCCCCCCCCAGGGAACTTCTGAGATTCGCAGTACATCAGCTGTTCCCAAGACTGGTGCAATCAGAACCTTGAGGGCAACTCATAGTCACCAATAATAGTCAAGCACTCATGACATTCTAACATGGAGCAGAAATAAAAAAAAAGTGCATTTCTGAAGATGCCAACCACAAGTCTCTCATCTGCTTTCACAGAAGGAAGTAGCTCTTGTGGAGGAGTAATTTCAAGTCTCTCTGGGTCCTTCTCCAGTCCCTGGTACCCTACAAACTACCCCACTGACATGGAATGCATCTGGGAGATACATGTAGCTGAGAAGTTCAACATAGAGCTGACAATCCCAAGCCTGAAGTAAGCAGTATTGCCTTTTTCTACTTAATGGCTGAACTAAATTTGAATCTGTGATTTCCCAAATGGAATGCCTTTCTATGGGGGGATCCTTTCACCTTTTAGGTGACTACTGGTAGTCTTTATTGTGGGTGTCTTTTTGTCAATTATCCCAGTATCCTATTCCTTGAGGTAATAATACCAGTGAGCACACAGACATGGAGGTATAGAACTCTAGCTGGTTGCTCACACCTGAAGACCTCGCCCCTGTTCTACCACATATAAGTTTCTTCCTTCTGTGAAATGCATATCTTGTCTTCCACATCTCATTGTCTGGCCATCCTTTCTTAGATACTATGTGAAGTAAGTCTAGTTGCTTTTCCCTTCAAGAGTTTCTAACAGGTCCCTTCTAGGAAACTTTCTTCAATAAATTAAACTTTTATTTATTTCTCCCATCAAGAACCTTGTGCTCTCCACCTCTTTCTCCAACCATCATCCATTTGAAAAATCATATTTTAATGTGTATTTACATGTACATATTTACACACATACATTTTACATATCTTATATACAGTTGTCCCTTGGTATTCATGAATTGGCTCCAACATCCCTATCAGCTACCACAGAAGTCTAAATATTCTATATAAACTATTATAGAATTTGGTTGTAACACTTGTACATTTTCCTGTGTGCTTTATATCATCTCATGTTAGACACCCAAGAAGTACAATGTAAATGTGCAATAAATCATTGTTACACTGTATTGTTTCTGAAACAGTGACAAGTCAGAATCTGCATATGTTCAGCACAGAGTTTTATGTCAATATTTTTGAGTCACACTCAGTTTAATCTGTACACACAGAAGGCCAACTGCATATACATGCATAAATCCATACAGGTAATTTTTGATAAGAAAATGACAACAAACAAACCTTTCCAAATACTTTGAAACCATGGATTCATTTTTCTATGCTGTCACATCAGAGTTACTCTCTCTTCCTGACTTTGTCTCTCAGAATGTCCCAGACCTCTGCATTTCTTTCTACCTGCATTCATTAGCCAAAGCAGTCAACAATCTGAATATTACCTTTATAGGTGTATAAAGTGTGGGCAGTGACGTGGACCATGCCACACGCTCACTATTCCAAGCAGTTGTAATCTCCAAATCTCCTGTAAGCTACATAATTATTACAACATAAATTCCTCCTATAGTTTTAAAGCACATTGATTATGGAATAGTTTAATATATTACCAAGAACAGGGAGAAAGTTGATGATTTTTAGAGTTTGGTAGTTTTGAGTCTTAATATATTGTTATTTACATCTTGTTTCTTGGGCTATACATTTTTTTTTCTTAGAAAGGGCTTCTCAAGTAAAGGCGATTAACGTGCCTACAGGATATTTCTCTAGGTCTGAGATCTTTTTTTTTTTTTGAGTGTCATAATTGGGGGAGGGGGCACTGACATCCGGTGGATGTTGGTCAAGGCTGCTAAATGTCTTTTGACAATCTACACAACTCTCTCCATTCCTTCCAAGAGAGGCATTTCCCAGCACCATCATGAGCACAGTTGTGAGACTAAAATCAAGAAACCCTGATTTATGTTGAGGCTTATTTGTTTTTCTTTCACAATTCCTATGGAACTTTGCTTCACATTTAAGTGGTAAAATTATGTGTTTATATGGTGGCTGGAGAGATAGCTCAGTCAGTAACGTGCTTGCCTGGCAAGCAAGAGGATCTGAGTTCAACCCTTAGAAACCATATAAAAATGCTTAGTGAGGTAATGTGCACCTGTAACCCCTTTGCTGGGAGGTAGAGACAGGCTGTCCTCAGTGTAGGAAAACCTATCTCTTCTTGAGCTCTAGGCCAACAAGAGACTTCTCTCAAAAGAGATAGATGCTATTTTGGAATTATACCATATTTAAATTTTGCCATTTTATTCTCACCAAGTGTTCCTCTCTTCTGAAGTAATTATTTTTCAGACTGAGAAAAATGTAAGACCTAGGGCACAGTGGTATTTTTAGTTGACTTGGAAAACAAGGAGTCTTGAATCAGGTAGCTAATAAGAACTAATTCTGGTGCTACCCCAAGGAACTGCAGAGGAAAGCCTCCCTGGGCACACAGAAGTAAAGCTAAGAGAATGAATGCTCCCTTGGCTGGAGCTGTAGAATTGCCTCATTTGGTCTACCCCATTGGGAAGTGCCTAGTTATGTAATTGTGTTGGCTACTTCTGATTAAGCTTGAATTGTCTTTCTTTAACTCAGAAATAGGCATTTATTTTTTCACTTTTGAGCCAGTGGGGATTAAACCCAAGACTCCAGGGATGCCGTACAAACACTATACCACTGAGCTAGTCTCAGTCCCCATGCAGTCATTTACAAGACAGAACTCAAATTCAGCTAGTTAAGTTGCAAATCAAAGCCAAGGTCCCTTGGGGCTTACTTGGCTTGTCTGCACGGGAATGCTTTGGCCAAGGCATCCATTTCTTTTCAATACCTGTTAATTCCATTCTGTTGTACTATGCACATAAATTGTATCACTGCTTTTTTTCTTTAGAAATGGGTTCTTTTCTCACTGGGCATAGTGCCTTTAATCCCAGCATTTATTAGACAGTGACAGGAGGATCTCTATATCCAGGGCAGCCTGATGACCATAATGAACTTCAGGACAGACAGCTCTATAGAGAAACCCTGTCTCAAAAATGAAACAAAACAAAAATGTGTTAGTTTTAGGTGTTTGCTTTTTAGTTCACTGGGATAGATATACAGTGGCAGATTTAAAAATCTAGTACTAAATTTGAGCATAACGTGTCCATTGGGTATGTGGATGTACATATATCCATGTGTGTGTGTTTGCAATGAGAATTTACAATGGAGGCACAGATGACTACTTGCTATAGTTCAGAAATTACACACGTCATGGCACATGCTATGTAATATCTATTATGTTAGATAAGCACCAATGTGCTTTTCTGATGTATTGATTGTTCCCACTCTGCATGATTTCCTATCTAGGACTGAACCAAACAAGGTAGATAAGATGTGAGCTTACATCTAGATGGAAAGACAAACAGTTCTGAAAGAAACCATTAACTCAGTGGAAATTTTCAGATAGTGATAAGTTGATATTTGCTATGAAGTCAAAGCAATCAATATCTGTAAAACTAGGCTAGGGTCAAGGCAGAAGACAGCATGTGGGGTGCTTGGAAAATGTGGGTCATTTGGAGACTTGGTAGGATGAGTCTTCCTACTTGGCCCCTTTACAATGTCATTATCTCCCCCAGTCAGGGTCTTCCTAAGCTTTTCCTCTGTGAGCTTCTGATGGACACTGACTACCACCCAAAACAGGGCTTGAATTAAAAGGTCAAAAATATCAAAGAGATATATATGGTAAAGGGGATGAGGGGCAGAGATGCTTCCAGATGGAGGACACCAAAATAGACCAGATGAGAACAGAAATCTCTGGCAGATCAGGATAGTCGGCAGGAGGGGGGCGCTGGGGGAGGGAAATATTCAAGGGGACTCTTAAAGGTGATGAGTGGGGTTGGGAGGAGTAGGCAGATCTGACTGATTTGGGGAGACTAACACTGCCTTTATCCACTCAGGCTAGAAGACATCTATGGGTGCCCTTATGACTTTGTTGAAGTGTTCGATGGAAAGCAAGTTGCCTCACTGTCCATGGGCAAAGTTTGTGCTGGAGCAGAACTCACATTTCTCTCCTCTTCAAATTCCATGACAGTGGTGTTTAAAAGTGATGCCATGATCACCAACACAGGGTTCTATGCTCTGTACAACACTGTTCACCAAGATGAAAGGCAGAATGGTGGGTATCCTGACACATATCTTGCCGGAAGTACCTCTGGTAGTGTCTTGTTCCATTTAGAGAGAAGATGTTTCTAAAATCTAACCCAAACTATACCACACCTGATGTATTCACCTCTGTTGCTGAGTGGCATCCACACTGCCAGTCATAGCCCTTACCCCTGCTCTGCCACCCACAGTCACTGTAGTCTATGAAAGCATCTAGAAACATATGACTAAGACATCCTATGCCGATAGAGAATCTCACTGAGAACTTCTTCTCACAAAGGAAGGAGTAAAGTAATATGAAAGATTATTCTGGAGCTGTCACAAAGCAGAATTGCCAGTCTACCTTCTTCTGACTGAATTCAACCATGCCATCCAGAACACTTGTGGGCCTCTCAAGTCCCACAACAGGGAGCAGGAACATTTGAGAGTTCTCTGTGTTTAGTGTACATTACCCAACTGGGATACTTTTGGGAGCTGATGAGACTCTAAAATACTGGGCTTGGAGATGGCTCATTGGGTAAAGAACCTGGTATCAAGACCCCAGAACCCACAAAGCTGGGTGTAGTAGCACATGTCTTTAGTCCCTGTAAAATGGAAGGCAGAGACAGCCGAATTCCAAGAAACTCACAAGCCCACTAGTCTGGTGTGGTGAAGAAGATGTCTGTGTCAAACCAGACGAGGCCCAACAATCAAAGGTGTCCCATGACCTCTACACACACACACAAACACACACACACACACACGAAGGGGGATTTTAAAATATCAACAGGCATCAATTGCTTTTATGCAGTCATAAAGCAAGACTATTTTAGGGAATCAAGTCAGAGGGTCACTCCTAGGGTCCAACACAGAGGACTTTTTTCCATCCTTCAGATGATCCTAGAATATGAGGACAATGTCACATCTCAGAAGCACCTATTTTCCCATTCCTAGGTATGGCCTTGAGACTGGTGAATGGCAGCCACAGGTGTGAAGGCCGAGTAGAGATCTCTTACAATGGTACCTGGGGCACAGTGTGTGATGACAGCTGGGACCTAACAGATGCCAAGGTGGTATGCCAGCAGCTTGGCTGTGGTAAGGCCCTGTCAGCCCCAGCTGAGAGCTACTTTGATGGAGGCATGGGCCATATCATGCTGGATGATGTGCAGTGCATGGGGGAGGAAGCCAAGGTGTGGCAATGCACGCACCACGGATGGTTCTCTCACAACTGTGGGCACCATGAGGATGCCAGCGTGGTCTGCTCAGGTGAGTGGCATGGCTTGCATCACATTTCAGAGACAGAGCTTTGCCAAACCCCAGCCATTGGGAAGAGAGATGTCAATACCAGCAGGCAAGCAGTCAGCAATGAGCTTTGGGATTTGAGCCAAATTTTAAGTCAATTTACTTAAGAGGTAAGGTAGTTTTCCATCTTAGATTCCAGCATCTGTAAAGGGCTCAGAGTCATACCTGGAAACTAGCAATTATATAAATGGTCAGTATTAGCAGACATCTATACCTGGCCTGGCATGCCTGGGTGAGAGTAACAATGCAGTATCCACCAAGTGTTCTGTGAATGCTGCACTGTCCTATAACCAGTGTATCTGAATTTTTCAGTTCTTACCCACAGCTTCCAGTAAAGTAGAAACTCTAGCATCTGTACTTAGCTGATCAAGCCCACAAAGGCACAAACAACACCACACGCAGAACCACATTCTCTAAGTATTGCCTGGCTAAGATCCTGGGTTAAAGACCGAGCTTATCTCTGCTACAGAGACTCTGTTGGCCAAATCAAACAAACACCATGCTGAACCTGAACCACAAGGCCATAGTGTGCTCCCTCACTCTGGCTCACTGCTTCCTTCACTAGCCTGGATGAGTTTTAATTCTAGTTTTCCAATGGCCTAGAAGGGAGCATGTCTGATCCTAAGCCAAGTGCCTGGTTTGTTTATGGGGAGTTATGTGACCACCTTATTTAATCTGTCTCTCACCCTCACATTGTCTTTGAATAGGTATTGATGACACACCAAGTAAAGGACCAGCAGGTACTGTCTGTCAATACATCCACTCAGTTGCCAGGGCCCTTGTGAATGAGAATCCCAGCCACCATTCAAGTTCTGAGACTGAAGAGGATGGCCCAATCACTCTATTTCTAATTCCCAAAGGCACTAATGCCTATTATAGTTGTGGTGGGACTGAATGCTGCAGAGGGTGAGAAGATAAGAGAGAGTAAGGGAGGGGTTCAGATCCACCAGAGAGGAAATCTCTTGGCTACTGGTTCAGTAGAGAGAGGACGAACTGCTGGCAGTGTTGATCATGCCATGAGATTCTAGATGGAACAACGAACCAGAAATCCCAGGTTGTCTGCAATGGCCCCTGTCCATATTCTTGAGGTACAAATGTGCAAACTCCTAAGAGTCAGGGCCATCTCTGTTCACTGGGCACAGGAGAATGCGTGCTTCCGAGGGTCAATAGTCTATGGTATTTTAAGAAAAGAACTAAATATGGATACAAATTCTTGGTCATGATCTTTTTCTTTTGTGTATTTTTAGAGTCCACTGCTGACATCATGACAGGTACTGAAGTCTTTTTGTGTGTGCATCTCTTTCCACTTTAACTCATCCTATATCTGGCTGATGCCCTTTCTTCTTTTAATATACAAAAAGCTGCTACACAGGAGTCTATAGCTGATCACACACCAAAATCCAAGAGTTTGGCACTAACTGGATAATTAATCTAGGTCTTGATTTCAGATCCAATTAGTATGCGATAATTAAAAGATCAGCTTTGGCACATTAAAATTTTAATGAATTTAGTTTGAGCAGATAGCCCCTTTGAATTGAGCAGCTGCAAGCTGGGTTTATTTGGGGTTCACCTAGAGGACAGGCTTTGATAGGGCAAAGTTGGAGGCAAAGCCAATGTTTGCTTGGTGAAAGTGTGCCAATGAATTCCTTTGGACCACTAGAGTGGGAAGTTCCTAGTTAGAGGTGTGTTGGCAATTTCTAATTGGTTATGATCATCTATACTGAGTTGACTTTGGTTTGCTTATGTAGGAACTAAGATACTGGATCAGTTTAATAGCTTCCCAATTATTTCTTTTAATAAAGTCAACTCAGGATCTTCAACCTTCCCTTTAATACAGTTCTGCAGATTGTGGTGACCCCAATCATAAAATTATTTCATTGCTACCTCAAAACTGTAATATTCTTACTGTTATTAATCATAAATATCTGGTATGCAGAATATCTGAATTGTGACCCCCGTGGGAGTTGCAACCCACAGGTTGAGAACCACTGACCTAATATGAGCTGTTCTTCAGCTCAGCATACTGGGTTTGTACCTGTAAACCTACCTGGGCAGCCGGGTTCATGAAGTCTGTTCCATTCTAGGTGTTGTCATTTCCCTGTCACAAAGGGGACGCCCTTTACCTGTCAAAAGGTTGTTGATGAGGCTAGGGATGTAGCTCAGTTGGAAGCCAGTTTGTCTAGCACACAGGGGGCCCTGGGTTCAGCCCCTGGCTCAGCCTTCCTGGAGCTGGGGTTATAGGTGTGCACCCCATATTCTTATCTTATTTTCTTCTGTTGCTCTCATTGTGTCTCCTCTTGTCCTTTCGGGGAAAACAACAACAACAACAAACAAACAAAAAAAAAAACAGAGGAAAAAGCATTATATGTTAGAGTCTCCTCATGGGATTTCCTCACCTTTTTACAGATGAAATTTTCCAGTGTGGTGGTTTGCTCACAAACAGTTCAGGCTCCTTCTCCAGCCCTTGGTATCCTAAAAAATATCCCACCAATGTGGTATGTACCTGGGAAATACAAGTGGATACCAGTGCTCACATCAGACTCACCTTTGAAGTAGTCAAGTGAGTACATACTTTCTGCTTATACAGTTGCCATTGCTTGTCTATGTATACATCAGTTTTACTACCTCTTTGCCAGACACAATAGTGCAGTTGTACACGTGAACTCATAGCAGATGGAACTTCATGCACAAGACCTGCATAGTATCAAGCCAGCCAAAAATCCCAGTGTACATGAGGGAGGGGCTTGTGAAATCCCACACCTATCTGAGAAGCTATTGGCAATTTGTGGCTACTGGGAGAGTGAGAGGCATAATAAATAAATTATATATGTATAATTTATTATATATACATATAATATATTATTTATTTATTATGTATCCAGTGTTCTGCCCACATGTATTGCTGCAGGCCAGAAGGGGGCGCCACATCTCATTTCAGATGGTTGTGAGCCACCATTTGGTTCTGGGAAATGAACTCAGGACCTCTGGAAGACCAGCTAGTGTTCCTAACCACTGAGCCATGTGTCCAGTCCTAAGAGCTACTTTTCTTCAGGGGTTCAGGCACTGAGACACTGTTCAACTCCTATCAAAGGTCCTATATCTATGTGCATACAGAAAGCACTAAATGAATTCAATGGATAGAAATTTTAAAATAAAAATGGATGTGGTAGCATATGCCTTTTATCCCAGCATTCAACAGGTAAAGGTGGGCAGATCTCTGTGAGTTTCAGACCAGGCAGGGCTACACTGTAAGACCTGTCTCAAACAAATAGGCAAAACTCAAGTTTAAAAAGGAGAATGTGTGAAGTTGGGAGACAGAGAGGAGAGGGAGCTAGTGGAGGAATTGGAAAGGAAGGGATTGGGGAGGTCTGGGTGCACACCGAACTAGCATGTATAAATTTTATATAAAATATTAAGAAGCTATAATCCTCCCAAATGAGCTGTGCCTTGAAGTGCCTATAATATTAATCAAAAGTTTAAGTACACAAATCCCAGGGATCTTTCCTGTGAGTGCAAGGAGTGTGCAGTTTTCATGCAGTGACAGTAGATTGGGATTAATCTACTTGCCCATCAGCAGGAGGTCTACTAAACAGATTTTTGGTACAGCCACATGTTACTCTTACAAACTAAGTGACTATTACTACAGAATGAGATGCAAGAAAACAGTCAAATCTGTCAACTGTCAAATCTGTCACCATTCACGTGCAAGCTACCTGTGAAAGGAAAAAGGCCTGTTTCTGGGAAGAGGGAGAAAGTGGGGGATTAGTGGAAATGGGAGATTTTTCTTCTTGCCATAAACCATCATTATCGCATAAATTATATTCTGTGAGCTTACAGCACACATTAAAAAGATATTATTGAATTAAAACTTTAACAAATTAAAAGAAAATGAATTTAATTTTATTTTTTATAAAATTTTGTCTTAAATTGCTTTGTTTATTTTGGGGTTTTTGTCATATTGGTGTTTTGCTTGCATATTTTGAGTTCGTGTGTGTGTGTGTGTGTGTGTGTGTGTGTGTGTTTCTTGTTTGTTGCTTGCTTATTTGTCTTTTAAAAGGAGAAAGAAGAAGTAGCATGGAATTGGATGAGTGGGGAGGAGTCATGAGGGGAGAAAATGTGACCAGAACATCTTGTGTTGAAATAGTTTTTTCCATACAAAACTTAAAAAAATTAAGAAATAGAAAGGTACATTTACTCACATCAGTAGGCTTCCTTTCGACCTATGGGAAGAAGTATGGGTTTGCAGTTACTTTTCCTGATCCTTGCTGCAGCCATCTGGGAAGTCACTTCTGGAGGAAAGGGCCAAGGGAAGGAGCTTGAATGATGCCTTGTCGTCCACAGGATAGAAAACTTCTACGGCTGCCCTTACGACTTCATCGAGATTTTTGATGGCCCACAGAGTGAATCATTTTCACTAGGAAGATTCTGCTCAGAAGCAATCCCAGTATTTACCTCTTCTTCGAGCCACATGAGCGTGGTGTTCCACAGTGATGACATTGTCACCAACATGGGATTCTATGCATCTTATGAGTCTCTGTTGCAAGATGAGAAAGACACAGGTAGGTCCTTTCTTCATTTCAGCTGCCAGTCCTGCTTGGTAGTGACACTGAACTCAGACAACTGGGCGGGAGAGATCTGAGAGTGCTTCCCAAGCTTCTGTCACTTACAGCCCCTGAGATGTAAGTTGCTGAGCACATTTCTCTGGACTTAGATGCACACATCTTCTGAGATTAGAGGTCTAGGAACTGTTAGGAGAAATGGGACTCAGACAGCCCCATGTTAGAATTTGTTTTATTCAAATCTATGTTAATAATGAGTTCACAAATGGTAGAGCGACAGTGTTTACATGCTCATAATTATCACGTTATAGAAGGCGTTTGAGAGCTGTCTTTGAATTCTGTGAAATATAAAATTAACTCGGGGTGTGTGGGGGGTGTTAAAATCCTCCAGGTCAAATATCACATTTGCATCAACTCCAAGATGCTTAGCAACCAGCTTTAACCCATAAGATACCCTCCCCAGTGTGAGGGTCGAGCCCTCAATGCTAGCCAAGCCACAGAACACGTCCTCCTTACCTTCAAGTATTCATCAACAAGGGGAGCTTCAGGATGGTAACCCAGCTTGTCTGCTTTTCCAGATATGGCACTCAGACTAGCCAATGGCAGCCACCCATGTGAGGGCCGTGTGGAGCTTTACTACAATGGCAGCTGGGGCACAGTGTGTGATGACAGCTGGGACCTGAGAGACGCACAGGTGGTGTGCCGGCAGCTGGGCTGTGGTGGAGCTGTGGCAGCCATTGGCCGAGCACATTTTGAGCGAGGGCTAGGCCCCATTGTCCTGGATGATGTGGAGTGCATGGGAACGGAGGCTAGACTGTGGCAATGTCTGCACGGTGGCTGGTTTGCCCACAACTGTGGCCACCATGAGGATGCTAGTGTCATCTGCTCAGGTGGGCTGGGTTCTGAACGAGATAGGTTAACAACTGTCCAGTTCTGTGAGCTTTCTGCCCCACCATGCATAAAGCAGGAAGGTAATCTAGGACAGTCCCCAGGCCACTGTTCCCAGCACACCCATCTGCTACTCAGGCTGTGATTTTCACAATCATTCCCTTTAATGTGACTCTTTATGTGAGTTCCAACTTCATCAGCTTAAACAGAGAGCCATGGCCACATGCTGTGAATAGACCACACTTAAACACAAATACAGTGTCTTAGTTACTTTTCAATTGCTATGATAAAACACCAATGATCAAGATAACTTATAAAAAAGGCTTTTTTTGAGGATATTGGTTCCAGAGGGGTAGAGTCCATGGCCATTATGGGAGGAACATGGCAGCAGGCAGGCAGGCAGGCAGGCAGGCAGGCAGGCAGGCAGGCATGGTGCCGGTGCAGTAGCTGAGAGCTCACATCTGATCCACACATAGAAACAGATTGATCTAACTGGAAATTTCTTAGCCTTTTCAAACTTCTTCAAAAAGCTATACTTCCTCCCTTTATATAGGTGACAATGGTGCAGCTGGGACAATATACGAGGCCACTGGCAGTGGGTCCAAGACCTAACTCTAAGGCACTCCACTCTTAGTGGCGCTTGTTCTATATGGGCTTACTCAGCCTAGACACAGGCGTGTGAAGGGTCAAGAGGTGCCTTGGTCCCGCCTCAATGAGATGATGAGACTGACTTAGTAGACTTCCTAAGAGGGGCCTTACCCTCTCTGAGGAGCAGATAGGAGGTAGGAGGAAAAGGGGTGAGTGGGAGAAGAAGAGGGAGAGGGAACAGGGATTGGAATGCAAAAAAAATAAACTAATAAAATAAGCTATACTTCCTAATCTTTCCCAAACAGTTCCAGCAGCTGGGGATGAAGCATTCGTATATCTAAGCCTATAAGAGCTATTCTCACTCAAGCCACCACACACAGTAACAACGAAATCATTGTCAGCACCAACAATCCTTTTTTTAATATTTAGTGGGGCCTGGGGATGGCTAAATGCTTAAGAACACTCACTGTTCTCCAGAAGGATCAAGATTCAGTTCCCAGCACCTACATGACAGTTACACAGGCAGTTGACTGCAAAGTCAACATGGGATCTGTGTTTAATTGATCAACTGATCAATTCATTAAAAATAAGAATTATAAAACCAAACCAACCAGCAAGGCAGATACTTCATATAGGTGACTATCACTGTGGTCACGGTTATTAAGAAGGAAAGAAAATTATATTCTAGTATCCATTATCAGGACAGAATGGACATGGGAATACAGAAGCTTGGGTGGTGGCTTGGGATCACTCTTAGATGTGCAGGTGGGATATATCTGGCTTTCATATCTCCCCCAAACAAATAATTCAAATAATCAGGCTTACCTATGGGGTTTAAAATGATGAAAAGAGGTGACTTGGTGACACACACACCCCACTTTGCTTGTGTCTTTCATAGCCTCTCTGTCTCATCCAGCACCGTCGCTTCCTGGTGAGTGATATGATTTCAGGTAATGTCAGTTGTCCTTGATTGATTGGCTGTAACTTGCATTGGCAAAGTTACACTGGGAAGTAAGGTTATAGTTTAGGGGCCAAACACACACTGTCTTCATCATCACTAAATCTAGCAAATTTTCAAGAGTCTGTTTCCTCCTCTGATGATGTGGGTGGATGGTGGCATTTGCATCCTCATGTTATGTGGGATTGGGTGACGTTCCTAGTGCAGAGGGAGGGGTTGGCAGTGTTTGGCATGTGGCAGAACATGCTATGTAGGTACCAGCCATTATCTTTTGACTCCCAAGGCCAGAACACTGTGAGCATTTCCCTCTGTACACTGCTTTATCCCTGACAGAACTAAGAACAAAGAAGCCAAAGGCATTAACTTTTTCATTTTCTCCTGGCTCTTTGGGGTCCAGAGGTTGCCAGATTTCAAATTCAGCCAGATGCTCTTTAGGACAGGCCTTAAGAGCAATATTCAACATGCAGAGAAGAACTGGGAGAAAAAAGACCCCAAGCCTTTAGAGGAAGCACCAGCCTGGGTTATTCTGGAATCAGAGCTCCTCAAAGGATGCTTTATTATCTCTAAGATGTCTCTATTTTTTTTAAATCAATAAACCCTGGGCTATGGCTTTCTTGGACTTATAACGTAGTTTGTGTTCACTGTGTGCGTGTTGATTGAAGGATGGGAGGATTACAGAGAAATATACTGAAAGGGATGTGATTAGAAGCTGACTTGTGTAACTTTTTGTTTGTTTTCTATCCATTTTCAGCATTGTCAGTAAAGCAGCCAGAAATGTCCACATCAACAGGTAACCTTTTCTTCTCTCCTCTGTTGCCTTTCCTTTGTGGTGTTTGAGCCCAGCTCCCAGCATTGCTGGAGAAGGATCCCTCCTGAATACACTGCCTATTCCCACTACCACCCCAAGCTTAGGCTGGCCCTATTGATGGCTGCTGTTGGAAGGAGTACTGGAAATGCCTGGCCCATCTAGAAAATCTGGGACTAGAGAATACTACAAGAAGCAAGAATAATTTGCATGGGGTTGGTGTGGAAGCTGGCTTCTGTTAAGGCTCTGGGTGACTTGCCAATCCTCCCCAGCCCTACCTAGGAACTGACCTTGGCTGTCTTATGACCTTTTATTCTCTCTTGACACAACCACCTTTGAATATGGGCGTTGGGATGCAATGGGTGCCTTTCTCATTCCCCGAAGCAACTTGACACATGGAACACACTTCATACTGGTGTCTACTGCTATCATCCCTTAATCAGTGCATGTGGACACACACACACACTCACAGAGAGAGAGAGAGAGAGAGAGAGAGAGAGAGAGAGAGAGAGAGAGAGAGAGAGAGAGAGAGAGAGAGAGAACAGCACAGATCTTCATGAAAGAAAAAAAAAAAAAAAAGAAACTTCATGAGTACCAGAAACTGAGATTTGCAACTTGGAGTAAGAGAACCATAGGGCGAGTTACTGGTCCAACTAGCCAAGAAATAATCATTTCTTTACCAAACACAATCTTGAAAACACTTGAAGTGGTACCAAGGACACGGATTTAATTGATTTGAAATGAAATGATAGGGAAGTGTGTTTGCCATCCCTGACTCCCAGGAAATAACTGCTATTTCTGACAGTCTTTGAGAATGAATCCTCAAGGGGATTGTTCTTGGATTACCCACCAAGGTCTGGATCTGCGGCTGGTGAATGGAACAAACAGGTGTGAAGGGCGAGTTGAAGTGTACTATGCCAACACCTGGGGGACCGTGTGTGATGACAACTGGTCTATAGAAGATGCCCACGTGGTCTGCAGACAGCTTGGCTGTGGTCCAGCTTTATCTGCCTTGCCAGGCACCAGCTTTAGCCCTGGGTCAGGCAGCATCATCCTTGATGATGTCAACTGCACAGGAAGGGAGTCTTCCTTGACACAATGCCTTCATAGCAACTGGCTCACCCACAACTGTGGGCATCAGGAAGATGCTGGTGTCATCTGTGCAGGTGAGAGAAGGCCCATCTTAGACCAGTTATAGAACTTCCCATGCCAAACCTGAATGCTGGCACACCTTGAACCTGCCTCCATGGGCAGGATGGTGGGGTTTTTTGCCAACATGGAATGCTATGCTTGCAATGCTTGGGGTGGCTGTTTTCAAATTGAGGGTCTGAAGAGATTAATTGGCCATAAAATAAATGCAATAATAGTACTAGCCTCATAGAGTTGGCGGGCATTAGCAATACAACCCCTACACAATGTTTAGTTGAGCATCTACAACACCATAAATTATAAAAAAAACTGCTGGCTGTTGTAATTTTTGTTACTAAGATTAATGCTATCAAAATCAAGTGCCCGGATGTTAGTTGAGTGAAAGCCACAGCAGAGGAGGCAGCCTCAGATGCTTAAGAGAATTGCCCACACCCAGCTTCTTTCAATTACAATTAAACAAAGGTCATGTCCTTCAGGTCACTTCACCGTCGTAGTTTCTAATGTCGACCATCTCATATTTCTCTTCTTCTCTCTATAGATTCTGCAGCTGCCGGACATCCAGGTATCTATGAGTTCATGAACACTGTATTTCCTGCCCAGTGACTAGAGTTTACCAAAAGGGTTATCACAGTGGGTCTCTCTCTCTCTCTCTCTCTCTCTCTCTCTCTCTCTCTCTCTCTCTCTCTCTCTCTCTCTCTCAATGATTCTCGAAGATCTAGATGGCTCTTCCCTAGTCCCTTGGGGCCTGCCATGCCCCCAGAGGGAAAGCATTTTGGATGTTAACATATTGGTGTGCCATCCCTCCTCCACATGAATACCACATTTCAGCATTAAGCCATGATACCAGCTTTTGATCCAAGATGTTCAAGCAACAGAAGCCTTGAGAGTCCAGGGAGGGCAGGTGGTCCTCGAGGCAGATGAACCTGGGGGGCGGGGGCGGCGGGCAGGAGCTCCTTCTCAATCTGCAGCCTACATTCAGGACTTGGGATGAGGCTGATGCCCTGCTATGAGGCCACAGCTTCACAATCCCAACATAAGTGTAATGTCTCATTCTCATTTAGACTAACACACACAAATGCATGAGCTGTTGTCACATTTTAAATGGAAACAATCTGTTCAGCTACCCAGGGGGTTGCTTAAAGGAAGACTCACCTATATGATTTAGATGACACTTGAGGATATGAACTTGCATCTCACTTTGCTTAGGATGTATTTGTGGTGACTTTTCCTCCCATTCTTACCTGTACAGCCACTTCAGCTCCTGAGGAACATCCACATGGTTTCCGTCCAATAGGTACTTTGCTACTCTTACGGTCTGGGACTCTTTATTTCTGAGGCTGTTTGTGACTAACTGAAATGAAACACACAAGTCTGGCACATGCCTGTAATCTAAGTTTGGGACAAGTGGAGACAGACAGCTCCCTGGGGAATGCTGGCCAGCAAGTCAAGCCAAATCTACCAGTTCCGGATAAAAATAAGAGGCTTTAAGAGGCTTTATATTCTCAAAAGCACAAGGTAGAAGGCATCCTGAAGAATAAACTTGGGGTGATATATAATACAGGTGTGTGCAAGCACACACGGATGGTTGGACACAGAGAGAGAGAGAGAGACAGAGAGAGAGAGAGAGTCAGACAAACAGAGAGAGGGAGAGGTGGAGAGAGGGAGAGAGAAGCTCATTAAAGCCTGTAACATGTGGCCTCTCCTATGATGGGTTTTTTTCAAGGATAGAGCCAATTTACCCACCCATCTCAATTGCAGAATCTGATGTCAGAAGCCAGGCTCCACATTGTGTTCTACTCAGACCTTGAAAAGAGCCCACACCAGTTCTGAGGTTTCAGACTCTGAGAATCATTCATCAGTTTCAGTTCAGAGGGTCTTTTCCCTGCTTGATTCCCCACATTGCCTTAAGATGCTGTATCTCTGACAGACACACTTTATGTTTTCTAGATTTAAGTAAGGAACAATTAATTTTATTTTGTAAACTGCATCCTATCTGAGGAAAGCAGCTTAGAAATGCAGTCTGAACTCTCAGACTACAAATGAACTGTTTTCAGTTTTTGGAAAAGTGACTTTATGAAAAAACAACCCTAAAAATGTGAGCCCTGAACCTAGTGGCAAAGACCTGGAAACCCCAGCTGCTAGAGAGACTAAGGCAAGAGGATTGCATGTTCCAAGTCTGCCTGGCAGTGAGGTCTAGCCAGTCTAGGAAAACTAGTGAGAGTCTCTCTCTCTCTCTCTCTCTCTCTCTCTCTCTCTCTCTATATATATATATATATATATATATATATATATGGAAACAAAGCATGTCATTTTTAGATACTTCTTCCTCAATGCTAGCCTGTGGCCTCCATTCCCATGACAAAACTGCCCAGGGTGACAATCCAACATAGATAAAAACATTAAATTTCCAGGACAGAAAGTGGTCATATATGTTCTTTGTGTGTGTAGTCTCCTACGTCAGCACAGCCCTTTATAGTCTGGTGCTTGTTACCCCAGCCTAGCAGCCACAGCCCAGGCTAAGATTCTCTGTCTTGTTGCGCTGTTGCACTGTTCCCTCTGAGCACTGAAGGACCCTCAACTTACTTGGCCCTTGGCTCCTGCAGATCTGCAGCTGGTGAGACTGGTCAATGGGAGAAGTCAGTGTGAGGGCCGTGTAGAAGTATTCTTCAACGGGACCTGGGGGTCTGTGTGTGATGATCTTTGGGGCATACAGGCTGCCCAAGTGGTATGTCGACAACTCGGCTGTGGGGCGGCCCTGGCAGCCCCCAGGAGCAGCCTGTTTGGCGATGGCTCTGGTCCCATCTTCCTAGACGACGTGAGGTGTTTGGGCACAGAGACCAACCTAGGATACTGCTTCCATCTTGGCCTGTCTGTGCACAACTGTGACCACCATGAGGATGCAGGAGCCATCTGTTCAGGTACCCAATCTCTGCTGGACCTTTATTTTCCTACCAAGAAACAAACGGGGTAGAACCACTCAGGGTCCCTGCTGGGGAGAACTTGTCCTGGCCTTAGCACTAAGAGTCCCAAGCCTCCCAAGCACCCTTGGCACTCCAACAGCCAATAACATTTGTCACTCTAGTGTCAGGAAATGAGGGTCCATTATCTATTGTCACTGCCTGTTCTCCAGGCCTGATACACAGAAGTTCTCTAAGCAATAATATACCTGGAAGCCAGAGTGACGCCCTGCTGTGGGGCAGCTTTTAACTCCGGGATATGATTCTTCTATGTGCATCAGTCTCATAAGTCCTCATGATGAGATTTCAGGCAGCTTGACTGTACACAGATTTTCCTCATGGCCAATGACTCGTGTTGGGACTTTCAGACCACAAGGGACAAGTTTAGGTAAACACACACACACACACACACACACACCTCTAACCAAAAACTCTATAACTTTGTTTTGTTATTAATTGTCCTGCTGCCAGGCCTCAGTACTGCCCAGTACAACTCATTCTCTACCCCTAGAGGGCCAGGCAGAGGTGAGGGGAAGGTGATACGAAGATGGAGGTGAAGAGAGCCTGTCTCCTCCACTCTATGTGTTTGCTAATTGTCTTGTTTTGTTCAGATCTGAGGAGTTAGTTTCACAGCGCCAGGGCATAAAAACTTATCTCCTAGTTTGTGACCACAAGTCCCTTAAGTGCCACCTGCCTGTAAGGTCGAAAATTGATTGTGGGGACTTTTAGTAAGTCAGGTGAGGGGATGGTGGCTCAGGGGCATTGTCTGCATGGGCTGGCTCTTTAACAAATGCCAGATCACATGTGTGCCCCATTGCATGGACATAATGAGGGGTCCGCCCACTTGGCTTGTGGCATTTTATCAGATGAACTTCCCCCGCTAATGTGAATGCTTCCGGTTGTCTTTCAGCTGTTGGTGTTGCCTCGGCTTTGGCAGAAGTGGCCCCCACAGGTGGTAATATTCTTGTTGCTTCTCTCACTCCTTCCTGTTATTAGATTTCTCTAGGGACCCCTGCCCCAAGGTTAGAGCCTGCATTATCACTGGCCAGCTAGAGCTCAGCTTCCCTGGGATTTCAAAGGAGAACACTGAACAGGAGAGGAGGCTATTCATGTGGATGTTACTGCCTGTCTTCCCTCTGCTTCTTAGATGATCTTAACTTGGAAATCACACCAATAATCAAGAAAAGAAAAAGAAATGAAACTTGAGTTTGACATATTTAACACCAGTGTCTGTGAATCTGGTGGTTTGGATCCAAGGACATGATTGTCATTGTAATAGCTGTAGCATACTTTTAGTCCATAGATAAGAAATCAGAATTAGCTAGGGAAATCAAGTCATTGCACTTAGAATCATTAATTCAGTGTAGTTCTGTGGGGCCTAGAGGCAGGAGGTCAGAGTTCCTATGGTTCTGAAATTTAGAGGGATTGCATTCAGAACTAAGAAAAGCCCATCGTGATTCCCATGACACTTCAGGACTAACCTCTGAGTCTTCCCCAGACCATCTCATGATCAGATTGGTGGATGGAAAGAACCGGTGTGAAGGGAGAGTGGAAGTCCACCACAATGGCACATGGGGCACTGTTTGTGATGACCTTTGGGCAATTGAGGACGCCCATGTGGTATGCCGGCAGCTGGACTGTGGGGAGGGTGTCAGAGCCCTTGGGAGTAGCCACTTTGGAGAGGGCATGGGGAGCATCTTCCTGGACGATGTGCAGTGCCAAGGCAGTGAAACCTCACTAGGCCAGTGCCAGCACCAAGGCTTCTCTGTCCACAACTGTGGCCACCATGAAGACGCCAGTGTCATCTGCTCAGGTACCTGCTGCCAGCTTTGTCAGTGATTCTTGGTGAGAGTCCTGGAAATTAACATGGGGACATTTGGATCTTGTTGGGGTCTGCTTATCATGCCCAAGGCCCTGTTTCAATGTGCTAAGGCTTTCTGGGGCAATGGGATCCCCCACCCCATCACTCCTGGCCTCCTTCTGTATTCCCTGCTTGACTCAATACCCCCGAGCTCCCCTTAGAGCCTGCAGACCAGATTGTCTTTTAGGACCCTCCCAGTGCTCCATCCACTAACCACTACAGTAATGGCATTTTCCTTATGTTGTCTGCTTTGAGCTCTGGGGCTGGTTTTTAGTATTGGTCTTGAGAATTTTATGAACACAATCCAGTGCCTCTTGCTTAGTTTAAACTGTTCCCTTTTGTCCTCTCATTTGAAATGGTTTCCTGCTGCTTTCTTTCTCTGTTTAATTCAGCAAGGTTTATGCACTTCATTTTCTTTTGCTCCACCCCAACAGCGAGTAAAATAGAGAAGAAAATAAGATGAAATGAAAATAAACATGACCAAGCATCTTCTAAATAGAGCAGAGACTAGGATAAGAGAATTTAAGTCATTCATCTGCATGTTTAATATACTTCTTTATAGATTTTATTTATTCTTTGACAATTTCAATCAATGTATCTTGATCGTATCTATCCCCAATGTCATCTTCCTACTTCCCCTGGATACCTGGATCCCACCCACATATCCTTTTCCTTCCTTCATGTCCTTTCCTTTTTACTTTCTTTTTTTCTGTAATCCACTGAGTTCAATTAATGCTACAGACAGGTATGTTGACTGATCTTGCTGTGTTCATCTGTGCAGATAATCATAACTGCTGTTAGTCATGAGGGCAGCAGCCATATCATGCCCAGAAGACAAGGCATGCCTTCCATCTTCCAGCTCTTACATTCTTTCTCCCCCTCTGTCTTGGTGTTCCCTGAGCCTGGAGGGGGTTGTTATAGATGTCCAGGTTAGAGCTGAGCACATAATAATCACATATTCTCAGCACCTGAACCAGTTAAGAGTCTCTGTGTTGACTGCTTGTTTAATATGTATTCCTTGAGCACTCTCCGTGACCCAGGCAGGGCTCTCTTGGTGCCAAGGATGTGGTTACTGAACAAAAGAACATTCATTCCTATGTCCCAGAAGGAGAGCTGCAATGGCTTATACAGTAAACTATGCTAGAATATGAACAAATTTGAATGAAGAATGAATCTAGAGTGATAATATGCTTTATTGTTGTAAGGACGTTTTTCTTCCAGTGTTCAGATAACTTAGCATTTTGTTTTAATCCTAGTTTGGTGTAAATGAGAAGTCAGCATTATCGATCTAAGGGTTGAATGAGGAAGGCACCTAGTAATTTGCCACTGGGAAATACACATCCTCTTTATTGCACCAAAGAAGTGGCCCTTCTTCCCTATCCTGGAGGAGCAAATTGTACCCCAGCCAATGAACGTTCATAACTTCTTGTGTTCACACATCCCTATTTTTATTTTAGTTTTAGCCAAAGACAAACAACAAAGAACATAAAGATGAAAACAAAACAACAGCAGCAAGCTCTATCTTTTAATTTAGTTCCACATTCCAGAAGCTGTTTTATGGGATTTTTAATATATCTCACATATCAGCTTTTTATTTCTATTTATATAAGAAAATATTTTATCCAATTTTGATATATTTTATGCTTTGTAATAACTTAACCTTCCCATGTGATACTTTATGATATTTCATTATTTTATGACATTGACCTAATATTTCTTTTTTATTTATTTTTTTCTTATTTTACATATTGATCCCAGTTCCTTCTCCCTCCCTTCCTCCCTCTCTCTTTCCCTCCCTCCCATGTCCCCTGACCACTCTCCCATCCCATCCCCCCCCACTCCACAGGGAGGGTACTGTCTTCCAGGAGGTGTCAACAAAATCTGTCAAGTCATTTGGAGTAGGGACTAGGCCCTCCCTCCTGCCTCTAGGTTAAGGGAGTATCCCTCCATGGGGAATGTGCTCCCAAAGTCCTTTTGTGCACCAGGGATACATCCTGGTTCTGCTATCAGAGGTTCCTTAGACTGCCCAGGCCTTCTGAGACCCATGTTCAGGGGATCTGAGTCGGTCCAATGCTGGATTCCCAGCTATCAGTCTGGGGGCCCATCGGCTCCTCCTTGTTCAGGCCAATTGTCTCTGTGGGTTTCTGTAGCCTGGTCTTGTCCTCCCTCTCTGCATCTGGATTCCAGTTTGGCTCAGTGTTTAGCTATAGGTGTCTGCTTCTGTTTCCATCAGCTACTAGATGAGGGCTCCATGATGGTGGATAAGTTAGTCTTTGATCTCATTATCAGGGAAGGGCATTTAAGGTAGCCTTTCCTCTGTTGCTCAAATTGTTAGTTGGGGTCAATCTTATAGATCTCTGGACATTTCCCTCGTCAGTTTTCTCTTCAAACCTATAATGGCTCTGTCTTTTATTTTACCCCCCCCCCCCGGCTTTCTCTCTTTTCTCTCATCTATTCCTTCCTAGTCCCACATGCTTTCCTCTCCTCCCCCTCTCTTTCTCCTAGCTCCCACTCCACTCACTGCCCCCCACTCCCAATATGCTCAGGAGATCTTGTTTCTTTTCCCTTCTGTGAGGGACCTTGTATGAATCTCTTAGGTTCCTCCTTGTATCCTAGTTTCTCTGGTGGTGTGAATTGTAGGCTGGCGATCCTTTGATCTATGTCTAAAATCCATATATGAGTGAGTACATACTATGTTCCTCTTATTGTGACTGGGTTACCTCACTCAGGATGGTTTCTTCAAGTGCCATCCATTTGCCTGCAAATTTCAAGATTCTATTGTTCCCCCCCCCACACACACACAGAGTAATATCCTCCCAACACCCTTCCCTAGGAATTCCCTGAGGTATCAGCTTTTTAAATAAAAATGATCTCCCAAGTTTCTGTTTGCTTTGCCATTTCAGCATCAGCCATAGAAATAACAACTTCGCCTGGTAAGATTTCTTTCTTTACTGTTTTCTCTAAGTGCATAGATTGCCTTACCCGATTAAGGTTCCAGTTTGTATATCATATGAAATGACCCGCTGTGGCTGGGAGGTACTCTCTTGGCAAGGTGCTTGAATGACACATACAAAGTCCTGAATTTGATCCCAGCACAGTGCAGGGCTTGGAGTCAAACACCTGTAAGCCCAGCATGGTGGAGTTAAAGGCAGGAGGATCAAAAGATTCCTTGCTACAACTAAATTTGAGAATAAACTGATACATGAGACTTTGTCTCTCAAACAGTTATTTATGAAAAGGGAAAGTGTACCCTAAATCTGTGCCACAGAAACGTAAGATGTTTCCTTATTTATTAACTGAAGGAGTAAACTGAACTAGAGTGCTTTCCTCAATTGCAATACAGTATGTACACTTTGTTCCCTTTCTTTTGAGTGTAAACGCACATGTGCATGTGTGGATGTGTGCATATATGTATGTATGTATGCCTGTGCACGTGGAAGTTGGCATCAGATGTCTTCCTCAATCATTCTCTTTATTTTTTGAGGCAAGGTCTCTCACTGAACCAAGTTGGCTAGCCAGTGAGCTCCAAAAATCTGACAGCTTCAGCATTTCCAGAACCAGCTCTTGGATTTGGCTGGGATCCAAACCCAGGTCCTCATGCCTACATGGCAAACACTTTACCACCTGAGCCATCTCCCCAGCCTGCATTCCCTTGACACAGCATCTGTTTTTTGAGATAGAGTTCCCATTTTGTGGCTTTACTCACATTCTCATTAGAGTTGCTAATAGGCTCTTCAAACAATTCTTTTCTTTAATAATCTTCATTAGACTTCAGACATCTCATCCAGAACTCTAAGCTACATTTTCATAAAAAAAAATTGCATAGACACATACTTTGAGTGCATCTCACAGGGCCAGACACCAAGTTAGTGACATGATATTGAGGAGGAAGGAATGGCTTGGCTGAAAGAAGCTTCAGAGGCCACAGAGATCAGAAACTCCAAGTGGGAAATACATGAGCCCACTGATCTGCTTGAGAATTGAAATGCAGATCACCTGGCTTTGCCTATGCCTATAGTGTTGAAATCATCTTTAGTTCCACATTTTTCTCCTTTTCAAATCTGTGCACAGTTCTCATTATATATCTCCATTGTACATGATACTGTGCTAAAGATACTTCTACACATACCTACATTATGCATAAACACATCCGCTCTCACACTGTCCACCTTCCCTTTTCTAGTCCCCATTTTTTACTCCTGCCAATCCCTTTAATCCCTCAGACAGCATTGATCCTACTTTCATACCATAAAAACACACGACTTCATGCATTTATATAAAAACCCACAAACTACAAATGAAGAAAAACTTGATATTGTCTATCTTCTTGAAACTGGCGCCTTTCCACTTGCATCCCTTTTCCTGAAAATGGAGCTGCTTCATTCTTTACTAGCCCCACTTTTTAAAAACAGATGCTTTTTATATAAGAACCAACATATCCAGCTGTTTTTCCCCCATGCTAGGGGTCAAACACAGGGCCGCATACAAGTTATTTGCCCCCCAAGCTACACTCCCAGATTACGATTTCTAGCTTAAAGAGGAAAAACCCATTGGTAATGTGAATTTCATTGGGACAGCAATTGGCTAAGGCTGAGGCTTGCATATGAGCTCAGGCTTTCCCATTTGCTCCTGACCCTACCATGTGTGTCCAGGTCTGTAGTCATTTCCATTTTCATGTCTCTCAGAGTTTAATATGCACACAACTTGCTGGAGATTCAGTTAAAATGCAGATTTGCATCCAAGTGTTTGCATTTCTTTTTCATCTTTTTGCTTTATTTTATGTGCAAACATGTTTTGGATGCATGTACATATGTGCACCATGTTGTAGACAGAATTTCTGTTCCACCTGGTCCCACAGCTGTCTAGCCCCAAGGAAACACACAGAGACTTACATTAATTATAAACTGTTTGGCCAATGGCTCAGGCCTCTTATTGGCTAGCTCTCTCTTAATTATTAGCCCATTTTTATTAGTCTAAGTATTTCGGCATGATCTTATCATACAGAGAACGTTCCAGCATGTTACTGTTTCAGGACTATATGCCTCCCTGGCAGCTTCTCTCTGCCTTCCTTTACCCAGAATTCTCCTCATCTGGTAGCTCCACCTGTACTTCCTTCCTGGCTACTGGCCAACCAATGTTTTAATCATCAACCAATAAGAGAAATTTATTTAGAGAAGAACCCCCCCCATCACCATGTGTGTGCCTGGTGCTGGCAGAAGTCACAAGAGAACCTCAGGTTCCCCAGACATGGAGTTTCAGATATTTGTGAGCCACCATGTAGGTGCTTGGAGCCAAACCTAGGAAATCTTTGAGATCAGTATGTGCTCTTAACAATTGAATCACCTCTTCAGCCCCAGGAAACTGTATTTCTAAAAGCAGGACACAGGCACTGTTGATCCACAGGGTGGATCTTCCCATGCAGGGGCTGACGTTTGGAGATTCAGGATGTGTCCTGGGTCACATACTCTGTTACACAGACTCTAGGAGCCAGGTATCTTGGCTCCAACGCCCTGTACTACCTTGCTACTGTTTGTTTCCACTTTATGAAACAGAAACTGGGGGAATCCAATAGGAACAAAGTAGAACTGAATATATTAAGTCACATTTGTGTATGGGGTCATTTACTTTGACAGATAAACTTGATTGACAAGGATGGTGCTTAACTACAATTTTCTCACCCTGCTTGTTTCAACAGTTCATACCTCAAGCCCAGCTGCGACTTTGGTCCTTGTAACTGGTAAGCTTTCTGCTCATTTTCCCACTCACTTTCTATCAAGGATGAAATGATGTTGAAATTCTACCAAGCTAGTTCAGTTTTACTCCTGGTTCTCCAAGAGTCACTTGCCTGAATTAATATCTCAAGAAGTAGATAAGATCCCAGAAGTAGACCAAGAGGGCCTCTCTGCAGCTAAGTTAAGACCAAGTTCAAGTCCAAGTCAAGTGCTTGCATACATGTATGTGTGAGTGAGCCTCTCTCACAGCCTGCTAATATGTTGTTGCTTTTTTTGCATACCCTTAGCTTTGAGCTCTCTGGCTATCCAACATTAGAGAAAAATAGGTTGGAGGTGGGGATATAAGGACTGGGAGAGCTAGCCCCATATTGGCAATGGCAGGGATGCTAGTAGATGCTACAATAGTCATATGGAGCAAAAAGGCCCACTTGCCCCAATGTCCTTTGAGATACCTCTGTGCCATATCCCAATACAAACAGAGATATTCTTCCTAATGAGTCCGGATCATGCAAGTAGCAGGTTTCATCTCAGGATTATACTATCTTGGGGTGTGTTTTGGATCTGGATGTTTAAACTCTTACTCAGAAAGGCATGAAATAACCACCCCTCACAACAGTTTTCCCAACAACAAAGGCAGACTGTAGTAAATGGTGGGATGGACTGTAACCAGAAAATGAATGAAAACTTCTGATCAGTTGACTAGCATTCCCACTTGTGCTTTGTATCCGGCATCCCTCCCACTTCAGTAACTCCTTCCCCTGATAATGGTCTCTGCCCACCACACTGCACAGGTAGGAGGGCAGGGTGTTTGCCATGACAGGGGCTAAAATGAGCACACAGCTTGAGAGTGGTTGTCACTGTCTTTGAGCAGACTGCCTCATCAAACCAGACCCAGGACTGGGAATAAGGGAGGATTAGTAGAGAGAGGGGAGCTCCTTGGCTTCGTAAGAGTTTCTGACAACACATACACAACACACACATACAGACACACATACCACACACACACACACACACACACACTGCACACAAAACACACACACAACAAACATACACACCACATACAACACACAATATACACATAGACATACACATATCATACATACACAACACACCACCACACCACATACCATACAGCACACGCCCCATACCACACCATACCACATACACACTAGACACGTACACACAAACATATACCCACAAAACACACACACAGAGTCGCCCTCATAGCACTCCATATCACTGCAATTTTCCAGCTCCTTGTGAAATGTTTGGTCTTGTCTGTCTTCCCATGAGACCGGCCTCTTTCCGAGGACTCAAATCATAACAGTTTTGTTGACATTCTCTCCAGTGCTGCCACACAGGAGCAGGCAATCAAGATAAGTTAATTAAATAAATGAAAGTCAGGTGTCAATGACTTTATAGGGTTTGACCATCTACCTTTCCTTATTTACAGGCTCTTTGGCAACTACTCCGTTTATAACCACTCCAACTGGTAATTTGAATGTTCTTTTTTGTTCCAGTTGCTCAAACAACTATTTACATCACTGAGTCTCCTTGACATTCATCCAGTGTCAGTGGGGCACCCAGTCTCCATTGTGCTGTTTAATCTAGTGAGATGGGCTGCTCATTTGTTGTGTAGCATTTAGAAAGAGAACCTCTTCAATGATCATACTGACAATAACATAAAGATCAATTAAAGGGCATTTATTTCATATGTCTATCCAAGCAAGCATATGTTATTCAAGTGTATGCAAATGTTCACGTGTGTATAAACCATAGAACAGTCTCAGATGTCTTCCTTAGTAATGTCAACCACTTCCTTACAAACAGGGTCTCTTCTTGACCTGGAGTTCACCAATTAGACTACCCTGGCTGGCTGGGGAGCCCTAGAGATCCTCCTATTTTTGCCTCCCTAGCACTGGGCTTGTTAGTGTATACCAGCATACCTGGCATTTTATGTGGGTTCTAGGAATCAAATTCCAGTTCTTATGCTTGCAAGGCAACTGCTTTACCTACTGAGTCACCTCCCCAGCCCAAACACTCAGAATACAACCTCCTGCTCACTGTATTTATATACAGACAGGTCTTTAACCTCAGCAGAATAGGAGGCTTCTTCTGGTGATGTTTTCTGATTGTCGTGGGTTTTTTTTTTCCCTGTAAAACTTTCCCCTCTTTCTATTAAGCAAATGAACTGAGCATGCCTCTTCTTTGTGTACAGACAGATCTTCAACCTCAACAGAATCAAGCCCTTCAAATGGTAAAGTCCCCCACTGTGCTGTTTCTCATTTGTCATGTTGCATTTAGATGACCCTACTTGATCATATCAGATACAAAGTAAGACCAATGAAAAGACAGAGCTAGCATTGTCCTGCTCTTTTTAAAGCCCCCTGTCCTCTGGGTTTCTACACAGATGCATCTCCAGCCTCAGCAGAAGAGGAGACACCCTCTGGTAACATTCTCAGCTTATACTTCTGAAATTAAATCTACTCAGTGCTTTTAATCTTTCTGTTTGGAGGGTGGCTCCAAGTGCATTTTTTCTTGTGTTTGTTCATTGACACTACTTCAGTGCCAGCACAAGTAACCTCTTCAACAGGAAAAGTCCCCCCCAAATGTTGCTTAGCTAAAGAGATATGCTTGTTCTCAAAGGTGTTTTTCAGCATGTTAAATTATATATAATAATGGGCTTCATCTTGACCTTTAGCATATTGTACATACTTATTTTACCATATTTATTCCACTACCCTCTCTTGTACCCCCCCATTCCAGCTGATCTCCCCCTCTACTTCCATGTGGTTTTTTGTGTGAACTAGTGAATATGAATTGGGCTGCTTACAGAAGCATAGAGAGGGGGTTATTTGTAGGAGCAGTAGTCAGACCACTGAAGAAAATGTCTCTCCATCCCCTAACCATCAGTTACTGACTAAAACTTAGAGAGGGGAAGGGACACATAAGTGTGCACTCTCCATGGCAGAATAATAGCAGGATCAGTATTGGGCATGTCTTGGGGCAGGTAGTCATACTTGCTGAAGTTGTGAGAGAGCCATAGGCATACCATGCCCAGAAGACGGTATGCCAGAATCACTGTGAGCCTTTCCCTGACACATTCTGTTTAGGCTTTGAAGTTTCTCATTTCCTTCTTATGTGAAATGTGAGTTTTTATAACTAACCACAGACTTAAATGAAACTCAAGATGATCCACCTCTTCTTCAACAGTGTTCCCTGATCTTGGAGGGGATGACATTTAAGTCAGTTGATATTAACACTTTGAGCAGTTATGAGTCTCTGAAGTCACTACTACCAACTGCAAAAAGAATCTTCCTGACCAAAGCAGAAACCAGCACCAATTTATGGGCACAAAGACAATAACTTAGATATCATCTTGACAGCCATTATCAATTCCATTTAGCAAAACAACACCTATCACACCCTATACCATCGGCTTTGACCAGGGTTACAGGACTGGGTTCCCAGAGAGCAGCCTCAAATCCAAACAGAAAAAAGTTGGGTATACCCACACAGTCATGCCACTCTTACACCAAGGGTACATTTCTCCTGGGAAATGAATAGTGTAACATGCAGAATTCACAGTGGAGTAAGACTGTTGATGACAGTGCTTCCCCAACAGTCTGAATAACACTGCCGAAAAGGAAGAAAGCTTACAGCTCAGTTCCACCTCAATTCCTGTATACCCAGCAAGCAAAGCGTGTGGTGTCGTCAGCTATAGAGATGGATTCTTTATTTGTCAAGTCATATTTAGAAAGTAATCCACTTAATGGTCATATTGGCTACAAAGCAAGGATCAATGAAAAGACACTCATTTCAGAGCATCCTATCTCTGGGTTTATACACAGATGCATCTTCATCCTCAGAAGAAGTGGAAACATCCTCAGGTAATGTTTTTGACTGTCACATTTCTTTAATACAACCAGAGATTTTTTTTCTTTCCATTTGGCAACTGACCCTAGATACATTTCTTCTACTTTTCATTCATATACATGTCTTCAAGTTCAGCAAAAATGACTTCTTCAGCTTGTAAAGTCTCCTATGATGCTATTTAACTAATGAGATAGTATTCTTACTTGTCATGTATTTAGAAAAATGAGCCTACTTATGACCACACTGACTACAAAGTAAAGATCAATGAAAGCCACTCATTTCTTCTCAGTATATGTATGTGTGTTCACGGGTGAAGGTGCATGTGTACGCATAGATGCTCTTGAGTACGGAGACTAGAGAAGGACCTCATGTGTCATTCTTAGGAATATCATCCACTTCCTTTAAGACAGGGTCTTTCACTAGCCTGCAGCTCACTAGTTAGACTGAATGGCTGGCCAGTAAGCCATATGGGTCCCCAGCGCTGAGCTTACAAGCACACACCAGCACTCCCAGCAATTTTACATAACCCCTGGGAATTGAGCTCAGATTCTCCTGCTGAGCTATCCTTCCAGCCCAAGACATTTATTTTAAAGCCTCCCATTTTTTTTTTTCCGGATTTATATACAGATGTATCTTCATCAGCGGGAGTGGCCTCCTCTGGTAATGTTTTCTACGTGTCATGTTTCTTAATTTAAATAAAATGAGAGCTTTCTTCCTCCAAATTTGTAAATTATCTGGCTGTGCCTTTTCCTCTCTTTGTCTGTAGGTACTTCTTCAACCTCTGCAGAAACAAGCTCTTCCAATGGTAAACACATAGCTGTGCTTAACTAATGAGAGGTGTTTCTTATTTGTCATGTTGTACTTAGACACTGAACCTACTTAATGGTAACACTAACCACAAAGTAAAGATAGTGAAAACACCTCAAAGTACTGTCTTATTCATGTTTTTTTATTTATTTTATATAACCAAGTCCATTTAAATGAAAACAAACATTTATAGACAATATTTGGGAATTTGGATGTCATTCTTTCCAAATTACTTCTTGCTGGTTAGGGGTGCTATCATGAGGATTCTAAGAAGATGCAGAAATCCTAGCTGTAGTCTGTAAGGCTGCTTTGTCCAGCTGTTTTGAATGTAGGATGTCTTATTCATGTTTGAGCATCTTCTTCTCTTGGCTTACCCACAGATGCATCTTCAGCTTCCACAGAAGATACCTCCTCTGGTAATTTTTTTTTTTTTTTGTCGTTGTTTGTCTTTTGTTTTGTTTTGACTGTCAAATTTCTTATTAAACCCAGTAAGAGATTCTCCTCTTTCTGTTTGGAAAGTGACCACACATACATTTCTTCTCCTCTTGGCTCATAGATATAACTTCAACCTCAGTGGAAATGGAGAGTGGAGAGTCAACAGGTAAAGTCCTTCACTGTGCTGTTGTATTTTAACTAACAGAATGTGGGTTTTGTCTTTGAGGTTTTTTATTATCATGTATTAATTACACATAAAAGGATTAGTTATGGCATTTTCATACATGTGTATACTGTATTAACCCTCATCATTATCTCCTGCCCCCCCCCACACACACACACACTCTAGTCTTTGTTTCTTTTCCAGTGTGGCCTCTACTCTCACATCTTTATTTCATAAACTTATCAGTTTAATTAGGTTATTAGAAGATCCCCAGTAGGGAGTCATTTGCAAGATTATTGACAATTTACCAGGGACTACACCACTAAAACTGTCTCCTTCTTCCAGCAACTGTTCACTGCCTATAAATCATCAGGGAGGGGTGAGTTCTCACAAGCGCCTCCCTCCTCTTTGGTGGAGTGATGATGAGCCTGATGTTGTGCTTGTCTTATGCAGATAAGCACTGCTACTGAGTGTTTAAGAGCCCAACAGCCATAGCCACAACACTCCACCCTTTCCTCATACAGTCTCTTCTTGCCACCCTACCCCCATGATATTTCCTGACACTTGGAAGGGGTGATACAGATGCCCCATTCAATGGAGACTTACTGTTAGAACTTGAGCAGTTATGAGTCTGCACAGTAACCACCAGCCACTGCAAAAAGAAACTTCTCTGGTCAAAGCTGATACTATACTAATCCAAGGGCATAATTGTAAATGTTTCAAAGAAAATTTGATAGGCACACAATGTTCACTTAACAATACAACAGATATAGCTTCACCACTAAGATTTATCACATCTCCAGGTTAGGTTTACAGTGCCAGATATAATTCCACCACCCACAATGAGTACAAGCTTGAGTTCAACCAGAAAGGAGTTGGTTGCTCCCCTATCAGATCTGTCACTCTTGTGCCAGCAGGAATATCTTGCCTGGAAGGTCAGTATTGTAGCCTGCAGGTTTCACAGCTGAGAAATGCTACTAATGACCGCTCTTCCCCAGAACTCTGCAATGTATTTCCCAATACTGTGAAAGCTAGCCAGTAGAGAGAAAGCTTGCAGCTGAGTTCCAGCTTTATTTCTGAATGCTCTATGTAAGGAGTAGGGTTTTTCCACCCGTCGCCTAGTCTTGTCCAGCCGCCGCACCAGCCCCAAATAATACACAGAGACTCTGTATTTGATACAATGCTGTTGGACCGGTTACTAGTTTCTTATCCGCTAGCTCTGTCTTAATTATTAGCCCATTTCTATGTATTTCCACATGGTCTTACCAGGGAGAGGCGGCTGACTGTTCTTCCTTCTCCAGACTCTCCATCTTGGCTCCTCCTTTCTACTTCCTCTTTCCTCCTTGTCTCCTAGTCCCTCCTATCTTTCTTTCCTATTGACCAACAGTGCTTTATTCATTAACCAGTACGAGAGACATATATACATAATGGCATCTCCCATCAGCCCTGCAAGCAAAATGTGTGGCATTTCAGCAATGGAGATAGCTTTCATATTTGTCATGTCATATTTAGGAGATGCACCTATTTAATGATTATAGTGACCACAAAATAAACAAACCAATGAAAGCCACTCATTTTAAAGTACTTTGTCCTCTGGATTTATACACAGATGCATCTTCAGCCTCAGCAAAAGACACCTCCTCTGGTAATGTTTTTGACTGTCAATTTTCTCATTAAACAGTTTTTCCTTTTTCTGTTTGGCAAAAGGATCAAGGTATATCTCCTCCTCTTTATCCACAGCTGTTTCTTCAAACTCACTAATTAGATGGTTCAATAATTTTTGGTCATGTTGTGTTTAGAAAATAAGTCTACACATGGTCCCATTGATCACAAAGCAATGACCAAAGGATACACATGTGCACGCATGCATGGCACGTGTGTTGCTCATGTACATATGTGTTGTTCAGACGATGTTGCACCAGTGTGCACAAATACATGGAGGTTGGAGGACAATGTAGGGTGCCAGTTTCAGGATCACATTCCATCTCCTTTGGGACAGGGTCTCATTGGCCTGGAGCTCACTAATTGACCACAGGCACATGGTTCCTCTCGTACGTCTGTCTCCCCAGTGCTGGGATTAAAAGCACATATCACTCCAAACATTTTTTTACATGGCTCCTGGGAACTGATCTCAGAGTCACAAGTTTTCAAGGCAAGTGCCTCTTACCTACTGAGCCATCTTCTTGGCCCAAGACATTAATTTTTACAACTCCCTATTTTCTGGATTTCTACACAGATGCATCTTCTGTCTCTGCAGAAGACACCTCCTCTGTTATGTTTTCTGCCTGTCATGCTTTCACATTAAACAAATGACAGACTTTTCGTTTTTATTTGCTAAATTATCTAAATATTTATTTCTCTTTGTCTGTAGATACTTCTTCAGCCTCAGCAGAATCAGGCTCTCCAACTGGTAATGCTGTTCCCAAATATTCTGTTTAGATAAATGAAGTGAATTTCTTATCAGTCATGTTGTAATTAGAACATGAGCCCATTTAATAGTCACACTAACCACAAAATAAAGCCCAGTGACAAGAAACACATCTTTCACATGCTTGTGAATGATGTTTGTATGGAGACTATGAGCACTATTCTACATTTGTGTGTGAGGCTGGAGGAGGACCTCGATGCCATCCTTGGGAACGTTTGTTCACCTCCTTTGAGGCAGGGTCTCTCATTGACCTGGATGGAGCTCAATAATTAGGCTAGAGCTACTGGACACAGAGCTATGGGTATCCTCCTTTCTCTGTCTTGCTTGTGCAGGGAAGATAGGGCAAACAACCACTCCCAGCATTTGTATGTGGATGACCTGAATTGATCGCAGGTTCCCATGTTTGTAAGATAAGTGCTTTACCTACTGAGCCATGCTCCCAGTCCAGTATACTCATTTTAATGCATCTTACATTCTGGGTTTATAGATATAGATGCATCTTCATCAACAGAAGATCCCTCCTCTGGTAAATTTTATACCTGTCATAGTTCTTAAATACAGTGAAAGCTTTTACTCTTCATATTGGATAAAGGACCTAGCCCTGGCTCTTCTTTCTTTGTCTACAGGCATTTCGTCAACCTCAGCTGAATCAAGCTCTCTGAATGGTAAAGTACTCCATTGTGCTGCTTACCTAGTGAAGAAATCCCTTATTTGATATTGTATATTTAGACAGTAAATTTATTTAATAACCACATTGTCTACAAAGTAAAGCTAATAAAAACCAACACAAGTACAATTTTATTCATTTTAAAGCATCCTGTTCTCTGTCTTTCTACACAGATGCATCTTCAGTCTCTGCCAAAGACACCTCCTCTGGTAATTTTTCTGCCTGTGTTGTTTTTACATTAAACAAATGATAGCCTTTTCTCTTTCTGTTTAGCAAATTATCTAAATATTTCTCTTTGTCTGTAGATACTTCTTCAGCCTCCGCAGAATCAGGCTCTCCAAGTGGTAATATCCCCAATATTAAGCTAAATGAAACAAATATCTTATCAGTCACAACAGAGATCTCCTCTTGTAATCTTTTCAGTCCATCACAGTTCTTAAGTGAAACAGAACCATAGTTTTTCCTCTATCTGTTTGGAAAGTGATCACACATACATTTCTTCTTCTCTTTGCTCATAGATATGTCTTCAACCTCAGCAGAAGGAAAAAAAGGAGAGCCAACTGGTAAAGTCCTTCACTGTGTTGCCTAAACAATGCCATGCTTCTTTTAATCCTTAATTATGTGTAGTGGGTAGTACATACATATGTACATATGAGTGTGGTGCTCATGGAGACCAGAGATTGGGATCCAATTGGAGCTGGAGTTACAGACAGCTGTGAGCCACCAATGTGAGTTATGGGGAATGAACTTGAGACTTCTGGAAGAACAGTTAGCAGTCTTAACCCCAGAGAAATCTCTCCATCCTGCCTTTTTAAAAATAATATTTAGATCTACATAATCATGAATTTCATTATGATATTTTCATGTGTACATAGCGTACTTAGTGATACTCACATAGAGTGCTCCGTCCAGTCCTGTTCCTCTTCCCAGTGAGAATCTCTTCTACTTTGTTACCTTTTCATTTTATATGCCAAGGAGCTGATTTGGGTTACTGGAGAAGCATAGTTTAGGGTTATTTCTGGAAGCATTGGCAACTCTAGCAGTGGTTCTGCCACTAAAGCAGATGTCTGTCCTTCACATAGCAATCAGTAATTGTATAGACCCTTAAGGAGTGCCAGGCCTCATGAGTCTCCCACTTCCATGACAAGGATTACAGCTTCAACCTTGGGCAAGTCATGTGCAAGTAATTACATTGGTGGAGAGTTCAAGTGGGCAATTGTACCACTCCATCCCCAGAAAATAATGATCCACAGCTCTCCATCACTTCCTCCAGCTTTTACACTAGCTTTGTTTTAAAGTATTTTAATGTGTTCTTCGTGATGAAGTATGTGTCATTAGAGCTAACTACAATAAAACCAAGATAAACCTGTCTACTATTACATGCTACACCCTGATCCTGGAGAGGAAACAGATGTGCCCAAACTAAGGCTGAGCATTCAAGTTACTTGTTATCATCATTTTGATCAGTTATGAGTCTCTACAGTAACTACCAGCCATTGCAAAAAAGAAGCTTCTTTGACCAAAGCTAAAACCAGCACTCATCACAACACAATTACTTAGATGTCAGCTTGACAGCAATGTCACACCCATTAGCAAAGCAACAATCGCAGCTTTGGCACTAAAGCCTATCATCTCTGGTACCATGGACTTTTGACTAGGTTTCAATACAGAACTCCTATAGAGTAGCCTCATATCCAGTAAGAAAATAGTTGCTTACATCTACAACAATTATGCCACTCTTACACTGGTAGACATACCTTGCCTGGAAAGTCAGTAAGGTAGCCTGGGAGGTTCACAGTTGAGAGATGCTACTGCCGACCCATCTTCCCCAGCATCTTCCTTACCATCTTCAGACACTATGGAAGCTAGCCCCTGGGGGAAAAGCTTCTAGCTCAGTTGCAGCTTTATTTCTGTGTGTTCTTCCAGCAAAGTGTATGGTAACTTCACCAATGAACATGTTTTTCCTATTTGCTATTCATATTCAGAAAATTAACCTACTTAAATCATATTGACCATAAGGCAACGATTAATGAAAGACTGTCACTTTTTAAGAAATCATCCTGTTCTCTGGATTTACACACAGATTCATCTTCAGCCTCAACAGAAGAAACCTCTTCTGGTAATGTTTTGAACCTGTCACATCTATTAATTTAAACAAGCAGAGCTTCCCCTTTTCATTACAAAAATAATCTAAGGGTGCCTTTTTCCTATGGGTCTATTGCTGTTTCTTTAACTTCAAGTAAAGCAAGCTCTTCACCTCATAGACTCCCTCATTGTGCTGCTTAAATATTCAGATAGTTTTCATGTCATATTTTTAAAATACTCCCAGTTAATGATTCTTATGTGATAATGCATGCACATGATAGTGTTCTTGCACCTGTATACAAATGTATGTGGAGGTTGGACGACACTGTAGGGTGCCAGTTTCAGGAGGGTCTCATTGGCCTGGAGCTCACTAATTGGGCTAGAGTGACTTTGACCACAGGCACAGGGTTCCTCTCGTACCTCTGTCTCCCCAGTGCTGGGATTAAAAGCACATATCACTCTAAACATTTTTTACATGGCTCCTGGGAACTGATCTCAGAGTCACAAGTTTTCAAGGCAAGTGCCTCTTACCTACTGAGCCATCTTCTTGGCCCAAGACATTAATTTTACAACTCCCTATTTTCTGGATTTCTACACAGATGCATCTTCTGTCTCTGCAGAAGACACCTCCTCTGTTATGTTTTCTGCCTGTCATGCTTTCACATTAAACAAATGACAGACTTTTCGTTTTTATTTGCTAAATTATCTAAATATTTATTTCTCTTTGTCTGTAGATACTTCTTCAGCCTCAGCAGAATCAGGCTCTCCAACTGGTAATGCTGTCCCCAAATATTCTGTTTAGATAAATGAAGTGAATTTCTTATCAGTCATGTTGTAATTAGAACATGAGCCCATTTAATAGTCACACTAACCACAAAATAAAGCCCAGTGACAAGAAACACATCTTTCACATGCTTGTGAATGATGTTTGTATGGAGACTATGAGCACTGTTCTACATTTGTGTGTGAGGCTGGAGGAGGACCTCAATGCCATCCTTGGGAACGTTTGTTCACCTCCTTTGAGGCAGGGTCTCTCATTGACCTGGATGGAGCTCAATAATTAGGCTAGAGCTACTGGACACAGAGCTATGGGTATCCTCCTTTCTCTGTCTTGCTTGTGCAGGGAAGATAGGGCACACAGCTACTCCCAGCATTTGTATGTGGATGACCTGAATTGATCTCAGGTCCACGTGTTTGTAGGATAAGTGCTTTACCTACTGAGCCATGCTCCCAGTCCAGTATACTCATTTTAAAGCATCCTATTTTCTGGGTTTATAGATATAGATGCATCTTCATCAGCAGAAGATCCACCCTCTGGTAAATTTTTCTGCCTATCATGTTTCTTAAATACAGTGAAAACTTTTACTCTTCTTATTGGGCAAAGGACCTAGCCCTGGCTCTTCTTTCTTTGTCTACAGGCATTTCGTCAACCTCAGCTGAATCAAGCTCTCTGAATGGTAAAGTACTCCATTGTGCTGCTTACCTAGTAAAGAAATCCCTTATTTGTTAGCCAGTAAACTTATTTAATGACCACATAGACTACAAAGCAAAGCTAATAGAAACCAACCCGGGCATAATTTTATTCATTTCAGAGCATCCTGTTCTCTGCGTTTCCACACACAGGAATCTTTAACCACAGCAGAAAGCTCCCCTGGTGATATTTTCACCCCATCACAGCTCTTAAGTGAAACACAATCATAGTTTTACCTCTTTCTGTTTGGAAAGTGATCACACATATGTTTCTTCTTCTCTTTGCTCATAGATAAGTCTCCGACCTCTGCAGAAGAAAAAAGTGGAGAGCTAAGTGGTAACGTCTTTTCGTGAGTTGTTTTAACTAGTGACAAGTGCTTGTTGTGACCATTTCCCACTTGTGTATAGTGTGCTGTGATTATATTCACCTCCATCACTCTCCTCCGTGTCCCTCAGACTCTTAATAATTCTGTTTCTCTTCCCAGCTAGACCATCTTCTACTTCATGGCTTTGTTTTATGAACTACACAGTTTAGTTAAGGTTCCTAGCAAAGAGTATGTGAGGAGTCACTGAAGAGAGCACAGACAACTTATCAGTGCCTACAACACCAAAGAAAGCCACCCAGCTCCCCTTCACTCTCCCTCAGCAGCCATCAACTGCCTATAGAGCCTCAGGGAGGGATTAGGACTCAGGAGCTCCTCCTCTTTCCACAATGGGATGATGATGAACTCAGTCTTGTGCAAGTCTTGTGTAAATAATCACAGCTGCTGAGAATCAAGAGGGCAACATCTGTCATGCTCAGAAGACAGTGTTCTAGAACACCCTAGGACTTCCTCCTGCTGTTATGTTCTTTCCACTCCCTCTTCTATACAGTTTCCTGAGACCTAGAGGAGGCAATATTGGGGTCTTCTTTGGGGCTAAACATAAAATCACTTATTCTCAGCACTTTAGAAAGTTGTGAATCTCTGCAAGAACCACAAACCCTTGCAAAAGCAAACTTCTCTGGCCAAAGCCAGAAGTAACACTAACCTATGAGCATGCCTATGAGTATTTAGAAATCAATTTGACAGTCACATTGTACCCACTTAGCAAGACACCTACAGTACCTTCCCCACTGTGGCATATCACCTACCCAGACCCGGTTTATAATACTAGATATAAATTTCCTTCTTTGGAGAGGGCTTCAAATCCAGTCAGAAAGTGTTTGGTTACTCCTATAAGACTCATGCCCTCTTATACCTGCATATTAGTAGTACAGCATTAAAGATTAACAGCTCAGTAAGACTTTATGACATTTATCCCCCAGCAGCTTGATTAGAACCTCCCAGCACTGTGAAAACTAGCCAGCAGAGAGAAAACTTCCAGTTCAGTCCCAGTTTTATTTCTTTCTTTAATTTTGATAGTATTATTTTTATTAAAATTTGCAACAAGCTTGTTTTACATGTCAATCCTAGTTCCTCATTCTCCCCCTCTCCTTTGTCTCCCTCCCAATGCTCATCCCATCTCCTTTCTGCTCCCCAGGAAAGGTAAGGCCTTCCATGGGGAATCTTCAAAGTCTGTCACATCATTTTGAGCAGGCCCCAGGCCCTTCTCCATGTGTCTAGGCTGAGAGAGTATCCCTCTATGTGGGATAGGCTCCCAACATCTGTTTTTATACTAGGGATAAATACTGATCCACTACCAGAGGCCCCATAGACTGCCCAGTCCTCCTAACTGACGCCCATGTTCAGGGGGTCTGGGTCAGTCCGGTGCTGGTTTCCCAGCTATCAGACTGGGGTCCATGAGCTCCCCCTTGTTCAGGTCAGCTGTTCCAGTTTTATTTCTCCATGTCCTGCACCCCAAGAATTTGTGCCTTCATTAACATTAACATACATGTGTTTCTTATCTGTCGTATTGTATTTAGAAAATGAACCTACTTAATGATTCTATTGATCACAAACCAAAGATCAATAAAAAGACACTTTCTAAGCACCATGCTTTCTGTATTTTTACACAGATGCATCTTCATCCTCTGCAGAAGAGACATCCTCTGGTAATACTCTCTATCACATTAAGTTAAACCCAATTTCAGTCTTCCTCCTTTTTGCCAAATGGAAACAGTTGTGCATCTCCTGTTGATCTCTAGATGTGTCTTCAACCTCAGCAGAATCAAGTTCTACAACTGGTAAGTCCCCCTGTTCTGCTGCTTAATACTGAGCTGAGTTTCTCATTTGTCATGTTAAACTTAGGAAGTGCGTATTTAATAATCACTTTGGCATCAAATACCAATCAGTGAAAGAAGGTTCATTTTAAAGCACCTTCTTCTCTGGATTCCTACACAGATACATCTTCATCCTCAGCAGGAGAGACGAGCTCCTCTGGTAATGTTTTCTGCTGTCACATTTCTTTTTTATTAAATTTTTTCATTTATTTTACATATCAACCAGTTTCCCTCCCTCATCTCTTCCCATTCTCTCCCCCAACTTCCTGTCTACCCCCTCCTCCATCCACTCCTCCTCTATTCAGAAAGAAGCAGGACTCCCATGGGAATCAACAAAGCATGGTTTATCAAGTTGAGGCAGGACCAAGCCCCTCCTCCTACATCAAGGGTGCATCCCAGCATGAGCAATAGGTTAGACAGTTCATGCATCAGGGACATGTCCTAATCCCATGGCTAGAGACCCTGCATCAAAGCTACACAGCTGTCACCCACATGCTGAGGGCCTATGTCAGTCCCATGAAGGCTCCCTAGCTGTTGATCTAGAGTGGGTGAACTTCCACTAGCTCAGGTAAGCTGTCTCTGTGGGTGCTCCCCCGTTCCTGCCTGTCAGGATCTTGACCTCTTCTTTCTTGTACAATCCCTCCTCCCTCTCTTCAGCTGGACCCCCAGAGCTAAGCCTGGTGCTTGGCTGTGGATCTCTACATCTGCTTCCATCAGTTACTGGTTGAAGGTTCTCTAATGATAATTAGGGTAGTCACCAATCGGATTACAGGGAAGACAAGTTCAAACACCCTCTCCACTACTGCTAGGACTCTTAGCTGGGGTCATCCTTGTGGATTTCTGGGACTTTTCCTGGCACCATGTTCTCCCTAACCCCAAAATTGCCCCTTATATCAAGATATCTCTTTCCACTCTCCCCTTTCATCCTGCCCCCAACTCGACCAGCCAACCCGATCCCTCATGTCATTTTATGCACATTTTGTTTTTGTCTTCTCCACACATGGCATACATGTAATATTCCATTCTAGTAAGCCCCTTTCTATTTTGTCACATGGGTTCTATTAACCCTCTTCTTTCTTAAAACTTTCTCTTCTCCTCCCACAGCCCCCTTCTGTTAATTGACCAATATCTGTACTCATATACTTATATATGCATGTCTAGAAAGATTTAAAACTAGGATCTTAAGATGAGAGAGAATGTGGTATTTCTCTTTCTGAGTTTGTTACCTCACATAATATAATAACCTTCAGTTCAATAAATTCTCTTTTGGAGTTCATCATTTCATTTTTCTTTATAGCTGAATAAAGTTCTGTTGTGTGTGTGTATCACATTTTCGTTATCCACCCATCTGGTGATGAACATCTAGTTACTGTGAATGCTGTAGCAATAAACATGGACATGCAAGTGTCTCTGTGTTAGGGCTTAGACGCCTTGGGTATACACTCTGCAGTAGCGTGGTTGGGTCATATCGGAGTTGTAGTTTTGGTTTTCTGAGAAACACTCATGTGGATTTTCATAGTGGTTCTCTCTCTACCTGTTTATACTTCCACCAGTATTGAATAAGTTCTCCATATCTTCACCAGCATTTGACCATTTAATTTCTTGATTGCAGCCATTCTGAATGAGCCAAGAATTCTTTTAAATTATGTGTATGAGTTTGTGTAAAGATGTGAAGGCAGGTGCTCTTTGAGTCCTCTGTAAGAGAAGTACTAGCTCTTAACCACTGAGCTAACTCCCCAGCCCTAGAAGTAGTCTTACCTTCCATTTCCCTGATGGGCTAAGGATGTACTTGTTCATTGTTTGCATTTCTTTCTTTTTGAATTGTATATTCCATTGTCAGCCTCTCTATTGACTGACAGTTTAGGGTTTAGGGATTTCTTTTTTGCAGTCCTTTATGGATTCTAGATGACAGCCACCTGTCTGAATTTTCTATTTTGTGGGCTGTGTGTTCACTCTGCTGATGGTTTCCTTTGCTGTACAGAAGATTTTAAGTTCATGTAGTCCCATTTTTCAATTATTTGATTTATTTACTCTGTTAATAGAGGCCTATTCAAAAAGCTTTTGCCTATTTCTGCGTCTTTAAGGGTTTTCCCCCATGTTGTCTTCTAGCTGTTTCAGCATTTTGTGTTTTACATTAAGGCCTCTGGTCTATCTTGAATTGATTTTGTGCAGAGTGAAAGATCTAGACCTAATTTCATTCTTCCATAGCCACCCAACTTATTGACCAGGCCTTTTCTCCCCTTCATATGTTATTTTCTGTCCCCAAGGGTTAAAATCTCATTACCAAGCCTTTCCTTGTTGCTGAACATAAAATAAAAGTGTTGTTACAATCTGAAAGTTACACAGTTGACTTAATAATCATAGCTATCCATACTTTAGCAAGAGACTTACATGAAAAACCAACAACCTTTACAATTCTGTTAGAGCAGGGCTCCCAAGATTGGTGTTGGAGATTACCACTATCAATGGGAGAGTAAGTGAGGGAAAGCAGAGTCCCACAGGAACTACTCTTTGGCTCTCTGAGTGGGTGGGTCCCCTGAAATTTGTATCACAGCTTTTGTAAACACCTATCAAAGCTACAAGCAATCCCATTAATACCCATTGACTGATTGATGCTGTTTTTGCAAGTCATTTGGGGTATTAATAGTTTTCTCCTTCATCATCTGTTCCTCTCTCTCTCTCTCTCTCTCTCTCTCTCCCTTTCCTGCTTTCTTCCTCATCTTCACCTTCATCAGCTTCTCCATCATGTCCATATTCTTTTCCTTCACCAATGACTTCATCTTTGCCATCTTCTCCTTCTATACCTTCATCTTCTTCTTCATCAAACTCTTCTTCCTCACCATCCTCATCTTCTTCATCCTCCTCATCATCATAGCATCAACCTTTGTATCTGAATGAGGCTTCCTGATTCTCTTGGTGATAATCAATTGGGGCAGGAGTTTGAGGACACACTCTTGGTAATTATTCAGGTTAGTGACCTCACAGTCAACAGATCCAAATTTTTTTAGATCATCCAAGGTTTTCAGAAGTCTTAAGGTCCTGATATCTTTCCATATATTTCCACTTAGACCTCGTTGTGTAAGACTTTTCTCAATATGTCCAGACCTCTAGATATTCTATCTCTGAGCTCAAGATTTTTTTATTTGAACCTGAAATCAAGCCTACACTAATTAAAATGAGGAACTCTAAGTTCACAAATATTGCTGTTGACCTCTAGAGTTTTCCATAATTTGATTTTCAGTTATCCAACACAAACCCTCTAACAGCTGGTTCCTCAGCTCTTGGTAGATACAATTCCTCATGTCCATGGTCCCTTTGTGCCTTGTATTTAAATTTAACTTCCTATGGTGGGAGTAAAGAAGGAAGTTGTGTTCTTGGCTGTGGGAGGAGTTGACTGGCAGTCCAGTCTGGCCCCCCTGCAGATGAGCATGGCCCCTGGGGCTCCCTCTATCCCATGGCTTCTTAGGCTTGATCTCTTGCAAGTTGAGTCGTATTTGCTGATTTTTCTTCTTTATGTATTCCAGGCTGTATTATTTTTTCAGCTTGTGGTAGAACGCTGAAATTCATTCTTCTGCTTGGTCTTGTCCAATGGTGACACTTCCTGCTGTGCTTTTACTTAAGTGACCCTTTCAGTTCCAGAATTTCTGTTGACTTTTCCAGTGCCAGTCCTGTGAACCGGCCATGGTTAATACTAGCCAGGAAGTTAGCAGTGGTGGCAGTGTCCCTACTAGGTGCCAGCAACAGGACAACTTGCTTCAGTCCACACTCCATTCACATTTAACCTAGCCTCTCATAGTACCATTTGAGGGAGATGTTCTCTGGAAAATACAGCTAACAGTGGATATTAGGTTAGAGGGTTGTCTGGAACACTGTAGTAGCACAATAAGTCCCTCTCAATTATGTTCATGTTTACACAACACAGCTTCTAAGTCCCCATCTAACTCAGAAGTTCACATTTATGAAACACAAGGGGAGCCTTTCCCTTTCTATTTGGCAAATAACATCGTGATGTCTCATCTTTTTGTCCATAGATACTTCTTCAAGCTCAGCAGAAGCAAGTTCTCCAAATGGTAAGTTCCCATTGTGCTATTTAAAGAGATGTGTTTCTTAATCCAGCGCCTTAGACCACCCAGCCATGCTAACAAGAGGTGTGTTTTTATTCATTAGTTTTGTTTCAAAACTTATTCTGCTTAATGATTATATTGACCACCAAGTAAAGACAGTGAAAAATGCCCTCAGTGTCTTTCAGTAGAATTTAAAGCATCCTGTTCTTTTGGGTTTAGTCACAGATGAGTCTTCAGTTGCAGCACAGAAGATGTCTGGTAATCTTCTCAGCCTGTCACATTTCTTAAGTCACGCCTATTCAGGGCTTTCCTGCTTTCTTTTGGCAACTGAAACTAGCTATGTCTCTTCCACTCTTCATAGATTCTTCTTCAACCTCAGCACAACTGACCTCTCCAAGTGGTAAGCCCCCATCGTGGTCCTTAAGCTTACATAATGGGTTTCTAGTTTGTCATATCATATTTATAAAAAATAGCCTGTTTCATGATCCCCTTGCCATTAAATCAAGATTAATGCAAAGACATTCATTCAAAGCACAGTCTCCTCTGCTTCACACACAGATGCTGCCAAGATCTCCTGCAATCTTTTCAGTTTCTTAACTGAAACACAACTATAGCGTTTGCTCTTTCCATTTGGGCGTGAACCCTCAGTGTGCAGAACTTTGTCTATGACATAAGCCCACTATACATAGAAACCCCACATCCTCTCCACAAAGAGGATTTCCTTCACATAGACACTGAAGTGGTCCTTCCATGGCAGACACCTTCTGCCTTTGCCCTAATGTTGGTCAGATGGACCTGAGAGAAGCTGGGCAGAAGGTACATATCTCATTTCATTAGTTCCGTTGTTTCAGGTCATACTTTGACCTAGCCAACACAACAAAAAAGCACACACACATGCGCGCATGCACATACACACACACACACACACACACACACACACACACACACACACCAAATAGGTTGTGACAGAAAGTATATTTATTTGTTCTTTTTACACCACACTGTTGGTTTTACACCATGCTGCTGGTCAAACCAAAGCATTCTTCTCCATTTTCCACTTCAGACAAGCCCCCCCCCCTTCCCTGGCCATGCTCCTTGCTCCAGGGAGCCACTCTCTGAGAATCTTCACCAAACAAAAACAGGCCCAGAATAACGGGTCTGGTTTCCCCAGGAGTCAGAAGAGAGGAAAATGGTGCCAAGAGAGGCCAGTCAGATCCCAGAGAACACACAGACCTCCACTGCTTTTAACTCTACACTGTGATGGCAGGTAGATGCTGGGGACAGGATGAACAGCTAACATGCCTCAGATGCAGAGCCAGGAGGAGAATGTAGAAATGATCTCTTAATTTCAGAGGAAAGTAAGTTACAAAGAAGAAACACATTTGTTTAAGATCACAGAGCTATGGCAAGACAAAACCAGGTGTTGCAACACTCATCCAAGGCCCTTCCAATGTCCTGGGTTTGCTAGAGAATCCTGTGATCCCTGTGACATTTCTGTCTTCAGTAATAAGCCCTCTGCTGCTCTGTCTGTCACTAATGTGACCTTTAACCCTTACTTTCCTTCTTTTCCAGATCACCGCCCTGAGCTGCACAGCTTATGCTCCCAGAACACGGAATAGTTAGAAAGAACATGGGCCCTGGGGCTTGAGGGTTTAAGCTGAGAATGACCTGCTCCTGTTATACAGGAGACTTGCTCTGGAGTCTCCATTTTTTCAATGTTAAAGCAGTGATAAAATCCCCTAGATTAGCTTTTGTAGGGGATTAGATTATCTGGCACACTGGAGATGTGCACAATAACAGTGTTCTTAAGTCGTGTTCCACAACACCATCTTCCCATACACCCTTCTGTACTGACATGTGCAAACACACACACAATACATGCATACTGCTCTGGAGCAGGCTTACTATTGTAGACCCTTAGTCTAATGTAGAATTTCAATGAAGCCACATTTTAATCCCTTCTTTTCACCAATTTCTTTTTCAGCCACAGTTCCAACTTTGACAAAAGTGACTCTACCACCTGGTAATGATCACCGTGCTTGTTGCCAGAGTAAAACTCTGTTCTCTACTCTATGCTACCACATTTCATCTCATCATGTGTTGATAACTTTTCTACCTGACTTCCCTCTGTGTAGTTAATACAGTGTTCCATCTCCCTCACCTAAAAGTGCACCTGAGGAATATGGTCTTCCCCTTTATTCCCAGCCCTTATAAAAAATATTGCCTAATGCCAGATATGGTGGCACATACCTTCAGTTGCCAATACTCAGGAGGCAGAGGCATGTGAGTTTCTATGAGTTTGAATCGACTTTTTTATATAAGAAGTTCCAGGGGCTAGCCATGACTAAGTAATGAGATCAAAAAAACAACAACAAAAAAAAAGTTGCCTATAAAATTGAACTACTTTGTTTTTTTTCCTTAAAAAGTCGGCAGATAAAGTTCTTTAGATTTTTTTTTTTTGAGCATTTAACAAATTGTTTTACTCTTGACGAAAAAAACAAAACAACATTTGTCACATTTTGATGCCAAGAAAGTAAAACATCATGGATAGCATTCCTGTGCTCAATTGATTGGGGTCTGAAATGACAGAGAGGATTTTTCCCCTTCAGCTTGAAGCTGAAATTCGTGCCTGTGAGAGTGCACATTTGTAAACCTCTAATATTTTACACTCATGAGGCAATTATCCCTTCACCTGGTAGATTTTGCATCTTTCTACTCACTAAAATGATAAGGTGTCTATTGATACTGTTATGATCCTTCTTTTTCACTTTTTCACATTTCTTTTTCACTTAGATTTCTTTCCCCTTACAGGAAAGAGTTACAAGCCTGTAGGTACATTACATGCTGACATTTGCACAGTGTGGGTCATGCATGCCTTCAAGACCTGGCTCAAAAGATCCCCTCATGTATTCATGAGTCACACTTTTTCCTCCCTGTTGCTCAATGCAAGCCAGGACCTCGCCAGGGGAATACTCTCTCCACTGATCTGCAAACTCAGCCCATTCTTCTAGCTATACAAGTATCTTGCTTTTGGTGTTTTAATACCAATTAGGCCAAGAGAGGGCAGCGACACTAGACCATCACTGCCAGGGTTTCGGCACCAAAATGTTGTTCTTTCTTTACAGTTATAAGAATAAAAGCTAGAGAAGGGGGGAGGGGTGGTCCCGAGTGAGGGTCCCAAGTGAGTGGGGGTCCCAAGGTAAGGGATCACGTGGGAGAGCATAACAGGTTCCATAGCAGGTGAAGGTGACCAAGGTGGCAAGGCAGAGGGAGTAACACTCCAGGCAGATAGAGCTTGAATGAGGAGTTTATTTAGAAAGGGGAATGAGGGGGAAGGGAAGAGACATAGAGGCACCCGGAACAGAAGAGTGGGGGGAGAGAAAAAGAGGGGGTAGTTGGCCAACTGAAAACGTGCGCGCGTTTCAGAGAGAGAGAGAGAGAGAGAGAGAGAGAGAGAGAGAGAGAGAGAGAGAGAGAGAGAGAGAGAGAGAAGGAGGGAGGGAGGGAGAGAGAGAGAGAGAAAGCAAAAGAAGAGAGAGCAAAAGAGAGTGTTAAATGATCAGGGGTCTGACTTTTAGGGGTCCTTTACAGCTGCCTGCAGACTAGTACTCATGGAACCCTAGGCTGACCAGAGTACTGCCTGAGTGCATTCTGCCAGGTGATGGGGCAGGCCAGCGTAATGCCTGAATCCTTACAATCACACTATAGTCAGAACTAATGTCTATGGATTTAATATCAGTAAGGCTTTTCTTTGGGCCAAGCAGTGCAGGGCTGACTGTTACAGAGACAAATCACTTGGTACCTGTCTGTGAGCGAGACACCTCACAGTTACAGTCATGTGTACTGCATAAATACAGCCATGCCTCCCACAAGGATGATTCAGTCAACAATGGAGCACTATGTATCCATATACAGAAGTGGCTCCATAGACCATGTTGCCTAGTGACCCCACAGCCGGCTCTTTGTGTATAATAACAGTATCCTAACCGCACATTTCTTAGAATGTATCCTCATGATTAAGCAACATAGTTGTACAGGTTTTGCTTTTTATTGTTTTCTATTCAAAATTAAATCTTTTTTTTTTTTTTTGGAAGTATTTATATGTGGTAGTGCCCTCTGGATGAACACCGAGGTTGTTGCCAGTGTTAAGACTCCTGAAGAATTCTGTGGCGCTCAGATCTGTGTAGAAGGATAGAATGGCTAAATTATATAACAGCGTTTTGTTGTTAAAGTGTTGCCTCTAAAAAGAGTAAGGGTAGTTTAGGGTCTTAGAGAAGGATCCCGCTGCAAGTGTCATCCTGAGATAGTGTCTACTATAGAAACCTGACCCAAACCTCTGACTTCTGCAGACTTGCCTCTGCGCCTGGTAGGCGGGCGAAACCGCTGTGAGGGCCGCCTGGAGATGCGGCACCAGGGAGTGTGGGGCACCGTATGCGATGACCGCTGGAACATCAAGAATGCCCGAGTTGTGTGCCGCCTCCTGGGCTGTGGCCACGCGCTGGGCGCTCCCGGCAGAAGCCACTTTGGGGCAGGCACAGGCCCCATCCTGATGAATGAAGTGCGCTGCTCAGGCAAGGAGGACTCTCTGGAGAGCTGTGCCCACGCTGGCTGGATAAGACACAACTGCCACCACTATGAGGATGCCAGTGTGGTGTGCGCAGGTAGGGGATCCTAGCAGGCAGGAGCAGGCTCCTCTGCACGTACGGGCCTAGGCCTGTAAAAGTCCCCAGGCTTGGCTGGGACTTGGTGACAGGCCTTTAATCCCAGCATTTAGGAGGCAGAGGCAGCTGGATCTCTGTGAGTTCAAAGCCAACCTGGTCTACAGAACCAGGTCCAGGATAGACTCCAAACCAAAACAGAGAAACCCGTCTTGAAAAACGAAACAAACAAACAAACAAAAAAATGTTCCCAGGCTCTGCCTCAGCACCACCACCCTTAAGGCATTCATCATTTGTCCAAGACATCACATTTTAGTACAAAGAGCTAGTGGTGATGACATTCTTATCACTGGCTTGACTTTGTTAATGAGCTTACTCTAATTCCAGCTCTGTGAAATATTTGTCAGAAATATGGCTGAAAAATTATGAGTTCCAAAGAACTCATAGAACCATTAAGAGCATAGCAATTGCTGTGGCCAGGCACAGCTTATCCTGTTACTCTCTCAGTCTGTGAGTTCATCAAGGGTCCCATCCTGGAGACACTATGTAACACAGGCCTAACTAACCCTCAGAGTCTAAAATATACTCTGCAGTGTCCCAGTTTCTCTGTGTCCTTTGCATCAAAGATTTTGCCTCTATCTTCCCTGAAAGATATTTTATCGTCAGCTTTGTCTGTCTTGGAACTCTGACGACCACCTGTACAGCACAGTGCCTCCTTCTAATCATTCTAAGTTAGCCCCAAATTGGCCCATGCAGATTTCAGAGAGCTGGAGAGTTCTAAGACTTGGAGAAACCTGAGTTCACCTCATCTATTATGTTGTTATTTTGACTGCAAACTATGGCCATTACTTTTACCTTGTATAAACCCTGTTCGGATAGACATGGAACCCAGACAGAAACACCATCACAGCCCCCCGAAGCCAAGCACTACCCATGAAATGGAAGCTTCACCTGTCTGTTCTGGTGTCTGTACCTTCCAGACTTTGACTGTTATTGTGCCTCTTCACCATTCAGCCTTCCCTCTCAGAAGCCCACTTTTAATAAGGACCCACATTCTGTTCTTGGACCGTACACCAATGTGGCCATGTCCCAAGTCCAATGGGATCTATTGTGTCTAAAAGGCTTGAGAGAATCTGACTGCACATTTACTGGGCTGAACCACCTTGGCCCTGGGATACTGTGCTGTCTTGATGCTAAGCCAGAGAAGTCCCTGATAGCCTCAGAATTCATTTTTCCCAACCTGGGTCCCCGAGCACACTTGTATGAAGAAAGAGACAGAAACCAAGAGCTGGTTCATGCAGCAGTGTTTATATTCATCATTCTTTTGCTCCCACAAAGCTGTTGTTGATAACACCTGTGTTCTCAGTGCTTCTTCGCGTGTGTCAGAATCATCTCTGACAGGAGACACAGGCCCTCTTCACATGTTCTGGAATGTTCTCATGCCATTACGCTCCAGCTGCTATCTAATAATAGCTTACTGTCCTCCTTTGGTGTTTCAGACCAGTGAATCCACTTTTCATCTCCCCTCAACAGGTCCAGCTGACTCTCTTGTGCCCAAGGATAATGGTAAAGTCATCTTCCCTCCTGGGGCCTGATGCTGACTGGGGAAGGAACCGAGAGTAGCCGATTGGGGAGAAAAGGCAGGCAGGCCATGAGGGAGGCCACTTGCCTAGATAGTAGAAGGTCGGGAAAGGAGTCCCTCTGTACTCGGGTGCTGTCCATTTCAAACAGATATATGTTCTGACTGAGTATGTCGTGAGTTGTCCTTTAATCCCCTGGGCAAGGCTCTGATCTGTGGCCTATGGGGTATGGAGGATTGTAAGCAGAATTCCCTATGGATGTGGCCCAACTTCAAAGCCTTTTTTTTTTTTTTTTTTTTTTTTTTTTTTGAGAAAGTCAGGACTTGGGAGATGTTTCTGTTGGCAAAGTATTTGTCATGCAAGTGTGAGGACTTGTTTGATCCCGAGCACCCACATAATAGCCAGACACAGTTGTGCACATCTGTAATCACAGCCCTGGGAAGGTGAGGACAGGAGGATCCTGGGGACTTACTGTCCAGCAAGTCTAACCAAACAAGCAAGCTCCGGGTTAAATGAGAGACCTTGTCACAAAACTAGACAGTCATCAAGGAAGATATCCAACACTCACCTATGGCCTTCTCCACAAGCATGTGTGTGAGCACACACACACACATCAGTGGAAGTCAAGTCAAGGTCATAGATTAAATCATTGGCTCTCAACCTTCCCTAATGCTCAGACCCTTTAATACAGTTTCTCATGTTGTGGTGACCCCCCAAACATAAAATTATTTTGTTGCTATTTCATAGCTATACTTTTGATGCTGTTACAAATTTTGATGTAAATATTAGATATGCAACCCACTCAGGGATTGAAACCCACAGGTTAAGAACTGCTGGAGTAAGGGATGCTGAGGCAGGCCCAACCCACCCCAGACCATTATCTGTGGTACTTCGGTAACATACAGACAGTGCCTAAGCCACACACCATTGTACCAGCTTCTCTCTCTCCTTCAGCTCAGCTGTCCTGTTTGCCTCACCTCTTCCAAGCCGTCATTGACCGAGGCTATCTCCGGAGATTAGGCTACTCCTCCTGGGACATCCATTTAAATGATAAGATGTGTCGCCCCCAAGTCACCGGGCGTTACCTCGTCTTCAATATTCCTTATGGCCACTGTGGCACCGTTAGGCAGGTAAGAGGCCGACAGCAAAGCAATGACCTTCCATGGATGGAGTCCAAGAAGAGAGGCTTAGAAAAATTAAACTTCCTGTGTACATAGAATAAGAACTTCATTCCTGAAGCAGCTCACTGATTTGTCTGAAATGTTCCATTTGGAGATTTTCAGACTCACTCATCCTGTGATAATGTATGACAAATGTTGAATGCAATGGCATGGGTAGTGTGTTGGGTGTGATGGATAGATGAATGGTGAGTGGGCTTGATAATATTCTCCCGGTTTCAAAGCCAGTATTTGTTATAACATGCTTCTTGACTGAACATTAGGACATATCTACCATGGGCAAGTTATGGTACTGGGTATGAGGGGGGAAAGGTTGTCTGTCTGTCTGTCTGTCTGTCTGCTATGTCCCTAACTAAGCAGCTAGTCATATTCCACACTATGGAAAGCACACATTTAGGATATTCAGGACTCATTAAGTATATGTATCTATTTAATTCTCTGCAAATACCGTCTCATCTCATGAAATAATGGCATTGAAATTAAGGAAACTCATGTATATATGAAGGAACTGTTCCGCCCTGACACCCTTTTCAGTATATTTGGCAGTGACATAGTCCAAAACATGGTCCTGGCACTGTTTTCTTGTTTCCCTGTTGTACATATACAAAAGGCTCAGCTGACACCATGAAGGTCACATTCATTCAAACTGACCATGTGATGCAACCGACATAAGCCACAAATACCACACTTGCATTTTGCCTGCTGTTTGGACATTTTTATCCTTTTTGCTATGAAAATTTTCTTCTTACCTGAGAGGTTTCTGCCCCTAAAGCCAAGCTAGAAGCTCCCCCTTTCAAGGAGGAAGGTGACCCCTGGCAGAGAATCTCTGGATCTGAGGCACACATGGTTCAGAAATGTTTCTGGCCTGGCTGTGCCTCTGGGCATCCACACAGGGCATTTGAAAAGGTACAGGTGGTAGCTCCTACCCATCATGCTGCCCATTCCATTTCTGCTGGAAGTGATATGTGCTTGATATCAGCAAGAAGCAAGGCTAGGAGCCAAGGCTGACAGGGTCAGGTCTGCAGTTCAACTACAGCCAAAGCTAGGTTGGGGTCAAGGGCAGAGACTGTACAAGACACAAGTTAGGTATGGTCAGAGCAGTGGGAATTGAATGTATAGAGGAATTCAAGAGTGGGAGCTCCAGGCAGCCATAGTGGACTTGCCACCCAGCTCAAAGTTCTTCTGATTGGCTGTTACAAGAAGGAAGGAGCAGTCCTCACTCAAGGGACAACCCCCCACCACACACCTTCCTGCTGTTACCACAATGGTCCAGCCAGGGACTCCAGCCCTCGGGTACATCATGAATCTGGGACCTGGCCCATATTAGAAGGAAGGAGCTCTGCTGTAGAAAGGGTAGTACCAAGGCACCAGGTACACAACCTACCAATTCTCTCATTTTCACAGGAGCAGAAAGGCTCTCTCAGCTACTCCAATTCCATCAGAGGCAGAGCACAAGGCCACCCTGGCCGAGTCATTGTGAGGCACAAGGTGCCCCAGGTGAAGTTCACCTGCAAAGTGGATGGCCAATCTGCAGTTGAGATTGTGCACGGGAGTGACACTCAGAAGGACGACGTCAGCTATGATGTATCGATTTCATTCCTCCAATCACCCGAATCTCAGAATATGGGGGTTGGAGCTCCTTCTTATACCCATCAGAGGGAAGAGGTCTTCCTCCAGGCCACCCTCCACAGCCACAATCCCAATCTGAGGCTCATCGTGGATACCTGTGTGGCTTCTCCTGACCCCAGTGATTTCACAACAGTCAAGCATGATTTGATCCAGGAAGGGTAAGGAACATGGAAACTCTCCCTAGTTGATGTTAAATGTATTTGGTGTTTCTCTGGGGAACCTGCAATTTCTGACACTGGAGTTCTAAGTCGGAGGGTTTTGGGTGCCCCTTCCTGACCTCTGTCCACAGTGGGGAATACAAAACCCTAGACAACATCCCTTGACCCCTCAAAGACCCAATCCAGTACTTTGGTTCCCTACCCCGCCCTTTCTAGCCTAATCCTTCCTTCCTTTCTAGTTTCCATCTCCTAGGACAAATCTTTGGGACTTTGGCTCACACCAATAGGTTGATGTGTTTTCCCAAACTAAGCTCTTAGTTAAACTAGCCAGATGCCTTCTAGCAGGTTTGTTTCACCAAGTGATTTGCCAAGTGAGAACCTTGGCAAGTTTGTTTGCCTCTGCAGCTCCTTCATTCCTTATCGGGTGCTATTGCATTGGTTTCTTTGGGGAACATACACAAATGTCTATTTGTTCCAGATAGCATGAAGGACACCACCTCTCCTCCCAGTTAATAACTTCTCCCAAGTCCAGCTTGGTGAACCAATAAGTTCTCTGGACTTATTTGCAGAAGCATGAGTAAGGTGTTGCATAGGTGACCCCAAATGTGCCGCCTCAGCACACATCCATCCCGCTGAATGCTGCTGAACAGATGGAGGGCCCTTCAGTTAACCTTCTACCTCTTACATGCTCCAGAGCTCCTGAGATCACATGTAGCAGGGGTTGGGTAGGAGGAAGTGGCTAGAATGGCCTTTCCATGCCCTTCATGCATGAATTAATGTTAACATCCTGGTGTGGGAGTCTCCTGGGTATGGATGATCCCGTCAGTTCTGATTTCGAGTTGGTCTTCATATCTGAAGACAGGTGATAAATGTTCATGAAGAGGTAACCAGCAACTAGTTAAGAAATGCATTATTTATTCGGTGACAGTTTTAGAGCCACAGCAGCCTTAAGCCCATGGGGAACAGTAAGACATCTGCTACCAAAGATCAAGAGAGGAACAAGCCAGCACCTGCCACAGGTTTCTGTGAGCTGTGGCATGAGATACTTAGACTAGAGGGAGTTCTAGAGGGAAAAGGTTCTTCCCCTCTGACCCTGCTTATCATATTAGTAAGGTGAGAAGTTAAGTTAGGAATCAAGATTTCACATCTAGCACACTGTTCTTACTTTAGGCTAATTTTCTCCCCTTTCTCTAGCCTTTAAATCTTAGACTGATTGGACATCTTTATAAATAATATGCATTTTAATACTATAAATCCTTCCCAGTGTTGCCTTAGCTGCATCCCACAAATAAGTTGGGTATCATGTTATTTACTTTTCTATTGCTGTGACAAAACACCATGACCAAGGAAACTTGTAAAGAAAGTGTTTAATTTGGCTTGTGGCTTTAGTGGGTTAGGATCCATGATGGCAGAGTGAAGGGACAGTGGCAGGAAAAATGAAGAGCTCACATCTTGAGAAAGAGTACTCTGGGAACGGCACTAGTCTTTTGAAACCTCAAAGCCCACCCCAGTGACACACATTCTCCAAGGCTTCCCAAACAGTTCCACCAAAGGGGAACCAAGTATTCAAAACTGAGCCTCTCTGGGATATTGCCATCCAAACCACCATGGGTATCATTTTCTCTTCATTCAAAATAGTCTTAAATTTCTCTTAGCACATTTTTGATTCAACAGTTACCTGGAAGTATGCTGTTTACTTTCAAATATTTGAGAATTTTCCAGAAAGATCATTGCCATTCATTTCAAGTTTAATCCCATTGCCACCTGAAAATGCATTTCTATCCTTTTAAGACTATTAAAGAATGTCTTTTGGCCCAGAATGTGGTCTGTTCTAATGAATGTTCTACTTGGACGTGAGAGGAATATATGTATTCTGCTGTTGTTGAATAGACTGTCTAATCAATGTCAACAAGATCTAGTAGGTTAATAGTGTTCCTTAGGTCATTTTTACCTTTTCTGGTACTTTTACATTTACTGACCTTTTCTTCCAATAGACCTACCAATTGATAGAGGAATAGTGAAACATCCAATTATAATAGTAACCCACTATGGTTCTCTCTGCCTCCCACATTTTCATGCTCTGCTTGCAGGTGCATTAGCGATTATTATATTTGGATAAAGACTATTCCTTGCTGTGATTATTTTGGTTAAGGCTCTCTTCTTAGAGGATTGACATTTTCTTTTGTTGTTATAAAACACCCATCTTGTTCCTGCCAATTCTGCTCTCTCTGGAGTTTGTTCTGAATAAGATGAACAGCTGCTGACCTGTTCTCCACTCCATTCCAGTTTATTGATGTCTTTATAGATAAAGCAACTGTCTCATAAGAACATACAGTCAGATGTTTTGTGTATTCTTTTGTAGTCTGTTCTTCTGTCTTTACATTGGTGTAAATATGAAACATTCATATTTAACATTCTTATTCAAGCAGTTAGACTCCTCCACCATTCATCGCATTTGTCTTCTGTCTTGCTCTGCCCTGTGTCGACCCCTTTTTCTGACTTCTCTGATTCTTTTTAATAGCACATTTTATATAACTTTATCTCCTCTTGATGTACCTACCACTTATACCACCCTATGGTTTATAATAATATACTTTCTTTGGGTAGTGTTGGGAATTGAACTCAGAGCAGTGGGGATACTAGGGGGGGGTCAAGCATTCATACCCTGGCCTGCATCTAAGTACATTTTAAAATATAATGTCTGCTTCATAACCTTCCCTTTAGACAAAGTAGGGTAAACCTAGAAGGCAAAGATTGCAGCTAAAACCTTGACTTGTTTTCACTGTATTTAACAGTTCCTTTCTGTTTATGATCAGGTATAGGGTTTCCATTAGCAATGGTGTTAAAGCCATAGTAGTAGTTGCTTCATAAAAGGGAAGGAAGTAGGAAGAACTCCATTTGGGATTCAGAACCTTAGAACTAAGTTTGGTTATATGGGTTGGAGAAAATTCATATTGTACACTGTTTAACCTTTTAAGTCTGAGTTTTTCTTCCTGTCAGGTGCATCAAAGACAATTCTTACTCCAACCTCCATAGCCCTGGGAAGAATGTGGCCCAATTCAAGTTCAACGCCTTCAGCTTCCTCAAAAACTACGATGTGGTTTATCTACAGTGTAAGGTTGCTGTTTGCCGACTCGGGGACTACTCTTCCAGATGCTCACAAAGTTGTGCAAGGCGAGGAAGGAGAGGCACAGGCTCTGCAGAGGTCAGGGAAGAGCAAACTGAGTATTTACAAATAGTGGGGCCACTGAAGATCCACAAAGCAGATAATCAAAGCAAGACCCTGGTGTGATCTCTTTTTTTTTTTTTTTTTTTTTTAACCAGGAAGCAGTGATTGGCCACTTGAAAGCCACACATTGACCACACTGTCTATACTATCCATTTAGATGGGTGGAAGAACCCAAGAGATTGCTTCTCTGGGGTTTGTCACTAAAAATCCTGAGCACTAACTTCTAAGGCAGTTGCTCTATTTGTAGACAAAAAAGAAAAGAAAAAAGAAAGCTGATTTTGTTGTTCTTCACTCTTAAGAACTTGATCATTGTCTTAAAATGTACAAAACATTAGAAAAAGCAGGGTTCTCATTCCCTGTAGGCAATTAAAGATTGCTTTTTAAATGTCTACTTTGGATGCTGATGGGTGGATGGGCCTCTCTCTGTTCTTCTGGAAAGATGAGAATTAATTTCCGGATCTTGTCAGTAATCTTGTAAAAAATAAATCGTTTCCCGGGAAGCCACTGTTCATTTTCTTTCAATTCTTTTAGGCAGAACAACTGAACAACACAACTCATTGATGACAGCTCTCAAAATGTTTCCTTCAGTTGTTTTGAAGGGAACAAATCAGGGCCTTGCTTCTGGGGGTCTGGTTTTTAGCTTGCAAATGGGAGGGCTGAAACAGAGTCATAAGCAGCCAGGGGCTTTTGTGAGCTCCATGAGTGCGCACAATCACGTTCTCAAAACATCTGCAATCCCTGAAAATCACCCAAGAAAGTGAGGACTGCCCTCTATGACTCTCCGTTTCCTGGAAGGAGAAGCAGGCTATGCTGTAACAGTACCTTCAAAGTTGTCACTTTGTTTTGTTTTACCTTTTGAGACAAGGTCTCACTGCCTAGCCCAGGTTGGCTTTGAACATGTGATCCTGCACAGTGTATTCTTGTTAAGAGCATGGATTTGAACAGAGTCAATGGTTTTTTTGTTCTTTCTGCTGCCCAGAAATACTCAGTAGAAATATTTAAAATGATGCCAGGTGGTGGTGACACACGCCTTTAATCCCAGTACTCAGGAGGCAGAGGAAGGTGGATCGCTAGGAGTTTGAGGCCAGCCTGGTCTACACAACGAATTCCAGGACAGCCTCCAGAGAAACTCTGTCTCGAAAAAAAAATTTTTTTTTTTTAAATGAGTCCTCATATTTATCCAAGAAAGTGTTTGGGACTCTGCTGATAAATAGCATGTGAGAAAGATGACAATAGTCTTGTCTTTTGAAGGGAGGAAGGCAGTGTCTAGTGGGACCTGGGGGTTAACTCTGCGGTACTGAGGTGGAAAATTGATAAACAACTCACATTACCTTGGGGACCATTTCAGTTTGGTTACAAAAAATGTCCTTCACCAGTTATTACCTTGGTGAGACTAGGAGCCTTACCTCCATCCCCTACCAGGACAGGGTAATTTCAGAGAAGGCAGAATGGAGTCTGAGGTGCTCATCACCTGTAGGCTGCAGTGAGGCCCCATCTGTACCTATTAGAGCTGACCAGGTGAGAACTTGGATTTCCACTCCCACTCCTATTTAGACAGGAACTGGAATCCTTTCATTCTGGGCATGCCCAGTGGAGAGCCAGGAGTGAGGTGATTACCTCAGGAGAACAGAGAAAACCAGGGAGGCTAAACCACCCCTGCCCCTCTGATTGGCATGTGCCTGGTGTGTGTTCCATGCCTATCCGTTTGCGTTTAGCCTTTCTGAAAAGCTTGGGGGAGTCTCCTGATAAATCTTGGAAGGGAATTTTGCTTTGGGAGACATTCTGAAAGCCATGTTTTTGGAAGAAAACTTAGTGGGTTCCCAGAGGTGACATCAAATGCCCCTCAAATACAGGCACTTATTCACTAGGCTTTTGGGAGTTCCACTTGCTAGGGGCTCAGCATCACTGTTCCTTAGGAATTTCCTTAAAGACAGCTGCCCTGTCCTAGTTCACAGCTCCATTTGAGCAGCCCTTATCCAAAGATGACTCTTCCCCACTGGGGAGTGGAGCATGGATGTCCCTGGTTGCTAGGAAATTCTCTCCTTCATTTACCATATCCCCAGATGATGCTAACTCCTAACAGCCACTCTGGCAAATTGTAGAGACAGAAGGTGAAGGTAGCCTGGACAGTAGATCTAAATGGGAAAGAGGTAAGGACCCTTCCTAGGACACCAACTCCAGGCCTAGAACCTTTGAGCACTTTACTATAGTAACCAAGACTATAATCTCTACAGAGTTTCAATACAGGATAATTTTTCTAGAATGGCATATTTATGCCTGGAGTGTCTCTGAATATCTGTCATGGTGGCCAGCACAGAACTTATAACCAATTCTTGATAGTGAAAAGGCTGGCAGGTAGTTGTGTTGTCTTAAGAACTTAATGTGAGGCTGGGGAGATGGCTCAACAGTTTAGAGCACTTGCTGCTCTTGCAGAGGACCCAAGTTCAGCTTCCAGCTCCCATGTGGCAGCCATCTCACAACTGTCTGGCTCCAGTTCCAGGAGACGCAATACCCTCTTCTCAGCCTTCCCAGGCACCAACACACACATATGGTACACATACATAAACACACTTACATGTGAAATAAATTTTCTAAAAATGCAACATGATCTGCCTGTGACTAGTGAAACATTTAGGTGTTTCTATGTTATATTGAAAAGGAGTTTGTAATAGTGAGATTGAAAAGGAGATAGGCAAAGAGGAGAATTGTTCCATGAATATTTGGGAAACCTTTCAAAGATCATCACTGAGATGTTAAAAAGTAAGTGAGAAGTATCTGCTTTGATTTAGGGCAGGAAAATCAGCAGGCCTGTAAGGACTGTAGTGGTGTCTTTTATATCCATTGTATACCAGTGGATTCCCTATAATACATGATGTACATGATATATATTTATAGAATAAAATGTAACAAAACATAGAAAGAAGCAAAAGCCAAAAATCCTTTGGCATTCTGGGATGCAGCTACCTGCTGAGATCTATCTGGAACATGAAAATATATGTTGTTGGCTGGAAAGATGGGGATATATAGTCTAACATAATTAGCTTTGGTGTTGGCAGGTATAAAGTAGTTCATTTTAGGCCTTCAATAACAAATGCTCAGACCCACAGGAAATAGGAGAGGAATGTTTCATTTCATAACTCAGAAAGCAGTCTGAAGTTTCATTTTACCATTAAGTTCTTCCCATCAAAACTCCCTTGGACTGCACAAGGGTGAGGTATGCAGACTGCGCATCACCAATGGATAGAAGAGCTCACTTCTTCAGTTTCAAATTATATAACATTTTGTCATTCAAAGGGTAGCATATTTGCATTTATTCTTTAACTTTTATACATGACACATTTTACTTTGCATCTCAAAAACAATCTGAGTTATATATAGTGGCTCACACCTTTAGACCTTTAGTCCCAGCACTGGGGAGGCAGAGGCAGGGCCTCTGAGAATTCAAGGCCAGCCTGGTCTACACAGCAAGTTCCAGGCCAGTCAGTGTTCCATAGTGAGACTGCATCCAGAAAAGGTGACCAGATACAATAGTTGTTTATTTCAGTCATCCAATAATAAAATACACTGTCACTATGATATGAACATAAAGGTGTGTGTGTGTGTTGACCATTCAGGCCTTCCTGGTTTATCCCTAACCCTTGTAGCCACATGGATCTGTTTCATCCAGCACTCTCGAGAACACAAGGGCCTTCTTAGGGTCAACAGCTAGTAGACCTGCAACTTCTGGTATCTGTGGTCCATCCGTTGATTTACAAAATGCCTCACTGTCACTGCAGCCACAATCACCACATTGAGAGCAAGAACCATGAAGGAAAAGAGGTGCAGGTGGCTGAGAGGTTGGTTTGGAGTTTCTGGTGCACGTGTTTGAGGCAGAAGTTCTGGAATTGGAAATAGTTTTAGTATTATTATTACAAAATTTTGGCAATATTCATGTTATGCCCTATGAATCTTATGCATGAATTAATAATATATAATTTCAACTTCCTAGAGGGAGATAATTCTCCAACAATCCAAATTCATTATATTTATGTTTTATCTTAGGCCATTTGACTGTGGACTGTCTTTGAGTCTTTCCTATGCAGCCTATCAGGTTTCAATATGCCCAGAAGTAAGTAGGTTGCCCTATGATACTATGACATTGTCTACTGTGAAAAGATAACTTTTTCCCCAAGTAGGCTGTGATGTGGGCACTGGTTAACTTTGTTCCTCATTCCTCATTCAGAAAAATAGGTGTTTTTCTAGTTTGCTTATCCGCTTAATAAGGAACTGGGAAGCTAAAGGAAGTCTCTTTTTAGAAACAGTGCATGTACACTCTTAAAGGCTGCACAAATGGTATAATACAGTGTGCTATGCATTTATATATGCTTATATGATGAAAGCATTCATCTTGTGTACTTAATCATTTGCTTGCTAGAATTTCTACTTCAAGCCTCTAAACTGTACGTCTCAGGAACAACAGATTTGACCCATATCCTATGAGCCACCAAGTGTCCTTAGACCATGAATAGTGTGCTCTTGCCTGAGTTTCCACTTGCACTTCGGTCCCTCTTCAGGCGAATTGGTCCTATGACAGAATCAGCCTTCCATTTGTATGAAGAAATATCTCGTTTCCTTCTTGAGATACAGCCTTGATTGCAGCGAGACGTCTGGTCATTGGTATCACAGATCAACATCTTACACTTCAGATACACAGAGCTCAGATGTCTCAAGAATTTAAAGGCATTAAACTGGAATCTCCCATAGTGTCCAGATAAGGGATACACTTGACAAGTCTCATCTTGACTGCAACTGGAACACAATTTAGGGACAGTCAGAAAGTGCATGGAGGCTTTTCCGTACAAAAGTGAGATAATACAAGCTTTGTACAATGTGTGACTCTAGGAACTGCTCTAGAAAGATATCAGTGTTCAGAGTGTGGTGAGCTTGAGTGGTGGCACTGGTTCTGGGAAAGCTAATAAAGTCCTGCTCTGAGATTCCTGGCCCTGTGCACTAGGCCTCAAACACCAAAGTGCTTGATATCGATTCGTAAGTACAGCTGATTGATTGCCCATCAACTTTTAATGGAAAAAGGCGATTCTCTTTCAAAACACCACCTGCTTTTCCTTTTTTAAAAAAGATGTTAAATCTGTTTTCTTGATAACATAATGTTCTAAGACTGGCACATATTAAAGAGCCTTCCAAGACCTTGCAGAAAATAGCCAAAGTAAACCAAAAGCAAAACCACAAATAGGCCCTTCTAGACAAAATGTAAGTAGTTTTATTCTCCACCAATAAATTTTTATATTGCAATTTTAAAACCAAAGAATACAGACAGCCTATCTAAATATTTTAACTTGAACTATTTGTGGTTAGTACATAGTAACACTTTTTAAATGATTAAGCTTAATAAAATTCCATAACAGGAAACCTTTATATGCATAAATATAAATATATACACACATAGATAATGAGTGTTTTTAACTACAAAACTTGCTTTATTCAAATCATTACTACTGTGGGCTGGGGAAACTGTTCAATCAGCAAAGTGCTTTACACACTACCATGAGAACCTGAGTTCACTCCCCAGTGCTCGAATGGAAGTCTAGTATGCTTGCAATCCCTTGTTAGGGAGGCAGAGTGAGGAAAATGCCTGAGGTTTTTGGCCAGCCAGCCTAGCTGAATCCACACGCTTTGGGTTCAATGAAAGGCCCTATCTCAAAAAAGAAAAAAATAATGAGGGGATGAGATGGGTCACTGGTTAGAGCACCTTCTATGCAAGTCTGAGGACCAAAATTCGGATCCCTCTTAGGAATCTACATAAAAGCCAGGTGAGTGTAGTGGCCTACCTGTGATTCCAACACCCAGAAAGTAGAGACAGAGAAAACCCCAAAGCAAGCTGGCCAACCACAATAGCCCGCTAGCAAGTTCTAGGTTCAACTGAGATACCCAGCCTCAATGAATAAGATGTAGAGTGAGACTCTTGGCATCAGCCTCAGGCCTCCACAGGTGCATACACTCACCCACACATGTGAATACTGATGTGTGTCAATGCACAAGTGAACATGCATTCATAATATACCACACATAGATACAAATAAGAAACATTAATTTAAAAATACGCCAGAGTATCTTTGAGGAAGATGAGTAATGTCAATCTCTAGCTTCCACATGCACACATGTGCCCATTAACTCATTTACCCACGAACCCCTACACACATCAAAAAGAAAAAAAGAAAAAAAAGGAATAATTCTGCTGGCAAATACAGAGACCCATCACATGAGTGCATACCCGCTGTTGATCAAGTCATAGGTTGGCGATGCAAAGTCAGATGTGGGAGAGGCTCGGCAAGTATCCAGAAACACCACCAGACTTGGGTCTGAGGTATGCAAACTGACTTGAACAAAAAGAGTTTGGTTCAAATCCACAAAATATGGTGACTGTACGGGGTTTTCAAATGAGTTGGACTCATAAAGAGCCATGCTGGTGTTGTATTTGCCCAGGACACTTTGGTTTTGTATGACGTCATCTTCAGTTATATACAGAATCTCCACAGTAGAATTATATTCCATCTCACATGTCACCACAATCTGGATGTGCTTCTGACGAGTGATCACTGCAGAAACTGGTGACTCAGTGAAGGCGATTATGTTGGTATAAGAGATTGTGTGGTCCTCTATCTGCAGAATGGGAAGGAATTCAAATTGTGTGCATTAGCCCATCAATATTTCAGAGCACAAAGGAGGTAGCAACTTCATTTCCTTAAGTCACGAGAGGACAGCTTTCACATCAGATACTCTCAACCTTACATGTGCTTTACTTGAGCAATGACCTGCAGAAGGAAGATAGTGAAGGTACAGCTTGTATTAGAAAGGCTGAAAGAATTGGGTAGGACTTCCCTTCCGTTACATCAGCATCATCGTGGAAGGCAAGTTTCCAGCCCTGTAAAGACTGTAAGCTCACCATACCAGGCCTGTTGGCACAGACCTATAACCACAGCTCCTAGGCAGGCTGAGGCAGAAGGATCACAAGTTCATAGCCTGCTTGAGCTATAGAGTTCAAAGCCAGTGTGTGTGGACAACTTAATGAGATCCTATTTTGAAACAAAAATAGAAAGAGGACTGAGGCTAGAGCTGGGAGGCAGAGGGCTTGCCCAGCATGTGTGAGGCCATGCGTGCCATAAATAAAAGACTGAGTTCTACCACACATTTCTTCTGGAAAGAGGCCTAAGTAAATGTGGCTAATTATGAGGTTCCCCAAATGCATGCAGATGCAAGTTTGGCCACAGGGCACCCTAGATGTCTGGGAAATAACTAAGCCTGTGTGTTCATTTTTTGGAAGAAAAAAGTGAACAGAATTAAATATTTATTTCTTATCAATTCCTCTGGTCTAGCCTCTGTCCTCTTCAATCACAAGGTGGTTTAAGTTTATAGCATGCATCTTAAAGGGACCTAAAAGTGTTGACAATGCTTGAGGTCTTAAATGGTACCACTAAAGTGTGCAGACCAAATCGCAGACTTAACAACATTTCATATTTAAAATGTGCTTTTGCTTTCTGCATTTTCAAGGAAAATAAAGTCTTAAGACTAGCTCAGTTTTACCAAATAGAGAATGTAACAGTATCCACACAACTTTTCCTGGTAAGCTAGGAAACCCTGACCACAGATGTTCCAACCCTCGGCAGTGAAGTTTCAGAGCTCTTTGCCTCTGGGAAAAGCAACATCCTCCAGTTACCTTGCAAATGAATGAGACAGTCACGCCTCTGTGTGACTGGGTGTGTGCACATCTGTGAACATGCTTTCTCAGTCCAACCATGGGAGTTTGATATGGTTTGTGAAAGATACAGAAGCTTCATGATTGTGCATCACCATGTGTTCAGCAGTTGACAGAACCCGACTGTGGATTTCACAGTACCTTTTTAATTGTACCACATTTGTGCAGAGGGATAGAGAATTCTACGACATTTGATACACTCGGTCTGCAAGTTGGGTCATTTAGTTGCAAATTGTTCTCATTGTAGTTAAGTGACTGCAGATACGACTTGCTTATGATGACTCTCATCTTGTCAGAAGCACAACTTAAAGATGCTACCAAGAAAAGGGGGAACAGAATAGAAAGAATGATCACGTTTTGGCCAACTAGGAACTTGGCATTTTCAAGATTCCCATGTGCAGATGAGTCTACTACAAGTTTAACCTGCTGGGATTGGTGTTGCATGCCTTTAGTCCCAGCAGTTAGAAGGTAGAGGCAGGTGGATCTCTGTGAGTTCTGAGTCAACCAGGGCTACACAGTGAGATCCAGGGCTACAGAGTGAGACCTTGTCTCAACAAATGAAACAACAGCAACAAACAACCCAAACCCACTGGGCTGGGAGGGTGGCTGTCAGTAAGAGAACTTTCTGATCAAGCATGAAAACCTGAGTTAGAATCTCCAGAACCCCCATAAAAAGCCCAGTGTGGTAGTGTTCATGCCTGTAAGCCTATTGCTCTTGAGAATTGAGACAGAAGGGTCACTAGAGTTTGCTGACTGCCAGCCCACCTCCAGATTAAGATCCTGCCTCAAGGGAATAAGACAGAAAGTGCTAGAGTAGGATACCCCATGTCCTCCTCTGGCCTCTATACAATCTCTCTCTCTCTCTCTCTCTCTCTCTCTCTCTCTCTCTCTCTCTCTCTCTCTCTCACACACACACACACACACACACACACACACACATGCACTCATGCACGCACTTGTATGTGTGCAAATACATTAATGCGTGCACATGCACACACACAAAATAAGTAAGCAAATATCTAAACTCACAGTACCCTAATAGTAGGCAGATACTTAAATAGCCAAGGAATTGGTGAACTTTTCACAATGCCCATTGCTACCTTGTTTAGAGCTATAATCTATACACCTACTATTTTTTACATTTTAATTAAAATATAGTTATATCATTTCCCCCCTTCTCCCATTCATTCCCCAAGAACTTTCTGAATGACCTCCCTCTAATTCTTTCCAAGCCCCCACTTCTAAATTCATAGCCTCTTCTTCCCCAATTATTATGTGACATTTCTTTAAAATTATGTCAAGACAGAAGACATTAATTATAAGTCAACCAGACCCTGCATTCTACAAAAATCCTTTTTAACTTAATGGAGTTATTTGCTTCCTCCTGTAGTAAGAAGGCACAGAGAAGATTCTCAAGCCTGTGGTTTAGCTATATTCCCCCAAGTACACTGGCATAGGCTTTCAGACAAGGCTAGCCACATGCAGACTAAGAATTAAGAAGCAATGTCTATATATGTAATCATCAAAGGAGCTCAAAATAGCTTAAAGGTCATGATAAATGACTTACTAGTGTTTACATCTTCTGTATAAATTGAAGTATAGGAAGCAGAAAAACCTCTGTAGGAATTGGCATAATCTGTAGATAGCACAACAGTCATGGAGTCTGAGGAAGATTCGAAGGTAGGTTGCTCACGGCCACAAACTTGTTTGAGCAGACCAGATGTGGTGGAGGGGCCATCATAGAGTGCGATGAAATCAAATCGGCAATATTCATCCATTTCTAGGCTAAGAAGGATGGCCTCCAATGTAAACATCTTTTCAAACCAATTCTGTTCTATTAGCCATCATTCCTTCTGAAGTCATGAAGGACTCTTCCTTACAATGATAGCTCAGATTTATGATGACAAACCTGGAACTTCATCAGTCCCTGCATGGGACCTCAGAATCTCCAGAAAAATAGTAAACAGCACTGATAGGTGTTCTCTGAAAAGTGCCCACATACGGGGGCATGAGATTTTTTTCCTCCCCACATTGGTCCCCCAGTTGCTGGGGTTACTACAGTGAACCACAATACTTACAAGATCTCTTTAAAGTTCAGTTTTATCTTATAGCCTTTCTCTACTTGTATGTGCCACACACAGTATGCCAGCTCAGGGTGTGGCTTTGGATAATTGGGACTGGTGAAGGATCCTTCCAAAGTGTCCAGGTAGCCACCACAGTTTGGAATAGCTGTGAAGAGACAAAGACGGCTGTCATTTTTCTGTGGTGTATGGGACTTAACATGTCCTCCCTGAGTGTCACACCACTGTCTTCTATGTGGGTCACATTTGAAGCTTTCATCTTCTCTTAGAAGCAGACCTTTTGCCCTTGGTGTGCCTGAGAGTGCATCTCTGCCCTACTGTCAAATGGATCATACTAAAGTGATCTGAACTGGTTAGAGAGACCCTGCACGGCCTGTATAGAGCTGCAGAACATAACTACATTCTCAAGGCTAGTGCTGGAGGTTCTTCACGCACTATTGCTATCTAGTTCCACTGTTACCAGCGTAAGAGCTGCTGTTCTAGACTGCCTTTTCCTAGCATGTCTGCTTGGGCTTCAACACAGAGTCCTTCTCTGCTACTCTCTCCTCTCCCTATCCTTGCGATGCTAGTATTCAAAGCTCACCTCAGATGCAATCTTCTTTAGTCCTCCCCTACCACTGTAGGTGCAGTAGTGGGCAACATGGTAAAGAAAACACAAAGAAGCAAATTGAAGTCCCCCAAGGAGGTATAAAATAGTTTAGGTGGCTCATAGGACTCATGTTGGGTAGCGTCTCCACCTCAGGTGTGAGGAGGTGGCCTGGGTCCAGCTCCTGAAGAGCTTGATGCCCCCACTTGGTGGTTCTTTAGCACAAGATATCAGTGTCAAGAGAGCTCTTCTACAACATCCAGCGTGAAGCTCTCCTTGTGAATCTGCTGCCTCCACTCCATGGCATTCTACCAAGGTCAAACTGGAATCGGAGGCTGAGTATGTAGACTCAGGTAGCATCTAACAACCTAAAAACTGGATGAGCCTCACTGCACACGTGCTCCCTGGTTCTTGTCAGAATCACCTCCCGGAACCTGATAGATTCAAAGGCTCAAGGGCCTCAGCCCACATCTAATGAATCAGACCAGGGAGTCTGGTCCCTGACAGGTGTCACAGAGGCCTCACATTACTAAACAGGCTGAACAATCTCTCCATCGGGCTCAGACAGCATTTTTCAGCCTGTAGCTGTCTGCTGAGACAAATCTGCCTCTCCAGGGAACTGGTTAGAGGAAAAGCACCATGTGTTTCCCCCAGAGCCAAAGAACCGGATTTTCAAAGGTGGTGACTGAATCTGCGATTTCTGTACACAGCACTGGAGAAGTGCCTTTCCTCCTAAGAGGGGCCTGGGAGAACAGACTCAAGAGCACAATGTCCCCAGCAGGAGCTCTGTAACCTGTGCATGCTGGGGGTTGTGGAAAGGATGTACCAAGGACAACTTACAGGTACCAGCGGAGAAGTAGTAGTAGAAGATGAAGACACTTCTTTGGGCACTTGTCCTGTCTGTGACTATCTGAAATGTCAGTGAATTGGTTGATGATTCAAATACAGGCACGAAGTCATTTTTACTGCAGGCCACCCCTAGCAGAGGCCTGTTGGTGGAGTTCCCATCAAACACCTTAATGTTCTCATTTTCACACCGCCCATCTGGATCCAACCTGGGAACACAACACACCTGTGGTTGGAGAAGAGCCACTAGCAAAGTGGCTTTCAAAAGGCATTGTCCCCTGTTCATATTAGCAGACACTTTATAAAGTGGGGGCAGTCCAGTTCATTTAAACCTCTCTAAGACCAGTCCTAAGCCAGAGCCTTCTTCAACATCAAACCACAACCTGAATGGGCTCTGAAAAGTGAACTCACTTGCAAGTTACAGTTAGTGGAATGCTCAAAAAGCCAGGCTTAGAATCCAGGGCCACAGCCCTCCTCCCCTTCCATTGTCCCTGTTCCCCATGTCCTGAGATGACTAATTGGTGAGAATCCAGCCTCACTAATATTTAATAGCCAAGCCTGCTGAAAATCAACTACTCCTCCATAGCCACCTTCCCAGGAAGCATCCCCCAGCTGCCCCTCCCTCTCCCCATATGCTCATTCTGAAGGATAGTTCAATGCTTTGCACTGAGAAGGGCAGCCCAGGATTTCCACTTTCTGTCCATGCTTCAGGCTCTTTCCAAATGCCCACTGAGGATCTGTGTTCAAGATGGCTTTGAGCCAATATTACTAGCACAGAGAAGCTGAACTCCCCTTCCTCCTTAAGCATCCCCCCCCCAGCTGTATAGCTTTGGACTAGCAATTTAACCTTGTTTAACTTCAGACCTCAGTCTTCTCTTCTGTAAATGAACTTCATTTATATGTGAGATTTTTGTTGTTTTGTTATTGGTGTTCTTAGCATGAAGCACCTACCATAAGCTTTATACACGAGAATTTGCCCCAATGAATGTTGACTTATTCCTGCTGAGTTTTGCTCTTACCACAGCTCTGCTCTTTCTCTTTATATATCAAAAAAAAAAATGGAGAGGGGTATAGGTTTCTAATAGCTCTACTGTTCCAAGAAGACTTCTTTGCATTTGACTGAAGGTCAGCCAGTTCCTCCTTCTGCAATGTAGAGCCCTGGTTCTCCAAGCATGGTGGCTGAAACATCAGAGCCACCTGAGAATGTGTTTCTTTTGCAGATTTTCAGGCTCCACCCACATTATTTAAATTAGATAATAAGGACCCCAACATGGCCCAGCATATGCACTTTGATGAGCCCTCTTGGTGATTCTGGCAGCTACAGAGCGAGAACCACCTAAGTAGGGTAAGAACAGGGGCTCCAGAGCTGGGATGCTAGGATTCCATCCTCTTCCTTCATCTACTAATTGGTGGCATTGATCCGGAGAGTGATTTATCTGAGCTTTCTTATCTACTGAATTGGGTTGCATCTGCTTCAGAAAAGTGTTGGAAAATCAACTAGAGCTTATCTTGTGACGTCCTGAGGCTTTGTGGTGCACAGAGTCTAGGATCTTAGCATAGCATAGCAAAGGCATTACAAAACATGCGTAAATGTATGGTGTCTTTAAAATTTCAAAAATTAGCAGAACTAGTCCCCCACCCCTGCCCTGAAGGCTGTGATTTAAGTTATAGGGTGTAGCCTGAGATTGGAGGGGTTTTTCGGAAACTTCTGTGCTGGCTCTAGTATAGATCAGAATTTGGAACCACAGTTTAAGATTTTAAAGTCTACAGTCTAGAACTAGATTAGCTGGGTGCCAACCTTGATGGTTCTATGAACTATTTGACTGACCTCAGCAAGTTATCCAGCTCCTTGCATTTGTAACTCTAGCACTGGCCTCACAGCACCTGTGGGACTCAGATTTTGGCATGCCAGTCAGTCTTCAGTGATGACCAGCGGCCATAACTATTATCATCATCATTATGACCATAATGGGATCTCTTCAGTTTATAGAAGCAGCTGAGTTCCCTCCACTGAGAGTTTGTCTCCCACCCCAACATGGCTAGAATCAGCACCACCCTTGAGAAACTGAAGTCTCCACTTACTGGATGTGGGAGAAGATGATTCGGATGCTCCTGTTTTCAGGCCTCTCTATGGTCCAGGTGCAGTTCTCATCAGCATTAAGCTGTAGGACCAGGGCTTTGTGGGTCTCTCCCAGATTGGCACCTCCCAGACTGGCTGTGCATCTTGATTTGCCTAGTAGATAGCATAGTTGGCACTGAGAAAAGGAGTGGTCCCTAGCAGACACTAGGATTCACCATCCCACAAGGAATAGAACAGACCTATAAGTAGGCAGGTGACTTGGTGAAATACTGCATTTGCTGCAAACCAAGGCATAATCAATGGGCCTTTTGTGTCCTGGGGGAGAAATTGTAATTCTTCTACATGTGGTCCATAAAAGGAATATACTAGGGCCTGAAGAAAGACCTATCTAGAACAGATAAGGAGTTCTTACAGTTGAATAGTTTAAAGACAAGGCCAGACTTCCAGTTTCCTGTTCTATGGGACCCCTGACTGTGTGGCTTTAGTGGCTCTCTGACTCTTGTGCCTTCTCTTACTCTCTTTTCCTTTTGTTGGTTTGTCCTGTCCAACTTGAGTGTGATAGTTTTTTATCTTATTATATTTTATTTTGTTATTTTTAAATGAGTGAATGAAAATCTAGGTACTAGGGTAAAAGTTAACAACAGAATTGTCATTTATAACTTCTGGAAGAGGAAAAAGTCAGCATTCTCTAATGGAGTGGCATTGGGTATATCAACCACACACACACACACACACACACACACACACAAAATCAAGCAAGGACCAGAACAGATACATTTCCCAGATGAGACAGATGAGCAAAACCCCCATGTATTTAGAAACAGATCTTATTCATGTTCTCTTTCACCTGTGATTGATGAACGAAACTTCTGCTTACCTAACAATAGCCAGTCCTATAGTTGCCGGGGAAAAGAGCGCTAATTGAAAAGAGTGGCACAATCCCACCCACCCGGGATCAGCATCTTCATTAAAACCCTGCTCTGAATCTCTCAGTCCTTTCCTTTCCTCCTCTTTTCGATTTTAGAAATGTTCCGTGTGTAGTTCTAGACATAAGCACTATCATATTGTAAAACTTTAGACATTTTCCCTCTTTGTTTTTAGTTTGGTTTTTGTAGACAGGGTTTTCCTGTGTAGCTTTGGAACCTGTCCTGGCACTTGCTCTGTAGACCACACTGGCCTCAATTTTACAGAGATCCACCTGCCTCTGCCTCCCAAGTGCTGGGACTAAAGGCATGTGCCACCACCATCCAGCTACATTTTCCCTCTTAGTAAAGACCCTTTCTTGTATATGTAACTTTTTAAAGCTTACCAGAGTATGTATGTCTCTGTACTGATTTACCCTCAAAAAAATAGCAACTTAAATTTGCATTTTTTAAAAAATTAAGTCAATATCTATTCATGCAGGTATATAGTTTTAGGATTACTTTCCTAAGATATACTGTTAAAAGTGAAATTGTTTGTGCCTTTTCTATTTCAATGAACCTGACCCCATGGTCTATAAGGAAGTGACCAGTAAGACAAAAGTCTTGCAGAGGCCACAAAGGTGAGTTATTCTCTGTAATGAGGGCAGCAGCAGATACAAAGCTTTCTAAGTTTTGGAAGCGGCCTGGTAAAATCAGGTCTTCCATGTTTGAGTTGAAGAATCTGGTTCAATTTTCTTACCTTCAACTGCTGTTGAATTCAGCTGCGCTCCACAGGACGCAACTAACAGGGCCCAAATGAACAGTCGTCCAGTGACCTCCATCTTTGCAGTGTGCCTCAGGGCCTGCAGGCTTTTATATTTCTCTGAGCCTCGGCTTCCTGGCATCTAGGGAAACGTGTCAGTTTGGCCACACAGGGGTGATGCTGGTGAGAACTCCACAGCTGTGGGGCTGCCTCCTGGCCAGCAGTCTCTGGCATTGTACTCACCCTTCCAGGTCACTTGTCACGGGGCTGTGGGCCAGCCAGCCCAGTTCTGCACAGGGCTCTGCAGTTATGTAGCAGTTCCTCTGGCCTTGACCTACACTAGAAGCTTGACCCTGTCCGTGCAGACCATGAGTGAGGTGGCACCACTGGCTCAAAGCCGTGCCTTCTCCAGGAATAGAAGTGTATGGGGTCCAAAGTTCAGCAGACCAGGGATAACATGGTACCTGGCAAACTCTGGGCCCATCCGGACCCTCAGATACCTATAGGAGGCTAACCTGAGGGGTAGGGGAGGGACAAAGGATGGGAAGGAAAATACAGTGCAGGTCAGGCCTTCCTGCAAGGATTTCTGACTCTGTCCCCTTGAAGAAGATAAGCAAGTGGATCAGAGTCCCTCAGGCACTGAGCTTGCAACTTAGAGACATAATTTCTGGTGTCCCACATGAGGCTCAGAAGAAGAGTATATATGTGAAAGGGGCTGCCTGTTCATTCATCCATTCACTTATTCTTTCACTCACTGAGCAAGTCTTCGTTGCTCACTATCCTAGGAGGTGGGAATACAGAACTGAGCACAAGGCACACAGATTTTTACTCTTATGGAACCTGCATTCTAAGTGGGGGGGGGAATAGATAACAAATCAAAAATTCATATAAGGGCAAGTGTTTAGGGTGTCAAAACAGGGTGATCAGACGGAATGTGGCACCTTGGGTGGGAAAGGATGCAAATTAGGGCAAAGGAAAGGCAATAGAAGAAAGATGCAATAGAAGATATCTTGAGGGATTTATTAAGATAAAGGTGGATGTGTAAAGGCCCTGGCAGGAACTTTTCTAGTCTGTGTAAAGGAGGGGGAAAGGGGAAGGGAGATGGCATAAAGTCCAGGCAATTGTTGATGGAGACAGACATGTATGGTAGAGAGAAACTAATCCTGCTCTAACTTCACATGGGACTTTTTAGTGAATGGCCAGTTCTAGGTATGGTGGTTTAAATGGGAATTCCCCATAATGTTCGTGTATTTGAATTCTTGGTCCCTGGTTGGTAGAACTGTTTAGGAAGGATTAGGAACCGTATGGCCTTGTTGGAGGTGTGTCACTGGGAGTGGGCTTTGGGGTTTCAAAGGCCCACTCACACCATTCCCAATTAGCTCTCTTTGCTTCATGCTTGTGGATCAGATGCAGGCTCTCAGTTACTGCTTCACTGACATGCCTGACTGCCTGCCTGCAGCCATACTACCCACCACAATGGTCATCGACTCACCCTCTGGGACCGTAAGCCCAAATAAACACCTTTTACTATAAGTTGCCTCGGTCATGGTGTTACATCATAGCATTAGAAAGGGAACTAAGACACTAGGAATCACTCAGAAGACCCTTGGAAGTTAGAATGAGGCAGGGTCACCTAGAGTGAAACCTTCCTGTACCCCTCCACTCTTCCATGTTGCTCCAGACTCTCTGAAGTCCAGGCATCCTCATTCAGCCCTGAACTGTGACTTGGGGAGGGGATAGTCCTCAACTGTGCCCCAGGGAATCCATTCCTGGTCAGCCCTGGATCAGGGTTAGCCCCATACCCAATGCTACCACAGCAAGGTGACCCCAATGGCACAGGGGACTCCCCAGATGCCTACACAGCTCTGCTGGATTCCTATCTATACAAGCAGTCACATAAGAGATAGGGATATAGTGGGGTAGTGGGTGAGATACCTGTGTGTGGACTTCTAATTACTAAGGACTGTTCACAATTATCTGTGTCTGTGCATAATCACCCCATTCTGGGCTTTGCCTCAACTGCTCCTCCTTCCCATGACTGAAATCTCCTCCCACCCCTGTCGCTGAGCATCAGTGTGTGTGAAGATTTTGTAGTCGCCTGGGAATGGACAAACACTTGGGGTCCAGGTAGGTAAGAAGCCTGCTTTGTGCTATTGCCATTAGTCAGGATTTCTGTGGGCCAGGAAGACCTCCTCTCGTTGATGGTCCCTACACAAGTCCCACTCTTAATTACAGTCCCGATGGCCGGGAGAAGTCATGGCACTTCCCAAAGTGCAAGCCAAGTTAAAACACAATCTGAATCCATTGGTTCTAAAACCTGCTGTGGTACTCTGATCTACTACCTACCATGAAAGTCCCGAAAATGCCTTGTCCCTCCTGCCTCATGCCCCTTTTGATACCCAAACCAGACTTAGTCCCTCAGATAAAGACAAGCTGTCACAGGCCTTCCATATCATGTACTAAGCTGCCCACCGGCTGAGGTTAGAAATGTATTTAACTGTTCTAGGGCCTCGCTGGATAGCAAGAGAATCAAAGCCAAGTAAGGGGTGAAGGCAGTGTTCTGGAAACTCAAGAGAGACAGATTATTTCACCTACAGAATCTTGTAGTGGTGCCCCCCACCCCCGAGACCTAGTGCTGGGGTGAGACCTGAGTGTTCACTTCCTGAGAGCAGGCATGCAGGATTGGTTCCTGAAGAGCAGCAGGGGTCCCTGCTGCACGCCCCACATTTTGTCCATCCCTAGGAAGCAGCTGCTCTCTGCATTTTCTTTTCCTCTCCTTTAATTCCCTTTCAATAGGTGACAACACATCACTAGCTAATATCTCTTTCTATGAACTGTATCTGTGGCGCGAACAGTCCTAGCTGAAGAGAGGAAATTCATGGTGAGACATCTGTACTAGGCAGAGGCTGCAGGGCCTCAGGAGAAGAAGTGCGGAAGGCACACCCTCTTGCCTGTGCGGTGATGAAGGGAACCTGGGCTTCTGTCTTGGGTTGCAGGGTTTTGGTATGTTGATTTTGTCAGCTGAATCAGCACTGGCCAGTGTAAAGGCGATCAAAAGGGGCCACCTGCTTCTCAACAGATGTAAAATCTCCGTGGGCAAGCTCAGGTTTGCCTGCTCCTACTAGCACATATGTGCTCTCTCTCTCTCTCTCTCTCTCTCTCTCTCTCTCTCTCTCTCTCTCTCTCTCTCTTTCCTTCTCTCTCTCTCCTGAAGAAGGGTCTAATGTAGCCCAGAGTGGTTCAAACTCAGTGTAGTTGATGACGACCTTGAACACATAATCCTCCAGTGTCCACCTCCCAGGTGGGATTATAGGTGGGCATCATTACATTCCACATTGCCGTTCTTTACAAGCCACAGAGATCAACCCAGAATTAAACCCAGAGATACCCCACTCTCCCAGTGAGTGATGCTCCTGTCACGACATTCAACAAGCTGGACTGAGGAGGAACAAGCTCTCGGAAGAACCATTCCCATTACTCCAGAGTTCCCACACTTAACTGCTGCTAAAGTTAGAAGTGCCCTGAAATTAGCTTACCTTTTCCTTCTGGTGCTAGAAAAGGACAGGGCACTTTTATTTTCTATTCTATTTTCTATTTTTACAAAAGCACATTACATACCTGCTTGCCAAAATCTCATAGTAGGTATTAGTGTTAGAAGTACAACTAAGAAACATAATACAAAGATTGTTTTCATTAGCGTCCATTTATATAAAAGTACAAATATATCATGTAGATGGCATATGACATAAACACTATAGAAGTTGGCTTCAATCAGAAAATATTCTATTAAGAAATTGAAATATCAATCATGAATCTTTCTTTTTATCCACCACTGCTATGTCAGAGTCCTTCACTTATGCTACAAAAGCAAGGTGGCACGGCACCAACATCTGCGTAGACACTACATGCATCACAGCACTGGACGGTACGACAAGGCTCAGTGATGGGTTTGGCCAGGATGATCTTGTCTTGGGTGAGCTTGCTTGGTACAATACAGCTTGCAGCAGCATCTGCTTCTTTTGCAGTTCTTAAAAGACATGAAACGAGGTTAGAATTGTCCTTTCCAGTGAGCGTCTACAATCATGAGGGCTATGTGGGAAAGTCCAGGGCTGGAGCCCACCACACATGTGACATCAGCCCTGGGTTAAATCTCTCTGTTCCTTTCCCATCTTTCCCTCTTCTACAATGGCTATGCACGTGAACCCAGGCTAGCACTCCAAGCAACGGAGAGTGAATTGCACCCCAGTGACTGCCACAGGCCCATGAGATGTGGGAATGATGGAGAAGATGCTACAGTTGGCTGGGCTCAGCTCTGGCCTCCAGAATCTAAGTCCCTATGAAGGGGCACCATTACCACTGACAGCCAGCCTCCCTCCCAAACTTCAAACATCTCTCATCTGACATCCATCTCTTTGGAGTGAGTCTCTCTTCTCTTGGCCCACTTCACTTTCCCACGGCCATTGACAATGAACAAGGGACCATGTGAGCTTCCCAGTGAGTGGTCAGAGGTCACTATGGCCATACTCTGTGAGTGGGAGACAGCGCATCCCCAAGGCACCCTCTGTGGATTCCCCAGTCTACAGTGCTGGATGGAAAGGATGCTCAGTCAGGGTCCTGTTAAACACCAGAAGGCACAGTCCCTGAGGCCAAGTGACAGAAAGCAGTGCTGGCACACACTGTCCATCCTGAGAGCATCAGGATTGTGAGCCGGCAGCCCCAAGCTAGAAGGAAAACCCTCAAGCTTCTGTGTCGTCTGTTCCCATCCTCTCACACCTGACAGTGGCCCTTGACTGTCTCCTACAAGTGACCCTGTTCCAGGAGAGGGCCCAGTGTCCCCATTTGATTGGGGTATTGTTCATTCTTACCCAGCTGAATTCAGTGCCTTGGTTACTTTGGAGTAAAGACAGAGGACAACTCCTATCAGTAGAAGCATGGATGACAGGATCCCACCACCAATGGCAATCATGATTATTGCTCGGAGATCAAAAAATTTAGACATATCTGGGCAAAGAAGTGCAGACAAACAGTGAATGTGGCCTCCCTCCCACACAGCCATTAGCATCCCCCACACACTTCTTTCAGTGAAGAGGAAATGGACCTCAAACACAGATTACATGTAAACCAAAGGGGCTCTTTCCAGAGAGGTTTTAACTGGCCCAAGGTAGGTAACAGGGAAAATTTCCATGCAAAGGAGATTCAAATGTAAAATCCTGAGGCAAGAGAGCTAAAGGACAGATAGGATAGATATGCAGGCAGAAGTTAATAGACCCTTGAGTAATAAATAGAAGGACTACCCTGGAGCTAGCTGTTGCCTCCTTCCCATGTGCTTGGGGCTTCCTGAATTATGCTCATACTCAGAGTCACACCCAACCCCACTCTGAGTGTGAAATTCAGAGGTCTTGTACAGAAAAGACAACTAAGACAGAACAGCACTAGGAAGAGCCTGAAAACCCACTTTGTAGATATTGGATGCTTATGGGAGGCAGGGGTGGGGTGGGGTGGGTGATTCAAGCTCCTGCTATCCTTCTCAGGCCTGTATCTTCAACATTTCTCATCTGGAATACTTAAGTTCTTTATACTTAACTCTGACAGTCTCAGGGGGAAAGTGACGTGGGGAAACAGAATTCTAGCCACCAAAGCTCACTTGCTGCTTTCTGGTCCTTCTCATTGCTTGGTGAAAGCCAACATTTTAAAAACTACAACTAGACAACCAAAATAAACCTCAGGAAACAATGCTAAGCATGGGTTAACTTCCTGGAAGTTACTGGTTAGAAAGAACCCAGAAGCACCCAAGAAAACACAAGGTATTGTTAATGTTCTTTGTTGCCCACCATAACTAGATGGTAAGTCCTTATTGCTGAGGATACCACACACTTTGGTTTCAGGACAGAGAAATCAATCTCAAACTGACCAGGAAACTCTCCCCTAATGAATAGTTTTCATAGCTTCAGAAGGTGTTTGTGCAGGCTGCTGGGGGGAAAAAAAGAGACCAGAGGTCTTACTCCATGCTGAACTCTGTGCACTACAATACTAACCTCCCAGGCAGAATATACTCTGGTATATATGTAAGAGGCAATAGTGACATGACTTTTTGGTGCATTGGATGGGGGGGGGTTAACCAGTTACTTTTTGATTGATTTGAGGCCTGCTCCATGAGAGGAAATTCATGTATGGTAATGTAGTCCTGGTCAAAACTCTTGGCTGGGGAAGTCATGGGCTTTAGGAGGGAACTTACTACTCATATTTCACTACATGGTCATGCTGTCGAACTGCCTTTTAATATTTATGTTTACACTGATAGGTCAATGCTGGTCTTGGTTTTGGTCAAAGAAGCTTCTTTCAAAAAATAAAAAAAATGGTACTTAAAACAGAAAGAAAGTTGTAATTACCTAGGTCTAAATTTGAAGAACTTACTTTCAGAAGTGTGGCCTGCTGGAATGGACAGCCATTGTTAGCTCTTACATCTCCTCAGCCTGGGACACATGCTGTGTGACATCAATGCTCTAGATACCAGCTTTCTTTCACGGAGTTCTAAATTCCATTCCATGGTCAAATAAACCTTAACACAAATCTCCCAAATACATCTGAACATGTGCAACTCTTCACTTTCCTTTTCAGATTGTATCCCTCCCAGAGAAACTTAGAATTTGACTGCTAATCAAAAGTAAATTTGAAGTTTCAAAACAGAAAAAAAAAAAAAGAAAAAAAAAAAAAAAAAAACTAAGGCAAGGAAGCCAATGCCTTAAAATGCTCAGTTATCTAAAACCCAATTATAAAAAATTGGCTAGATTTTTTTTTTATTTTAGCTACACAAAATGTAGCCACATAAGAGAATTAGGCCAGAGGCCCATTGGTGTCATGTCACACTTTATGGTTAAGATGAAAAGATCCAAAAAGGTTGACTCATGGAAGATACCTACTTCAATCATATTTCTCAGTCTTCAAGGTATTTCAACCCAGAAAGGCAAATTCAAAGGTTACTTCTTGCTGTTCTGGGAACCAACCAAGTGAGATTAAGAACAGCAGTGACAATGTCAATATTTTCAGGCATAAGAAACTCCAGATCATAAATGGAATCAGCTTAGATGCTCATCAGCTGCTGAATGAATAATGAAAATGTAATACATATGTAATGGAATTTTATTCAGATGTAAAGAAAAATGAATTCGAAAATATGCAGGAAAATAGAACTGAAGAATATTATAGTGGGTGATATAACCTAGGCCCAGAAAGATAAACAGCACGTGTTCATTCTCATATCTGGATCCTAGCTTCAAATATTCAGATTTATATGTTGAATTTCAAGTATATGTAAAGGTCAGGAAGCCAGAAATGACCCGTGAGAGAGGGGAGGGAAAGCAGCTTAATGGAGGGAGGCAATGGTAGAACACATGATTTAAGTATATGGGAGGGGGTACTAGGGGTCGAAGGCAGGGATGGGGGCAGGTGAATGAGGGAAAGGAGAGGATGAGGGTAGGTTAATGAAAACTAAAGCTGCTTGAAAAGGCCTTATTGAAACCCCACAAGTTAGCTAATTTAAAAATATATAATTTTAAAGGGGCTAACTGGTTCAGAAGTTAGGATCAATTGTTGCTTTTGCAGAGAACCTGAGTTTTACTCCCAAAGCCAACATGGCAACTCACAACCATCTATGACTCCAGTCCCAGGGGATCCTAAGCCCTCTTTTAACCTCCATGGGTAGCAGGAAAGCACATGTTACATTGTATATGCATGTTACATTGTATACATGCAGACAAAATACTAACACATAATTAAGTCTAAAATTTTAAATACAAAAAATTTAAAAAATAAAAAGGAGTCTAAACATATTCGGCATAGGAGGATAATGCTGTTGCCACCAGAAAACAAAATTTACTAAATGAAAAATCTCAGGGCCATGTATACTATATTTGGTGACCACTATAACTGGATGGCAAAACTCTAGAGCTGAAGACACTACATGCTTGATTACAGAACACAGAGAATCCAAGTTGGAGCTGAGAGAGAAACTTTTCTCCTACTGGCTAGCTTTCAAGTGCCAGAGGTATTTTCATAGGCTTCTGGGATAGAAAAGAGATCAATGAGCCCAGCAGACTACAATACTAACCCTCCAGATAAGATGTATCCACTAGAGCAATAGTGGCATGGCTGTTAATGGGGAGGGAGGTAACCAACTGCTTTCTGGTTAGATTTGTGGTCTACTCCACAAGAGGGAATTTATGCCTGGACTATAAACCTGATTAAGAACAAACAAACAAACAAAAACCTTAGCTACTGTCCTATTCTGTTGCTGTGATAAAACATTGACTAAAAGCAACTTGAGAGAGAAAAGTATTTACTTATCTTTTAGGTTATAAGCTATCATCAAGGAAAGCCAAGGAGGAAACTCAAGGCAGAAACTTGGAGGCAGAAACTGAAGCAGAGGCCATGGAAGAGCACTTCTTACTGGCTTGTTCTCCACGGCTCACTCAACTTGCTCTTTTACAGAACTCAAGACCACCTGCCCATGGATGGCATAGTCCATAGTGGGCTGGGTCCTCCCATACCAATCATTAATCATGAATATGCCCCTTTTGTCTACAGGGTAATTTGATGAAGGCATTCTCTCAACTGATATTCTCTCTTCTCAAATGACTCCAGCTTGTTGACAAGAAAATAAAACTAAAGGAAAAGCTGAGTGACAATTATTCCTAATATATAAACTAATGGCATGACCACTCCATGCTATGATTAAGAAGGTTGTTATTGTATATATAAGAGAGAGAAAGGGAGAGAAAGAGGGAGAGAGAAAGGGGAGAGAGGGAGAGAGAGAGAGAATAGCCAGAGAGGCATCTGGAAGAGTTCAGAGCAGAAAGAGAAAGAAGGAGACTGAACCTGGTCAACAGATTGGACCTAGCCATGAGAGAAGCGGGAGCAGAGCAGAGAGAGAGAGAGAGAGAGAGAGAGAGAGAGAGAGAGAGAGAGAGAGAGAGAGAGAGAGAGAGAGACATGGAGAGAGGGAAAGGGAGAGGAGGGAGGTAGAAAGAAGACAAAGAAGAGAGAGCATAAAACAAATAGGGTCATAAGGAGAGTGAGTAGCTATTGGGAAGGAAGCCTGTGAGCTCAGGGAGCTGGGGTATGGGAGGTGGTGAGATGGGCTAGGGTGCTAATATGGATTTTGAATTGTATAACAGATACTTGTGATACTGAGGAAGCCATTAGGCCAGCGTGGGCTTTGATATGCTAATAAGCACCACGGATAGCCACTTGTCCTTTCTGCCTTTTGGAAATCTGGAGAAATGGAGTTTTCTTTGAACCTGACACCCTGTTTCACAAACTCTAGGTTTTGGAAAGCTCTGACATATTCCTGGGAGTCTAGAAGACCACACACCATTTAAAGACCTGTGCTTGAAAGGACTAGAAACACACTAGAAAAGTATGAGCTGGTTCTAAGATACTGGCATCTGGAGGACATTGGTGGCTCTTTCCAAGAAGGAGGAGGGGCCTGAGACATGGTTCTCTGCTGTTTGGCTCAACATTGCAAGCTTGGCCCACAGGTACCCTGAGCCCCTCACCAAAGACTGGAAGATCTTGTTGTGGTTCTCGTTTCAGGAGTTTAAAGAAATATTTGCCTAATTATTAACTGTCTCTGGGTAAATCGGTGTCCGCATACAACAAAGGACACAGATGTTAGAGAATCAGTTGAGGAAAGATATTCAAGAAGCTTCAAGACTGTGACATGCAGTAACATCTGTCCTTGGGAGACAGAAGGCTAATTTTTGAAGACATCATGTTGTACCATTTAAAATATCTAGTTTTCAAAAAATGACAATAAAGCATGGTAAAATAGGACCCACAAAAGATAGAACAATTAATTGAAATGTTAATTGCAAAGGCCCAGATTTTGGTCCTACTTAGACAAAGATTGAATTCAGCCATTTTAAAATATGATCAAAGAAAGTCTTACCTAAGAGAGAGTATAATGTTATCATAAAGACTTTTACTAAGAGGGAAAATTACTATGAAGGATCAGGTAGAAATAAGAGTTGGAAACTATAATAAATAAAATGAAGATGTCACCAGTGGAGTTCAATATCAAATTTGAACAGGCAGGAGAAAGAATCCATGAACCGAGAGATGGGCCAACTGAGGTTATCCAGAAAAGGGGAAAGGATAGAAATGGATCTGGGCCTTTCCATTTTTCTTCCAAATGTGTGAAGAGCTTAAGTCATCCCCATGCTGAAGCAACTGAAAATGAACAATTCTACAGAAGGCACCGGAGAACTGAAATCAGGACCAAGAGCCAAGTCCATAACCCATATAGACAGGTGAATAAAGAGAATCACAGCTTACCAGCAGTAGTCAAATTCCAAAATGGTCATTACCACATTTCCTGGAGTTAGTAGGAGGCTAGCTGCAGAGTTATGAACTCCTGGATGCCCAGGCTGAACATGGGAAAGATGGAGAGTCGTTGCTGTTGTATGCTGGGAGTTTATATATTATTTCAGTTTTACAGGGTTGGAAGTTAAAAGGTTTCCTTGAATCTCAGACATGGCTTTGGATTTTTAAAAATATTATATATGTGATAGGAGTTTTAAACTTTACACATTTTTACTTCAGCTGAGATGCGTGCTTGTATGTCTATGTTTCTAGGACAGGTGTAACATTAGGCTCAAAAGGAATGGACTCAGGTAATTTGATCCAGCTGGAAACTAAACTTGCTCATCAGAGAAATACTTCTGCTCCTGGTAAGAAATCTGGCTTCTGAACAAAGCCTTGAACAAAAGTAATTCCAGTAGGAGGCATGGATCTTTCTCTTAGGTCACCTCAGATTTTAAATTAAAAAAAAAAATGGAGCCTGAAAACAAAACAAAAAAAACTGACAAGAACAAAAGTTCATATACTACAAGCCTGACTATAATAGGTACTCTCTTTAACGTTGGGTTTTTTTTACAGCTGTTCAACCCTGAGATGTGAGACTGCCAGTGTCACAGAATGTGTGCTTGAACCCTAGTGAACAGCTTGGCCTCATGTCACTGTACAACGAAATACAATCTGTAGCTTTAAATGAAAGTGTGTTTAAAGCCTCAATCCATCATTCTCTTTTTAAATAATTGGAACAGTTGACCAGTTTTTGATTGGCAGACTCTCAACTGTTAGACTTTAAATAATCCCAAATAGTATATTTCTTGGGAGCTAAACTATGCATAGATGTGGGGTCGGGATTTGGAATTCTGAGAAAGGGGGCTGTAAGTTGACGTCACAAAGGATGGCTTGGGGCTGGTACATTCTAGCAGTCTTGGCAGACCTTAGTTCTCCCACAGTGAAGCACGTCAGTCTGTATCTTAGCTGCTCTAACGGGGTGGTTTAGATCCTTATTTCTCAAATCACAGGTTTGAGAAGCTGCAAGTTTGCTGAAGCATACTATTTCTGAAACCTTTCTCTTCTATTTAGTTTGAGGTGTGTGTGCGCACGCGTGTGCACACATCAAGTGTGTGGGTGCAGGCTTTAAATAATTGTCTTTAACTTGGCACTAGACAAGTTTGACTTTGGTAAGTATGTTTTTTGTAAAATTGTCTTCTGTTGTCTGTAAGGAGTACGGTTTTTCTGCCCGCCTCTAAGTTTGCTGTTCCCCAGTTTCAGATATTAGACTAAGCATATTGCTTATACCAAACAAGGGGCCTCTGTGGGAGGGTTAAGTGCTTAGCAGGGAGATTTATAGTCTGCTAGAAGACAGCATGAGGCACAAGGGACTCCTGGGAAAGCTGGTCCATGGTCTGGGCAAGCCTGTTTCAGCCTCAGCAAGGGGTTCACTGGACCAGTTATGAATATTTTTAACCCTGAGATAACATAACCTAGTTTGTTTGTGGGGTTCTCCCTACCCTTCACTAAGAAACGCTTTCAAAATAGATTTGTACTTTCTCAGCAGTTTTGGACAATAATATCTTGAAAAGTCACTCCCTCAGTCCATTAAACTGGTCTAACCCAACGTCCTTAGTGGGGTGCGTTCTGATTCAGCTCTGATTTTAAGCACAGTTGAGGCTGGTAGGAGACTCCAGGCCCGACTTGTCCCTCACTGCCCGTGAAGAGTAAGTACTCTTTTTACTATCGCCCTCACTTACTGATACCTGGATTTTACATCCAAGTCCCCTTTCCACCACAAATAAACCCTCTTACCCACCTGAGGTCAGCGGGGACCTCCCTGGACAGAGTTCTTCCTGCTCACATGCATAAAAATCTGTGTTTGGATCCTTTCTGCTTCACTGGAAGGCGGGGCGTGGGGCAGCAGTGGCCAAGTGGTTGCCTGAACTTCTCTTCCAGGAGTGAAAGATGTTCGACCTGAGAACGAAGGTTATGATCGGCATCGCTAGCAGCTTGCTGGTTGCTGCAATTATGCTGATCATCGTTGTACTTTGTCTTTACTTGAAAATAGCCAAGGCACTGAAGTAAGTCACATGAGTAGGAGTGAACCACACGTCGTCAATGATACACTGGGCCCTTTACCAGAGCGGGGTCACTTCTTACTGCAGTGGCCACTTGTAGGAGACAGTCAAGGGCCACTGTCAGGTATGAGAGGATGGGAACAGACGACACAGAAGCTTGAGGGTTTTCCTTCTAACTTGGGGCTGTCGGCTCACAAGCCTGATGCTCTCAGGATGGACAGTGTGTGCCAGCACTGCTTTCTGTCACTTGGCCTCAGGGACTGTGCCTTCTGGTGTTTAACAGGACCCTGACTGAGCATCCTTTCCATCCAGCACTGTAGACTGGGGAATCCACAGAGGGTGCTTTGGGAATGCGCTGTCTCCCACTCACAGAGTATGGCCATAGTGACCTCTGACCACTCACTGGGAAGCTCACATGGTCCCTTGTTCATTGTCAATGGCCGTGGGAAAGTGAAGTGGGCCAAGAGAAGAGAGACTCACTCCAAAGATATGGATGTCAGATGAGAGATGTTTGAAGTTTGGGAGGGAGGCTGGCTGTCAGTAGTAATGGTGCCCCTTCATAGGGACTTAGATTCTGGAGGCCAGAGCTGAGCCCAGCCAACTGTAGCACCTTCTCCATCATTCCCACATCTCATGGGCCTGTGGCAGTCACTGGGGTGCAATTCACTCTCCGTTGCTTGGAGTGCTAGCCTGGGTTCGCGTGCATAGCAATTGTAGAAGAGAGAAAGATGGGAAAGGAACAGAGAGATTTAACCCAAGGCTGATGTCACATGTGTGGTGGGCTCCAGCCCTGGACTTTCCCACATAGCCCTCATGATTGTAGACGCTCATTGGAAAGGACAATTCTAACCTCCCTCATTATGTGTGTGTCTTTTCTAAGAATGGCAAAGATGGCAGATGTTGAAAACTGTATTGAACCATGCAAGTTCACCCAAGACAAGATCGTCAGGCCCAAACCCATCATTGCTGAGTCCTGTCGAACCTTCCAGTACTGTGACGACTGTAGCATCTATACAGATGTTGACAGCCTGCCACCTTGCTTTTGTGGCACAAACGATGGACTCTGACATTTCAGAGGTGGATACAAAACTCCTCACAATCAGGATTTCTTTGTTGGTAGAATATTTTGTTCTTCAAATCAATTTATATAATGTTTATATTCTTATTTACTCTGATGTTATTTTTGTTCTTTGTATAATCACACATAAAAATAATCCTTTACTTTGGTGGTGGTTGTGAATGTCCTTTATTCTAACTTTTTTACTCATTTTGATACTTGAGCCTATAAATGTTGCAATGGAAGCAGGGGAATTGAAAGTAAAAAGGGGGGCATGTAAATAATTTCAAAGAAGAAAGAACACATAAAGTCAAATGGGACAAAACAGGTGAACAGAAAAAAGAGCAAAGGAAACATAGAAACAAACACATCAGCACACAGAAATCCCAGAAAAACACAAAATTGGGAACCATAATGTGTAAGACCTGTAGGATAGAAAGAAAAATAGAAAAAAAAAAAAAGAAAGAAAGAAAAAAATCCCAGATAAGGCATTATGAGACAAAGGACAAACAAAAGAATCTCCAAAATCCCATTGAGTTTGTTTTGTGCTGGTCATCTACTATTGGGCATGGGGCCTGGCCTTAGGAGTGGTTTGTATGCACAGTGAGACTCCATTAGAGAAAACCAATTTTTTTCATTTGCCAGTGGCTATCAATTGGAGACAGCTTCTGGGTTAGGGACACAGGCTTATTTCTACTTCCACCTTAAGCCCTGAGACCCCAAACCTGTGCAGCCCTGTCCATGCTGCCAGTCTTTGTGAGGTCATACACATGCCAATTGAGAAGGTGTTTCCTTGGTATCCACCATCTCCTCTGGCTCTTCAAACATTTCTGGCCCCTCTTCTGCAGGTTTCCCTGGGCCACATGTGGAGGGAGGGAATTACAGAGACATTCCAGGTAGGAGCAAGTGTTCCGAGGTGTCTCACTCTTTGAACATTGTCTAGGTGTTTGTCTCTGAAGATTTCTTTTTTAAACTTTATTTATGTGTATACATATATACCTGATTGTATGTACACCACATCTATGAAGTGCCCACAGAGACCAGAAGAAGGCAGTGGATCTCCTAAAGCTGGAATTACAGTGGTGAGCTACCTGACATGGGTACTGGGAACCACACTTAGGTCACCTGGAAGCACAGCAGGCACTCTTAACTACTGAGCCATGCTTCAGCCTTCACAAAATATTTTTATCAGGAATATAAGAATTCTAGGGGCTGGACAGATAGCTCAACAGTTAAGATCACTGACTGCTCTTTCCAGAGTTCGTGAGTTCAATTCCCAGCAACCATATGGTGGCTCACAACCACCTGTAATGAGATCGGGTGCCATCTTCTGGCCTGCAATGACACATGCAGGCAGAAAAACTGTATAATAAAAATAAATCTTTAAAAAAACAAAAAAGAATTCTACCTGGATGTATCATAATTTACTTGAGCCAAACTTTACTACTGAAAACACATTATTTCTAAACTCCATTTATTAAATATTAAAAGCATAGAAGTTCTTATCACTAAACACATACTAACAGAAAATAAAACACTTTCGGGTTAGTAAGCCTAAATTCTGAGGGTCAGGTTGGCAAATCTTTTACCAAGTTGCCAAATTCAAGTGCATACTGGTTTATTTTCTCCGTGCTGACACAAAATTCCTGTTTCTGAAAAGGGAAGCAAAGATTTTTTTTTCTGCCTTTAGTCTTAGGGTATAGTCCACTGGGATGAGATGGTGGCAGGAACATGTGTCACACATGTGTCACACAGAAGCAGCAAGTCACACAGTGTCAGCAGTCAGGAAGTAGAGGGAGATGAAAGCTGTGCTCAGCTTCATCCTTTTTATCAGTCTGGGACCCCAACCACCTACATAAAGGGTTGGTCTTCTCACCTCAACCCAGTCTAGTAACTCCTTCACAGATATACCCAGAGGTCTGTCTCCTGGATGATTCTAGACCCTATGAAGTTGATAAAAGTATTAACCATCACAGGCTTCCAAGAATTATGGGGAGGGCCAGTGTTCTGGGCTGCACAGACTGTAAGAGACCAGATTAAACAAGATTAGTTAAGAGTCTCTAAAGAAATAGAACTTATAGAATGAATATGGTCCAGCTAGTCTAACAATGAAAGTCTACCAACAGAATCCAGTAGTAGTTCAGCCCATGAAACTGGATGTCTCAGCTGGTCTTCAGTATACACCAGAACCCTGAAGAAGTAGGCTCTAATGCTAGTGAAGGAATGGACTTGCCAGCAAGGGGGAAGGGAGCATGTTCTTATAGAGGCTGCTACCAGGTAGTGTGGCCCAGATTAGAAGTGGGTCTTCCCACTTCAAATCATTTAAAAAAAAAATCCCTCACAGGTATATTCAGCTGCTTGGGTTTTAATTTCAGATGTAGTCAAGTTGACAACCAAGAATAATCATCGTAAGACCAGTCCTTTCCAACTTGACACACAATCATATCTCCTTATGTCATCCTTAATTCTCAAGGTTATCCCAAAAAGGAGTTGAAATGTTGCAGCTGTCCACTTCTGAGTGGTACCTGCATCACATGCACAATTAGTACACCAGGTCCTAGCCTTCTCTTCCTTAGTCAGCTGATTATAGGGCACACCCAGGGCGCTTAGGTGCAACATACTGCAATGTAATGGGGTTAGAAACCATAGGAACTTGGGCAACTTCTTAATGAGACTTGTTTGTGCCTTCAGGACCTGCTAGGGCCTGATCATGTATATAGCACTTCTGTGGTGCTCAAGGAAATACTCTGTTGTGTACATCCTGTTTCATGGCTTGGTGGGTCAGATAACACCCAGCTCGTGATAGGCAGCTAAGGTTGCATAGTAACTTAGTGACCCCATTGTCAAATGTTCAGTTTCCACAAGGCAAAAGTAGACAAAAGTTGTCTTTCAAAGGGAGAATAGCTGTCTGCAGCTGATGGTAGAGCCTTGCTCCAAAATTCCAGTTTTCTTCTAGGCGTCACCTATCAAGAGCCTGGCAAAGTCTCTAAACAGCATCCCTATCTGCCACTGACACCTCAGGTACCATTAAGCCTTTGGGATCATGTGGTCCAGGTGGTAGAGCAGCCTATGCAGCAGCCTGGACCTGCTGAGGAGTGGCCTCCTGTTCCAGAGCCCACTCAAAGCTGGCAGCTTCCCAAGTCACTTGGTGTATGGGCTGGAATAGCACACCCAAGTGAGGAATGTGCTGTCTCCAGAATCCAAACAGGTGCACTAAACGTTGTGCTTCTTTCTTGGTGGTGGGAGGGGCCAGGTGCTGTAACTTGTCTTTCACCTTAGATGCTCCACACCAGTGGACTCCTGAGAATTTCACTGAGGTAGAAGGTCCTTGAATTTGGGCTATATTTATTCCACACCTTCTGATGTATGTGTGTTACCAATAAGTCCAAAATGGTTGCTACTTCCTGCTCACTTAGTACAATCAGCTTAATGATACCAGTATAGTGCACCAATAATGCGACATTGTATGGAAGAGACAGGTGATCAAGATCCCTTCAAACTAAGTTATGACACAGGGCTGGAGAATTAATATAGCCTTGAGGTAAGACAGTTACTGTCCTCAAGTGTCAACAAGTGAATAAGGCCTTGGCTACATAAAACAGTATATAATCTAAACCCTCAAGAACATCCTCCCTGTCAGGAGTGCCAATGCTGAAGACACAGCTCAGGTACCTGCAGCAGCTTGAGGAATTCCCTCCCCATTTAGGGGCTTATGCTCAGGGAAAGCCAAACCTTTGACAAGGTACAGAAAAGAATTTCAGGACAAGCCAGTATGGAGCAGAGTTGTAGTTTATTAAAAAGAAAAAAAAAAGTTTAAGAAATAGAGAAGTGCTTATAGGAACATAAATTACACCCAAAAACGTGGGGATAGGATTAAGGCAGAGATATCCTTCACTTCTTTATAATACTCATAGGTAGGGTTTTGTTGATTTCCAACAAACTTGAAAGTGTTGTTAAATGTAAATGTAGTAACAATAAGGTCACACACTAGACCACAGGGGTGCAGGAATTTGGGGTATCTTCACTGTGAGCAACAGTTAATTGTGATGTTAGTGGGATTCCCAGAAAATATGCAGAATGTAAAGGACATACTCAAGGCTATGTAAGTATACTCAGGCCTTAAACCTGGTTTATTGCTACCTTAACATTCTTTTGGGGATATTTTGTTTTGTTTTGGTCGTTCTTTTTTTTTTTTTTTTTTTTTTTTTATAAAGGGTCTCATGACATATGTAGGCTTGGCTAGCCTAGAACTTGCTAGGTAGACCAGGTTGGTCTCCAACTAAAGATCTGCATCTTCTCCTCTGAGTGCTGGGATTAAAGGTGTGCACTACTATGCCCAACTTTTTAATCTTCTTTTTTGGAAATATTTCTATATGAAAGAAATATTGCCTGTATGAAAGCAAGCTTTACAGCAAATATTAGTAGTAACTGCCCTGGAGTTGATTTTCAGGTGCTGAGATGCTACAGCCATACTTTAAGAATGAAGGCTCCCTTCTCTCCGCCATAATTGTCTCTGTGTATTCTGTCTCATCCCCAGCCAGAGGAGTGAGGTAGCTCCAGACATGGTGGAACTAGGTGAGTTCTGCATTTTAGGCCAGGTCTAGCAGGATCGATTTGAGAAACACTCAGAAACTCAGGTTTCCACGTGCTCATCTGCACTCACCCATAGGCAGGAGCACGCGCGCACACACACACACACACACACACACACACACACACACACACACACACACACACGAGGAGAGAGAGAGGTAGATAATCCAGTTTATCTCACAGAGTATTTCCTTGAATACCTCCTGTTCTACAATACTGGGCTCTGTAAGAAAATATTTGGGTACACAGGTCAGAGTATCAATTCCGGAAGGAATGTCATGGCTGGAAAAAACCAAGCTAAATGAGATTCAGGATTCAAAGAGGCACAAGCAAGACACAGAGAAGGGTCCATAATATGAGCAGAGGGCAGCTGGGGACAAGGAAAGCATCCTTGGTGTGAAGATATTTAACTGTCCCCCAAGGTCATCAGAGATAAGACAGGGAGACTATAGGAAGTTAAGAGTGCTGGTGGGGAAGTCCAGGAAGGTCTCAGAGAAGACTTGATGGTTTCAGAGATTCAGAGATGAGAAAAGGAAAAAGAGGATGGTTTTATTACACAGCAGAGAGTGAGGACTTCTCAAGACTTATGCACAGGCTCTTCTTAGTGACCTTATTTGAAATTATTTTGTCTAGGGTTACTTGACTAGGTACATTTCTTTTTTTTTTTTTTTTTTTGGTCACATCAGGGTGCACAGCACAAGCCAAGCATGATATCCACAATTAAAGGGTTTGTTTGTTTTGTTTTTATAACACAAGCCAATTTGATGTTTATGGATCCCAAATCAAGCTGTTACCTCAATCTGGAGGTTCTGCTACCAGCCACTTCTATTAAAAAAAAAAAAAAATCAAGAGAAAAAAAAAAGAAATGGGTTTGTTTACAGTTTTCATCGGGGGTGAGGGGATATTCCTGTCTTCCCACTTTTCCTATAGCAGTGTTACAGTCTACAGAAAAGAAACAACAAAAGCCAGGAAACAAGTATGTATACACATGTGTAGACTTAGCTGTGATATAACTGATATAACTTAACAGAACTGTGAGCCATCTTTTCTTACAGGGGGCTGTTCTACTGGGCTTCAGGCTATTCTCACCCCTAGACAGGGTGGAATTCTTCCGGGTCCATGTTACACTATGACAGACACGGTATGGTTTATGAGATGTGTTTCCACCTTTTACACGTCTTGCTTTTCTCTGAGTTCTTCCCATCGGTCCCTTCCTGCTCCTTGGTCAGTCCCTATGTCACAGGATCAGAGATAAGAACACATGGATTGGCAGTGGAGATGAGGCTGCAAAGGTGTGTCAGGCTGAGATGAAGATGGTTTCACAGCCTTCAGTTAGGGGTATGGTCCTGCCTTGCAGACCTGGGCAGCCCCAGTTAATGATTTATGGGCCTGATGGCACTGGTAAGTCATAAATGGTACTCTGTAAATCACGGAAGAATCACAACTACCAAAAGCGGCAACCATGGACTGGAGCTGTGAGTGGATTTCTCCTCACTGATTAGGAAGTGACATCTTACACCTGCACATGGTGTGACTATCCCCCCAGCCACAGCCCAAAGACCAGCACAAGTGTGGTGTGACCTACATGCACCTTTGCCATATGGTCAAAACCAACAGGCATTTTGAAGAACAGTTTGCCAAAACAATGGATAAACACAAAATATCCCCTTTCTTTAAAGAAAAGAAACAACATAAGCAAATTAGATAAAAAGAGTTCTATTCACTTCCAGATGATCTTAAGAGCAATGCATTTAGGCGCAGCTGTATTACCAACACAGACATAACACTCAAGTTCTGAAAATTCAGTCTGCTGAAGATTGCAAAACCCTAGATTCACATATCTTAGTCCTCGTTTTAGATTTTCAGAATGTCACACATTACTCATGCTAGAAAAGGCCTCTGGGGAAAGAACCTGTCAGTTCCAGAAAAGAATTTCTTTCCATTTTAGCTGCAGCACCAAATCTGAAATAGTAGAACTGAACACAAGCGATCTACAGCTGCACTGTAATGGACAACAGATCGACTCCTCACTCTGTAAACTATCTCAGACAGCCCAAGCATTGTACATATTCATCTCAGATAAATAACAGCAAGTATAAACTGGTACTCTAAATTAAAGAGTACAGGTATCCAACTTTCCAAAAATAATTAGAAAAAAAAATCATAGCAATTCTTTTCATACTCCTGAGACTATATTTCATAGGTATATGTATAAATAAAAAATTCACTTCAAACATACGTAATATACAATATAAACTAATAAACTAAAGTCCTTACACATCCCAAACACTTGAGCAACATAAGTATACATTTCTGTAAGAGTGAAAAATATAGTAAGCAAAATAACTTAGGATGGTATCAGGGTAGCTGTTGGTGCACAGACCGGAATCTACAGTAACAAGTACAATGAAAATGAGCACTGAGGTCACCATGTAAGACAATGATACGTCAAAAGACATTAAAGAGACTTGATTTTCATAACCTTTTTTGTATTTTGGCTCTGTAATAAATATGTAATAAATATCTGCAATAATTGTGTATGTTGGCAGCTTATCTCTCTCCATTGGAAAGTCCTTCTCTGGAGTCATAGTGTCTTAGAGGTAGCCCAGGAGGTGGGGAGTTGGGATTTCGCAGCAAGTCCACTAACAAAGCCATTTTAGCATCTATGTGCTCCTGGAGCTGATAGATCCTCTCATCAATGTGGTCCATAAGCTTCTTTTCCATCTGTTCCATGTTTTTAGAAAGAATCTTTTCCAAGTAGGAGCAAATAGGCTGCTCTTCCATCCTAAAAATAAAAATTTTAAGTGTATCAATTTTCTCGTTTATGATGACAAAAGCAATAAACTGAGCCAGCCAAAGAGCACCCAAGATATACCACTGGCATTGGTCTCTACAACTCTACCCTCCCCATGGCACATTTTCAGTTCTAAAACCTACAACAGTGGCCAAAGTCCTGACTGCACGCCACAACACTCTCCTACTAACTGCTTTATCTCGTTAGAAAGCTGAGAACAATGTAAAGCAAAGACAATTAAGAACAATCTGAGACTGTGGTTCTGTTGCACAATGTGAGACTGTGGTTCTGTTGCTTGAGTGTTTTTCTAGCATCAAGAAGCCTTGAGTTTAGCTGGGTGGTGGCCTTTAAGCCCAGCACTCGGGAAGCAGAGGTAGGCAGGCCTCTATAAATTTGAGGCCAACCTGGGCTACAGAGCAAGTGTCAGGAGAGGCTCCAAAGCTACACAAAGAAACCCTGTCTTGAAACAAAGCAAAACAAAACAGAAGCCTTGGCTTAAATCCCTAGCACTGCATAAGACCGGATGAGGTAAGGGAGATAGCTCAGTCACTAAAAGAACTAACCGCTTTGCAAATGCGAAGGCCCAAGCTATATTCTCCGAATAAAAATTAAAATTAAAATATTGAAAGCTGGGGTTGGGGAGATGGCTCAGTTTGGAAAGACTGACATTCAAGCATGAAGTATCCCCAGCATACTCCATAAGAACCCTGGTGCTGTGGCGTGTAGCTATAATCCTTGTACTGGGGAAGCAGAGAGATGATGCCTGACTGGCCAGCTAACCTTGTCAAATCAGGGCCCCAGATACAGTAAGAAACCCTATCTCAAGAACCAAGGTAGATATGATTGAGGAACACCCAAAACTGATCTCTCCCCTCCACCACACACTTGCATGTACACTCTCATACATGAACACATACCGCATAAATTCACATACACATGGCAGGCATGGTAGTATGAACTTAAAAATCCCAGCATTGGGTACTTAAAGACAAAAGATCTCAGTGGCTCACTAGCCATTCAGCCTAGTAAAGACGCTATCTCAAAAGACAATGTGGGTGGCTTCTGAAGACACCTGACATTGTCCTCTAGCTTCCATATGAACATGCTTCACCTACAAGCACACATGGCTAAAAGGTGTGATGCACACCTGTAACTTCAGCACTTGGGAAATGGAGCCAAGAGGATCAAAAGTTCGTGGTCAATTGCAGAGCCAATCAGAGGCTTGTCTGGGTGTGATGATTCGAAAAAGAATGACCCCCCACCCTACACACACTCAAGCTCATATATTTGAATGTTTGGCCCCCAGTTGTTGGAACTGTTTGGGAAGGATTAGAAGCTGTGGCCTTGTTGGAAGAGGTGTGCCTCTGGGGGATGTGGGGGCTTTGAGGTTTCAAAAGTCCACACCATTCCCAGTTAGCTTGCTCTCTGCCTGTTGCTTGGATCAGATGTAAACTCTCAGCTACTGCTACACTGATATGCCTGACTGACTGCTGCGATGTTCCCCACCATGATGGTTATGGCCTCTAACCCTTGGAACCACGAGCTCCTAAATTAAAGGTTTTCTTTTATAAGCTGACTTGGGCCTGGCATGTTGTCATGACAATAAAAGTAACTAAGAAACAGGGATACATGAGAATCTGTCTCAAAAAACTAACAAGCCTTCAGGAAAGAGCAGTTACATTCAGTGAACACCAGAAGAAGGAACTCACAGTATGGCCTACAAACATTGTGTTCTCTCCTCCAGGGACTCAATGAGGTCCAAAGTATTTCTGAACTAATAGGATGGTGGTACCTGACTCTTTCAGACTTAAGCTCACATGAAAACACAGTGGCATTTTCCAAATGTACATGAGGTATAATGCCCCTGTTCTAGTCATGCACAGAATTGGTAACAGTGAATTCTTCTCTTCCTAGAATGTTCTGAGACAGTAGATTTAGTGTATCAATATGTGCATTTCAAACATTAACTCCCTTTGCTTTCAGTGTTCTTACTAGTTACATGTTATATATGGTAACACATAGAAGATTGTAGCCAAAAGCTAATATAGATCTTCACATACTAAAACATAATTTTCATTGGTTTTAAAAGAATTTGCTTATTTTTCATACTTAAATTAATATATAATGGTTTTATTATTTCCTATGAAATAATATCAAAACCAGCACACTAATATTTATGTAAAATACATGCAGAGCTCTGTGCTATTATCATGTGCACAGAACTTTTAACTACAAAGGCATCCATCCTGTCATCCCTTTGTTGCATTCCCTTTCCTAACTCCTACTAGTGTGCTCTCTACCATCTGCTATGTGGCTACATGAGTCTCTGTTGTTCCTCACCATAATTCACCTGAAAGCCATTTAGGTTGTTTTTTTTGTTTTGTAATAAATGCTAATTTAACTCCACAGTAGGGATACTGTTCTTAAATTACCTGTTACAAAATATTTCAGTGTTTCCATTATAGAACTATTACAAATACAGCTTCACATGGGCGGTAGTAGTGCACACCTTTAATCTCAGCACTCAGGAAGCAGAGGCAGGCTTATTCTGTGAGTTCAAGGCCAGCCCGGTCTACAGAGCAAGTTCCAGGACGATAACCAGGGCTGTTAGAGAGAAATCCTGTCTTGAAAAAAAACAAAGTAAAACAAAGCATCTATGAACAATTATGTACTGCTATTTATAGGCCATAAAACTTCATTTCTCTAGGATTAAAAGCCTAGGCATATGATAAAAGCCAGGTCATATGATGTGCATCTAGTAAACTGCCAAAATATTTTTGTGTGACTGTACCATTTTATGATCCCAGCAGTAACCCATGAGAGATCTAGTTCTCCAAGTGCTTGTGAGCATTTTCAAGTTTTAGGTGTCCCAAGAAAGCACCGTTATCTGCAGCTTTAATATGCATTCCCCTGGCAACAATGAAGCAGTGCCAGCCACTCTGCTTTGCTCATCTGCTTCCTATGTAGTCTCCCTAGTGTAAGGTTCTTTGTCTTCTGTGTTTCACTCAGTATTGTTTTACATGCTAAATTTTGTGATTTCTTTGTATGTTAGAAAGTCATTTGTTGAATTTTCATCTAGTTATATTTAAATCAGCTTAACAGGGTCTTTCATGGGCATACGTTTGACATTTTGCTGGGGTCCTCACATCAGTTTTTGATGGTATATCTAAGCACTTTTTCCCTAAGTCCCCAGGAGTTCTTCTTATATATTAGGAAGTTTCAGTTTACCTTTTGTTGTATGTCCCATTTCTGTTCAATTTCACAGAAGGTGTGAAGCTTAAGTCATGGTTTATTGTTGCCTGTGGATATCACATTGGCTTAGCAACACCTTTGAGACTGCTCTTCCCCAACTGAACTGCAATGCTGCAAGCCACCTCTGTGCCTCTGTCCTGTCCACCTGCCTGCCCCACTCCCTGCTGGTGGTAGGCCTGACGCTACAGCTCTACCATGTCCTGAAATATGAAATGATTTCTCTTGCTTTATTCTTTTTAAACTCGAAGCACACATATCAATTATGGGAGTACTGTTGCTTTTACTATGCTGAGTAAATCTATGAACATGTCATGTTTCTGCACTATTTTTTAGAGCCTTTCAAATTTTATAATTTTCAGTCCACAGTTCCTATTTTATCAATGATACATAATTATTTTAGATATTTTAAAATGTACTTCCATATATTTTATGGACTTCAAATTATTTAGAATCTAGTTGAGGTGCCTGGTAATAGTGGCTTCATAAAATGAAGTCTTCTTGCCCTTTGAGTTACTAGATTATGTAAAACCCACTGCTCTCGGAACTATCTAGACCAGAATTTTTTCTTTTTCCGTGAACATTCTGTGTTAGTTGGCTTCCCATCACTGTGACAATATCTGAGAATAAACTCCAGGTTTCCTCGGCTTTTGCTTTCAGTTTTCGGTCCACAATTGCTTTCTCCATTGCTGTGGACCCAAGGTGGAGCGGAATGTATGGGAGATGAGTGTATACCAGAGCAAAGCTGGCAGCCAGCCAGAAAAGAACCAGGGAGAGCCTGGGATGAGACATTCTCCAAAGTCAGGCTCCAGTAACCTATTTCCTCCAACTAAGCCCCACTCTAACATCTCCAAATACTAATAAAATACAACTCCATAAGTGGAATGCCTTCATGATCCAATCATCACTCAATGACCAGATCCACTAAGTGAAAATCAAGCCTTCAATATGGGGGTGGGAGAGGGGGGACACACCACATCCAAATCTTAATACCCTTCCATTACAAATTCACTATTATTAGAGGCTATAGGGTCATTCCATTATCTATTTTGTGTTGTGTTCTGTAGTTTATGGTTTTTTAAAAGTTAATCCATTTCCTCTATTATTAAATGTGTGAGCATGAAGTTATTTACACTTCCCCTTACTACCAAGACACTGTAGTGATATTCTCTACTGTATCTCACACTGGAAGTATGTATCTTCTTGCCCCTTATTTTCTAGTCTTGCTAGAAGCTCATTAATTTTCATGAAATTTTCAAAGAATCACCTATTTCATTATTTTCTTATTGTTTTCCTGTTCTTATGAACCTCCTCCTTTGGCTTCCTGAACATTGGAACTGCAGGTTTGTGCCACCATTGGACTTAGAAATACTCAGGACATAATTAATTTTTAAAATTTCTTTATGTTATGTGTATGAGTGTTTTCCTTGTATGTATACATATGTGCCATGTGCACACCTGGTGCCCACAGAGGTTAGGAGAGGGCACTGGAGTTACTGGGGCTAGAGTTTTAAGCCATGTGAGTGCTGGGGATTAAACCCACAAATGTTCTCAACTGCTAAGCCATCTCTCCAGCTCTTATTTCATTTTTTAGGTAGTAGTTTTGTGCCACTGTTCTCATAGCCATCTTCACTAAGGCAGCGTATGATGGTACTGACCCTTGGCATACTTCTTTAGATATGGCCCACAAACTTTCATCTCTGCATTTTTACTTGGCTTTATATATTTTAAAATTATTTCTGTTGAGACTTCTTTGTGTGTGCTGTGTATGTTGTATGCATGTATACATGTTCATGTGGATGCATGCATATACATGTATATATATACACACATACATACATACATATACATACATACATATATCTGTACACACATACATACATATACATACATACATACATACATACATACATACATACATATCTGTACACATGAGCCTATAGAGCAGGAGGCTGACATCTGGTGTTTCCTTCTGTTACTCTATTTGTTGAGACAGAGTCTCTCACAGAACCAGAGCTCCCTGATTTAGACCAGTTGACCAGCAAGACCCAGGAATCCTCCTGTCTGAGCCTCCCAGCACCCAAACTATAGAATTTTGGGTATTTTGCTTTTTGTTTTGTTTTGTTTTGTTTTTAAAGACAGGGTTTCTGTGTAAGTCCTGGCTGTCCTGGAAAACTCTTTGTGGACCAGGCTGGCCTTAGACTCACTGAGATCCTCCTGCCTCTGCTTCCCAAGTGCTAGGATTAAAGGCTGTGCTACCACCACATGGCTTGTTTTTGTGTTTTAAACATGGGTACTAAGGTTTGAAATGCAGATCCTCATGCTTGCACAGCAAGTACTTTACCAACTGAAACATTTCTCCAACTCCTAGACTTCTTCAATCAGACAAACTGTGTTGTTTAATCATCAAGTGTTTGGAAATTTTCCAGTTGTCTTTCCATTACCGTTAAATGATTTCTTATCTTTATGGTCAGAGAAAACACTTTCTTTGTTTTCAGTCCTCTTAAATTTGGTGAGGCTCATTTATGACTTGAGATATAATCTATTTCTGTGACTCTTCCACAGACGTGAAAAAGACTGTATTCTGGCATTTCAGTAGAACTTAGTATAAATGCTGATGTAATCATGTTGGTGATTGGTGATATTTTCCTCTAAACTATACCATTTTCAGATGTAAACTTTAAACTAAAAAGACTGACCAGTAAAAGAAAATGGTTAATCTGAACTATGACCAGAGTTCTGTATTTCAGACTAGAACACTATTTTGACAAACTATATCTGTGAAAAGAGTTAGGAATATGCTACTTGGCAACATTCTAATCAAACACGCTGCAGAGATAACAGATTGAGACCAGAGGAGCATCTACATTATAAATAATTCCCATCCCACTATAGTTTTTTACTTTAAACACAGCCTGGAACAAACACAAATAACAAAGGTAAATTGTTACAATGACAAGCATAACACACCTAGTCAAAAATTGTAAGTTCTTACAGTTTCTCCAAATTCATGCACATAGCTTTTTATTGCAACCCTTAGTTAATGGTTGTACTCTTCCACAAATGCCTGAAACTGCAACACCAAATCTAGACATTTCTTCTAAAGCAATCCATTCTATTCTATTCCTAGTTAAGTGTGCCAATGATGAACTATAAATGCTGGAAACAGCTCGTCAGGTAGTGCACCTGAGGCAAGTCTGTTTCCCTTCATCAGACTCTCCCACCTACCAAATCTCAACTATATTTGCTTTAAAATAAAATACTTACGAGACACCGACAATGCTCTCTCGGGGCTTGGAGATGTTTTCTTGCCACCTGGTATTATGTCCCACTCGGAGATGGTTGACCTGACTACACAAATTCTGAAGAAATGGCAGCAACTCAGAGTTGGGCGTGTTTGAGTTGCCACTCGTCTTCTTTGGTAAGAAAGAAGACACTGCATTTTTAAGATCATTTTCAAGAAGGGAATGGTTTTGTGGCACAAGGTGACACTCATCATGGTTTGTGGTATTTCCTTCTCCAGGTGGCTTTGTGCTTTTATCAATAAGAGCCTTTAGATTTTCAGTGATGGTTGAAGGTGTCAATCCAGTTCTAAAAGGAAAAGGTGTAGAGGACGCCTTGTCTACGACTCCTGAAGAAAGTGAAGACTGCAGTGCAATCAGATGCTTGTGTCCTGTGGTTCCCAACACTGACTGAAGTTGATCTCCAATGGGAAGACGATTCTGAGCAAGAAAAATCAGTAAATATTAAAGAGTGAAGGCTGAGCTTTGGAGCTGTTGACAGAAGTCAGACACTATGCACTCTTTTGTTGATCTGCAATGCATCCCCATGAAGAAAGCTGTTACTGCTCAATGTTAAGCAGAGGAAACCAAGGTGAAAAGTTCCTGCCCATGGAAACCAGGCAGTGTGTGGCAGGGCTGGAACATAAACTTAAACTTCTTTTGATCATTTCACTGTAGCTTTTCCTAAAGAACACATTAAAATATACACTACTATAACAGTAAAATACACTAACAGGCTATATTTTTTTCACTACTAAAGGCTTCCTTATGGCAGTAACACTTAAGATTAGTTAAAATAGTTGATCATTTTCTTTTAGATTTTTGATTTTTTATTTTCAAGTATATGAGTTTATGTCTGTGTATGTATGTGTACCAGGTACATGGAGTGCCCACAGGGGCAAAGGGAGGGTGTTGGCTTCTGGAACTGGAGTTACAAGCAGTTGTGAGCCACCTGATGTTGATGCTGGAGACAGGACCCAGGGCATCTACCAAAGCAGCAAGTACTCTTGACTGCTGAACAATCTCTCTAGCCCCCATCAATTATCTTCTCAAAGTTCAACCTAAAATGTCCACCCAATTTTCAATATATAGTAAACTATTCATTTTACCTGGTCACATCTTTTGCAATGAGTTTTCATGGAGGTTACATGGTGGACAGTTGCACTATAGAAGTAGATGTTCTATAGATACATTTGTGACATTTTTGATGCCTAAAATAACCTACTCTTAGCTGTGTTTGCTTTAATTCTGAGGCCACACCTAAGCTCATAAGAAGATCCTGGCTTATCTTAAAGAGAAGGCTGACCACCTCCCTATTATGCCTTTCAGTTTTTCCAATAAAGTAAAATGATCTGTAGTTCAACAAACACTGTTAAGGCAAATGATTAGTTTAACTCCAAAATCTAGATGCCAACCATGGTTTTTTGTTGTTTTTTAACCAGGGACTATCATCTCCCATTATGGCTGATCAATAGCTTTTGAGAGACAGGTTCAAAAAGTAATTACCAGGATTAGTTGAAGAAACTACGTTAATATAGTCATCTAAATACTCTAAATATTATCACTAGGTCAAGCCAGATCTGCAAGGCATTTATCCAACAAACTTTTACCAGAAATCTCCTTTGTGCTACATTCCATTTCAAGAATAACAAATACATCAGTGAGCAAACCAAATTAAAATCCCTGAACTCACATGGAGCCTATACGAATCATATGCAGGGGGTGCCCTAAAGGACGGAAAAAGGGAATATATCATAGGATGGAGATGATGAAGGGAAAAAATGCAGGATGAAAGGGAGGATAATGGATAATGGCCAAGGAAGCAGAGGTGTATAGGAGGGGGAATCTATAATAGACAATTTCCATCTAACTTCTTTCACTTAAATTCATTTTTAAAAAGGCTCTTTGTAGAGAAATGTTACCCTGTTATCAATTTATTCTGTTCTACTGAATGCCAGTTTTGAATAAACCTTAACATATTTCTGGAACAAGAAAAAATCATATATATTTTCATGCTTATAACATTTGACATCTTTCTTTCGGCTTAAAAGAGCTTTATTCAGGCACAATGGAAATGCTATTTCTCTTTTATAGCTCAAAACTGTACACTAGAGAATTGAAAAATATATACTAATCATAATGGTATTTATACTATAGTTCATGTCAAAATTATGGGTTGCCATTAGTTTAGCAGAAAAAAAAATCATAAATGTAAAAGCATTTGCTAAGGCATTCCTTTTGACAGATATATACTGCCTAGTCATCTATAAGAAATTCACTAATTAAAAAATTAGCCAGCAGAAATATCAAGTGAAGTAATGGAAAACAAATTCCTGAATCTCTGCCTACAGGGTACATGGTAGTAACCCATCATTGTGGCTGTCCCTTCCATGTGTTTCCCATATAGAGAAAACTCACAAACTGTTGCCTTGGTTACTTACCTCTGGGGAACAGAATAACAGCAGCAAGAACACTGTTGTTTTTCATCTAATAATTTTCTTTGAAACTGGTGCAATAAAAGACTTATTACTAATAGAATAAAACCAGAAAAAAAATGTAATATTTTCCTTGAGCCAAGCTTTTCAAAGATAGAAACCAGTGAGCTGATAATATGTAATTCATCACTCTCCTTTAATCATTTCCAAAATCCTTCCATAGTTATTGCTTTTTTATATCTTCTACTAAAAGATTTTATAATACACACAAACTTTGCCCCAGAAGTCACCATTAAAAATACTGATTCTTGAATTTCACCCTGTCAGATTTAGTAGGTAACAAGCAAGGGCCTGGAGTCAATCTTCTGAAGACATTGCAGAGAATTTTGTTTTACATGGAACACACTTTAAGAAAAATCAGACCAGCCAGACACAGTAGTGCATGCCTTTGATCCCAGCAATTGGGGGGCAATGGCAGGAGGATCTCTGTGGGTCTGAGGTCAGCCTGGTTTACAAAGTGAGTTCCAGAACAGCCTGGACTACATAAAGAGACCCTGCCTAAAACAAATGGAAAAGAAAAGTCAAAACTGCTGTAACTCCTAGAAAGGGACAAACCTCACAAGTTGAGAAATATTTCCATTATTCTCAATATTCCTTTATATACCCACCTTCTAATTTCCTCTTTATGTCTAAACTTCTTGGAAAAAAAAAAAAACTGTTAGCATTCAATACTTCCCAAACCCAGCTACTACTAACCCTCCATAATGTGTTTTATATCCTATTGTTATTTAAACTCACTCCCTGTAGCACTCAAAGTACTTATATGATAAGCTACATATGCATAGTACAGTAAACAAAGCAGACAACTCTCTGATTGCACTTTTAAACACAACACTCAGCATTCTCACTTTAGTGAGAAAAATAGTAACTAAAAATATATAACAAAGTGGTCAGAAGGGTGCAAATGAAACTATGATAAAGATTAGGAAGGATGTGCTACTATGAATTATGTGACAGGGAATGCCTAGTTAAGAATATAATAATTAAAGTGAAATTAGAGTAAGAAAATAGATACAATAATATCACAGGAGGAGAATTCTAGCCAAAGAAGACAACTGAATAAATAGGCCTGGAGGTAGCAACATGTTTGCATATATAAGGAATAGGAACATCAGAATGTCTGGAAAAGGAACCCAAGCATCTGTAGCCAAGATGAGAAGGAAAGAAGGGCTAAGATAATATAAATATCCAGATGTAAACTAAATGCAAAGACATGAAACAGGAAGCATAGTTTTCCTTTAAGTTTGTCCTGCTTGGGTGTGAAGGGTGGGCTGTGGGTGAGCTGGAACTTAAGGCACCCAAGTGAGACCATGCAGGACAAGAAGCAAACCAGAAACTGTCACTTGTTTTAAAATGCTTTTGTGGTTTTGAAGTCCTCAGTTCTTCTGGATCTCTTTACTCTGCCCATAGCCCAGGAACACCCTGTCCCCAGCAATGAAACCACACAGTATTTACCTCCAATCTCCACATCAATACTGTCATCTTTACATTGGTGTCACTTAAATTTTGTGAAGAGAATTTCATTACTTAAAGAAGTACGGCCACCCCGCTGAGGGAAACAGACTGCCAAGTGACAGAACAGCTTAGCTTCAGCTAACCTGATATTTATTGCGGTAAATAAGGATCAGGATAAACAAATAGGCCAAATAGATGTTTATTCAGGGAGAAATAACTTACAACCTAGACAGATGAACACCAGGAAATTCAACCCGATCCTCTCCTGTCCGAGTCACGCCAGAAAGAGAGAGCACCTTCCTGGCCCCCTCCGACCTCCTTCCTCAGGTCACCTCCGCCCATCGCTCCACCCCCCAATGGGCGTGGTCAGTGCTACAGAAGGACTACCTCACTACAGATATTAAAACCTCTCTTTGATCACACTGGTGCCTTCTGTTCTTTTGGTGCCACCTTCCTCTCCCCATATTTTGCTAGATGTAGCTTCTCTCCAAGACTCTTTCTTTCTAGTTTCAGCCTCTCTGTTCACAGGGTTCCTACTATGGGTACATCACCCAAACCTCCCTTGTAGCCAGCCACCTCCTCCTCTCCTGATCCTGTCTGCAAATGCTAAAATATCCTTCCAGCAATCCCTGGTCACAGCTAAATTTGATATTCCCCATATTAGACTCCTTTTACCAAGTGTCCTCATCCCATTGGCTCCATTTATATTTCTGGTAATTCCATCCTCAAGGCCTCGGTTTCTCATGTGACTTTATTTTCTCCTTCAATAGTAGTATTAACTATCTAGTCCCAGTGACTTCATGCTTCAAGGTTTATTAATCTCCCAACCCAGCATCACGTACCACACTTACCCTAGCATCACCTCTCACCTGAGTAAGGGAAATCACATACAGCTGGTCTCTCTGTTGTAGTCTTACTCTCCTTTGAATAACCTTCCACATTAATAGTGGAATAAAAGCTCTTTAAAAATAGGTCAAAGACATTTGAAAACTTAAATGATCTCACTATGTGCTAGATCTCTATGATCAAGTACGAATCTTTAAATCTCTCCTGTCTACTTTCATTTCTTACCTAGATCCTACTCCTTCTGCCACTGAAGATCTTATCCATTATTAGCATCTCACTAAAATAACCAAGCTCTAGATAGACCTAACTAACCCCAACTTCCTCTTTAATAGCCCAGATGAAATGCCACTTACTTCAGTATACCTCTTTTAATCTCATCACTTCCCAGATACAATACTTAAAAATTGGCTACACGCTACCTGATCATCTTTACACCCTCAAAAGGAAGCAAGCCAGAGTCTTGCTCACAGCTGAATGAATACATAAAATGAATTTGGGGAAAATTGAATCAACGCAGTTAGAACATTTGTAGAAAGGCAAGTCTACAAAATGTGACTTTTTTAAAAATTAAAAATAGAATAGATGACAGTTAAAACAGCAGAAACTAAGAGAGAAAAGTCAATATGTTATCATATTAAAGGTCAGTATTAAAAATATGTTGTCTTTTGGAGGAGGGGCACTGTGTATGTGTGTATGTGTGTGTGTGTGTGTGTCTGAAGTCAGAGGATTACCTCAAGTTCTTCTACCTCTTTAGAACAAGGTGTAAACCCATTGGTAAATACCAGACCAACTGGCCTGTGACTATCAAGGGATTCTCGGGCCTTCACCTCCCATCTTTTTGTAGGAATACAGAATTTACAGACACGTTTAATAATGCTTTCTGTTTTTACATGACTCTAGGAATGCAAACTCAGGTCCTCAGGCTTGCACATCAAGCCTTTTACCAACTGAACCATCTCCCCAAGCCACCATTTTAAAATTTAACAAAATACATCTCTACTTGCCTGCTGCTGGAACCTAATCATATTCATCAGCTGCTGAGCTCCAGGAGATAACTTTGACCCCATGGACTCCATTATGGTTTGGACACTGTCGAGGTCTATCCGTGATCCTAGAGCAGAAGGGCTGGGTGAAGGATTTGCTGACCTGGGTCTCACGTACACCACAACTTTACTGATGAGCACACACTGCTTTTCACCGAAGGACAGCAACTATCATGAAACAAAAACATTCCAGGGAATGACAGTGATATTAAAAACAACCATCACTTAAGGTAACCTCTTAATATTACCAAAGCAAGACAGGGCATTCAAGTCTAAAATTAACTTCAAGTGCATTTAAAGTTTTTTTTACAGTAGTCAAACTTAGAAAATAAATCACGAGGAAAACATCAATTATTTAAATAAAGAAATCCTCCCCAAGCCATAAGGTACACATAAAAAATATGAAATCTTTTTGTTTATGTGGTCTAAGGAATTAAAAAATAAGCCACAGCTGGCTGGGGGTATAGCTCGGTGCAGACTACTTGACTGTTGTGCTCAAGGCCCCAGGTCTGAATCCTCTGTATCACAGAGGAAAAGAAGAAACCTAAGAGCCCTCAATCCTAGCACTCCCCAGTTGGCATTAATATTATTTAATATAAAATACAACGGTCCAGATGCCCATACAGCATTTATCTAAATCTTAACCAGTCTTCTGTAGTTTAGAAAAGGAGAGATGTGATATCAGAAGTACTTAATATGTAACAACTGGTGGTTTACATAAAAAGTGGAATTAGGGGTGAGTTTGACAGGGTGAAGGATACTCAGTGGTGTAAGTCAAGCTTTGGAACCCAGCACTCTTGGCTTTTATCACCACATTTTTCCATTTTTGTTTATGACGTCTTCCCACTAACTTTGGGGTACTGAGAGAATAGTAACTAGGGTCTCATGCATGCTGGGTCAGTGCTTGGCACTAAGCTGTATTCCCATCACTCTGACAGTTTAGGCAGTGCATATTCCTGAACCAAAAGACATTCCATGTGTGACATAAAGGGAAGGGCTTTAAATCAGACACACCTGAGTTTAAATTTTGAATTCTTCTATTTCATAACATGTGAAATCCTGGACAAATGCTAAGACTGAACCAGAAAATGGTTAAGATGACTTTCATAGAGATTTGTGTGCCAAAATAGCCACTATGTATCACTAAGTGATCAGAATTCTGAATTAGGAACATTTATACAAGCTTTCACACATGTCAGAGAGATTCCCTAATTGAAAACTCTGTTCAGACTAACACATGTTCCACAGAACAGTCACAAAAATTATTCACTTTGAGAGATACATAGACTCCTGTCACAAAGACAAAGGTCAATTAAAAAAAAAAAAAAAAAAAAAAAAAAAAAAAAAACAGGTTCTATAAACTCTGAGTGTGGTATCAAATATATATCAGTCCTCAACAGTTAAGTAAATGTTCATTAAATTTATATTCTATTTCAGTATTACCTCCCTTTTTTTATCTATGTATTTTTATTTTTTAGTTTCTTCAGACGGAATCTCAATGGGTAGCACTGAATAGCCTGGAACTCAGTACACAGACCTAGCTGGCTTCAATCTTATGATGCTCCTGAGTATGTATCACCATCCTGGGCCCTATTGTCTCCTTTATGTTGTATAATCCCAAGAGCCTTTCTCACCACTGACTACAGTATATTTCTGTCTGTTTGTTTTTTCAGACAGGGTCTCTTTATGTAACTATACCTGTCCTAGATCCTGTTGTGTAGATCAGGCTGGCCTTGAACTCATAGATATCCACATGCTCTGCCTCTGTCTCCCAAGTGATGGGATTAAAGGTCTGTACCACTGGTGACCAAAGACTATAGTCTATATAAAATTTACATAATCAGTAAATCTGACTGTCATCTGTCTTGTCCCACTAAAATATAAGCAACATGGAGGCTGGCACTTCAATTTTCGATTAATATTCCTAAATGCCTAGTGAAGTATCTGTTATCAACAAGTACTAAATATACACTGGATAATTTAAACCACTTGATTTAAATGCCTGCACAAGCTATTAGTTTATTCCACTTAAACTGACATTGGAATAACCAGTTCTGAGCTCTTCAATGAAAATCATTGTTTTTCTTATCTTAAAACTAAGTCTTACTGTTTTCTGTGATAGTACGAATATAATTTCACAGATAAAAATGACCCATGAATTTGGTTTCTAGGGTCCATTAATTTTCCTCATGAAGTAGGTCCAGATAGTTCAGAAAGATAGCATTGGCCAAAGCAATCGTTGTCAACAAAGCTGAATTAGTATTTATTTCTTGAGTTTTCCAACTTAGTACTTATTCCTAAACTACGACAATATCATTAATGTTTATCTCAAGAATATTTTTCTGGCAAAAGACAACAATCCAAATTTCTTATAATGTCTGGCTCTTGTTTGAACTTCTCCTTCATTCTTTTCATACAGGGCCAGTTTTGCTTCTGCCTTTTGTGGTACTATAGTTTTATGCAAAGATTTTTTAAATGTTCTTAGCCAAGCTTCACAAGCCTTCAAAATATATATATTAACAAAACATTTTCTGTAACTAACAAATTACCCCACTTAAATAATAACCCTAAGCATTTCTGAACTAAACCTTGGGACCAAATTAGATTAATCGTACTGCCAAACCAAGAGAAATATGTATAGAATAGTAACAACTTGATTAAACCTTAAAATGTAGTGATGACTTACCTTTATTTTACAAGCATGTGTGGGAGATTCCAATTTTAGGAATTTTTTGTACAACAGAATCTTTTCATGTTCACTAAAATAAAAGAATTCATTTTTAACATCCAATGATTATAAGCATTAATATATATTTGAGAAGAAATGTTTCCTGGGTTCCCTTTTCCTGCTCAGGCACAGGGAATGAGAGGTTCCTGATTGTGCTGTACTGCTTGGAGGCTCTGTATCTCCCACTTAACAGCTATATGAAAAAACTAAACAAAGTGGCACAAGGCATATTTAAAAGTCTATAAACACGACTATTATTTCCAACATGCATAGGACATAAAGAGTCTGGATTATATTAAGGATAGATTTAAGCAGAACCTTATAAAGTGACTAGGGGAAAAAAAAAACCCACAAATTTTCCATCTTATAATAGGCTAATGAGCACACTGATGTGACAAGTCATATATCATTTATAAGGAGCTTTATCATTGATAGACCAATGATATATATGTATTTATAAGGAACATATAGCATTGATATATCATTTTTAAGGAGCGTTCTAGAAGGGAATATATCCAGAGTTTCAGAATGTCTAATTGTTGTAAAACAGACCCCACTGAGTTAAATAAGAGAAATAAGAATATTTGTTTGTTTTTCAAGACAGGGTTTCTCTGTGTAACTGCCCTGGCTGTCCTGGAACTCACTATGTAGACCAGGATAGCCTCAAATTCACAAAGACACACCTTAAAGACATGTGCTACCACATCCAGCTGAGAAACAAGCTACCAGGACTTTAGTTTAATAACTCTTTCACTAATTACCAGCGACCTACCAATCCACTTCCTGTTAATTAGCCCTAAATTTCCATACTTATAAGACCACTCATCTGAGCTGTCTTTTGAATTTTGAATGCCTGATGGTCTAACCTATACCTATTGGTATGTTTTTTGTTGTTGGTTTTTGGTTTGTTTATTTTTTAACTTCTCTCCCCTAAAAAGACAGATTCAGATGCACACTTTCACATGGACAAGTCACAAACCTGTCGACAGTGCAGACATTCTTGCCCCGACTGGTTCCACAATACTCCTCTCCTACGTATACTTCCATGTTTCTTGCTGAACTCAGGATGCCAACTGAAAGTATCTCTTCGGCCCCATTAGGCCCACACTTCAGGTAAAGGAAGCAGGGGTTTTCATCGCGGCGACTCAGGCTCTTCTTCAAACTCACCAGATCCGAACTGACAACAAAATTGATAAAACATATCATAGTGAACTTTTCTGAACAGAACTATAACCCATCTCGTCAAACTCATTTGTACTTGTCCTGAGGTCAAGAACCTTCCCCAACACGCTGAATTCATAAGACACGGAGGCTTTCCCAGGCCGTGGCCATTCTACTCAAATCTCTAATTCATTCGCAGTCAATTAAAAGCGTTTACAGCGTGTAAAGAAAAAAAAAAAAAAAAACGATGTGTCTTCTTTTAAGTTCCCGTGGTTCTTTATGGTTGGACTTGTTCTGCTCCTGTACCCCTGAATAGAAGGTTGGCTGGTTGGGCGAGGAGGATTCTAACTGGAGCGTGTGGGGTTGTCCCTGCTGACCCTAGCTAGGATCCTGAACCCGAGTTTCCAGGCCTCTCCGGCCCAGAGCACAGCACTTGCCCGCAGCCTCGCCCACCTCCCGGCACCGCTCCCTCAGCCCACGCCGGCTGGCCCAGCGGCCTCGCTCGCCTCCCGTCCTCCTCCCGGCTCCTCATCAGCGTGGCTGTCACCCGGTCCCGGCCCGGCGCACCCCGGAGATGGCGGTGCTAGCAGCTGCTCGAAGTTCAAGTCTTGGGCACTTGGCCCAATCCGGGTAAGGAGGAGGCTTTGGGTCAGCGACCCGCACGCCGCGTCCCAGGACGAGGTGAGCGTCGGGCCCCGGTCCAGCCCAGGATCTTCGATCGCGGTCTCCATTCTGTCTCCTCCAGCCCAAGTAGTGCCGGAACCTCTTTCGCGGAGCTTGCGTTTCCTTCAGTGCTGAGCAGAGGTGAAGTTCCAGTACAACTTCCGGTTCTCCCCCACCTCAAATCCCGGGAAACCAACCACCATAAATGCGCATGCGCATGTCGTATGACATCTATAAATTTGTTTAAAATCTTCGCGGGAGGAGATTGAGGACGTTTTGTGACTTCTCCAGTCCCGTCCAGGTGCCGTGCGCATGCGCGATGCTCTGCACGCGAAACGAAGAGGTTTCTTTGGACGTTGGCAATGGTGACCCAGCCAGCGGACCAGCAATGGTTTGGTGGCGGATGGGGACCTTGAGGATTTTCCCAGAGCTGTGCGGACCAAGGTTGATCGTGTTATTCCACTCCGCACATCACCTCAGTGGGCTGTGGAATGGAGCTTGGTGTTTAAGCACCTCAGAATTCTGTTGGGTGACAGAAGACATTAAACACCTGAACCAATGGTGGGACTAAGATCAAGCTCCTGGGCCTCAGGTATCAGCTAGGAACGTGTTGGACGCCCTATATGGCAGAATAATGAAGGTTGAGAAACGTCCAGGAGACCCAAAGCCTAGACCATACCTTAAGGTTCTTCACTCTTGGACCTGACAAGAAATGACAATGGGCCTCACTTTCTGCGGAGGTAGATTCTACTGCCAAGTTTTCTGTGGTGACAAGTGGGACTTGAAACTTGATAGATACCCACAGAAAAAAAGCTAGGTATTGTCTGCCCCCAGTTACTTTCCTGAAGTGGCTTGTGTGGATAATTTTAACATCTTTTGAGGTGAGGAAGGAAATTCATTTATAGCAATGTGGAAAACCCTAATTTCAAAGTTGTGTTTGAGGCCATATATAATCCCCAGAAAATAGTTTTGTTCACACATAACCTAATTTTGTCTCAGAACTTAAGAGTGCATCTCTCAAAAAAAAAGTTTTGCTTTAATTTTCACTTTAGTATGTATGTGTACCCATGTCCAAAAATGTGTTTGTCTTCTGACAAGAAAAAGATGGTTGAATGTCATGTTCTATAGACATTCACCAGAATGTATGTAAAGTTCGTTCATCATGTTTGACAGAGAAGTCAAACACTCAATATAAACAAAATCCAGAAACAGTAACCTTTAGTTTTAAAAGGCCCAGTCTGTGAGTATTTTTAAAACTCATTCATTCTAAATTGTTATCATTCCTGTTCTGTATATTACAGGGTTGAAAGTCTTTATTCCAGCTGCCTGGTACCTAGCTGTGGCTCCAGAACACAGGTTTTTAAGGCCAGAGACCTGAAGGGTGCCGCATCTCACTCAGCAGCTGTGCAGAGTAAGCAGTTTTAACAGAAGCTGAGTATAAGCGATTAGCTTGCCAAGAGAGTTCTGCACAAACAGGCAGCTAAGGTGAATGGTTAGCTGGAGGAGGTTCTGCACAAACAAGCAGTTTTAACAAAGGCTAAGATAAGTTAGCTAGGACATCCTGACCTTTGGTCCCCAGGATAGAGTTGGGTAGTTTTCCGTGGGATTCCTCATCAAGATCAGATTTATATCTGGAACCGGCCTCAGCAAGAATACAAAACCGAGAAACCTCTGCATTGTCTTGCCCTGTTGTGCTGTATTTCTGGCTTCCTTTGGTCATGAATTAAGTTAATATCTGTAGACATTCCAAAGGGAAGTACACCCTAGAAACACTAACTTGCAGTTTTGTGCACAAGATTAATAATACCATGTGGATTTTTACTTCCTTAAACAACGCTGATGAATTAGAAAACTAAAGACAGCTGTCATAAAGACCCACTGCCAATAAATCACCATTTCTTCATTTCCTCTAAAACTCTTATGTTCTTCATATCTGCTTGTCCTGTGTTGAGGCACTAGCTTTATCTGGACCATTCTGAGAGTTCCTTTTCCAAGGTCATGAGCCTATTCTCATCAACAACATATGCTCTGCTCTGCCCTCTATCCCTTCTAACGACTGATGCTGCTGACTGAACCGGCATCACCTTTACTCCTTAGCAATGGAAAGCCTGGTTGGTGAACTTTGGTCCTACCTCGCCCTAGAATTACTATTTCTTTCCAATAGTTTTGAAAACAAAACAAAAGCTTTATCATTCATAACCAAGCTTAAATCTCTGTTATAGAATGGAATTGATTCCTCTGCTACATTGCACTCTTTGAAGTACTATATAACTCCCTTGCAGTCCCAGGCTTAACAATTTCCATATTGTTCCCCCTACCAGCTGCATGCTTGCTGTCATTAGGAATCGTTTTGTATTTGTAAAGTTAAGAACAGTTTTAGTGTGTGGAATTGGTAAGTTGGTGAGAGGTAGCAGCTTTATCGCAGAAGCATAACAAAGCAAAAAATGCTGAACAATTGGGGTCCTTTTTGAAGCCTGTGTGTGGCTGTGGTTCAAAGCTGACCTCAATCTTACTATGTAAGGAATTACTAAAGATTTCCTTTTTTGTTTTTTGTTTTTTGTTTTTTTGAAATAATTAAGAATATTTTTAGTTGCTGGAAGTAGTGGCACATGCCTTTAGTCCCACCTCTCAGGAGGCAGAGGCAGACAGATCTCTGAGTTCAAGGTCAGCCTGGTCTACATAGTGAGTTCCACTATAGCCAGAACTGCATAATGAGACCCTGTTTAAAAAAAAAAAAAGTTAGAAGCCTTGTACCAATAACCAATATTAAGTTAAACAAATCAGGATTTTGATTACCTACTTTTAAATAGCTATAATTTATTGATACATAAGAACTCATTATGCCCTCCAGGAAAATATTTCAAATCTGTTCAGTGGGGCATGATGGTGCATGCCTGTTGCCCCTAGCTACTTGGGAGACAGGTGGAAGGATCCCTTAAGCCCACAAGTTAGAGACTAAACGACAACAGCAAGACTTTGTCTCAAAAAAAAAAAAAAAAAAAAAAAAAAAAAAACTGCCTTCAGAATTCAATACTTATTTGAAAGGCACATTTTAGAAGAGGAATTTTTAATTTTCTTGATCCTCTTTATTTGGCAATGCAACCATTTAGAACATCTTAATTTTTACATAGTGAGATCTTAAGATCTTAATAAATAAATATACCTGTCTTTTACCCAGGAAATTAATTTCCCTCTTGGCTAGAACCACATAGAACCCTTCTTTCCCCCCCTTCCCTCACAGATCACAAACTCACTTGATTACCTATAGGAGTTGTGCATGATGGGATGTAAATGGAGTGGAAAGGAGGACTCAAGATGATGTTTTGTTGGTACCCTATAAAAATCTGCAAAGATGGGGAAGCAGCTCAAATAATTTCTGAATTCAATATTTCTTATACCACACACACAATATTTTCCTTGTTTGGTAGTTCTTGGTGGGGTTTTTTGTTTGTTTTATTGGTTGGTTGGGTTTTGTTTTGTTTTGTTTTGTTTTTGGAGAGATAAAGAGCTTGAGACAAGGTCTCATGTAACACAGGCTGGCCTCGAACTCTTGCTCCTCCTGCATCTTCCTTTCAAGTGCTGGAATTATATAGGCTTGTGTCCCAGCTCCTTACCTATTTATTTATTTATTTATTTATTTATTTGTTTATTTATTTATTTATAATCTATTGATTTCCTCTATGTTCTCTGCCTGCTTGTGTTGGGAGATAAGGATGTGCGGGTCCTGTCCTCATTTCTTCTCACTTGCTGCCTCCTGGCGGCACCAGGACTCAATAACGAACACTCAATCCTTGCACCCATCAAGTCCAGGGACAGCATAAAATGAGCTGTCCTGCCTTCGCCTCCTGCTGTTTGATGTCACTCTCTTTACCTTCAAAGCCTTCCTTATGAAGTTTCAAGTCTCTTCTGAGATTTTCCTGGGCAGAGAAATCTCATCGTAACCAAACCAAAATGCAAAGCCCTAATGGCTTGAAGGTGGGGCAGGGAGGATGATTCTATCAGGAGTAATCCCAACAAAGTGTCCAGAATGTATGGAAAGAAGTGCCGATGCGTTCCCGGCCTAGGTTACTGGCATCAGGGATAGCTGACACTAGTCGTTCACATACACGGTCCAGAAGGCACCCCGCTTAGCAGCCTGGATCAAAGCATCTTCTCTGGACCGATATGGACCGATATCCTGGCTTGTTCCTCGGCAGTGTCGCCAGGGGGCACTGCATGGTGCTGGTGCGCTGCACATGCGCAGCGGGGCCAAAGGTTTCTTTCTGCAGGCCGCGGCAGACAGAGGCATGAAGACCGCGGCGGCCTCTGGGGAGGTCGCCGTTGACGGGCGGCCGAAGCTGGGACTGTGCGTCCTCTGCGGCTTGCCGGCGGCCGGAAAGACTACCTTCGCGCGTGCGTTGGCCCTCCGGCTGCGGCAGGAGCGGGGCTGGGCCGTGGGCGTCCTCTCCTACGACGATGTGCTGCCCCCCGCGCTCCCTGACGGCGCTGGCGCACAGCCTCGGGTCAGCACAGGGTGGGATCGGGCGGGTGTGCAGACCCGGCACAGGCAGTGTGGCTGTAGGTTGTTGCGGCAAGCCGCCCTGGATCCTGACTAACCAGTGCCTCTGTGAGAGGGGAAGACTGTCCAGAGCTGGAGACTAAGGGAGCTGGTTAGCTCTGCTCAAGGAGACATAGACCTGTGCCTCCGAATAGTAAGATACAGGACTTAAAACCATGCTTTGTAGAGGTTTTTATGCAAGTTTGGTAGTACATATATTACATTTTCTATGCAATGGAGCTTTAAGAAAAAGCCTAGCAATGTTGCCTGGGTTGGTCCCAAACTCCAGGGCTCAAGGATCATTCTGACCCTGTGTCTTATTGTGTCTGGTACTACAATTGCCATCTCCAAGTCCTATGGCAGAGTGAAATACTGAGTTTAGTTTACAAGGTGAACGTCAGATACCTCCTGATAACAGCCCCTTGGGTAGTTTCTCCCTAGACAAAGGAAGAGATTTAAAAAAAAAAAAAAAAAAAAAAAAAAAAAAGAATCTGCTTTTGTGGAACCATTTTGGAACTCCCCAAGAGCATAAAGAATACAAATTATACGCAACAAGATTGTTAGTTCCCTTCACGGAAAACTTAACAAATGAAGGGTCTGGCCTGCAATTAGTATTGGAAAAGGTGATGCTTTCTTGGTTGACAGCCACGAATTAAAAGCAAATAGGATGACTCCATTCTGTAAGTATATACAAAGATAAAATATATACAAAAATACATGTATTTGGTATGTGAAATAATCTGGATTTCTCTATCAGCGTTTGTCTGCTGCTTCAGTTTTGGTAATGAGAGGAGGAAACAGTATTATTATAATTAGCAGTTACTTGTATGGTGGCACACTCACCACTTTGGATAAAGATAAACATTACTGATACAGATTATTTTTCCTTCATCTTATTACTGTGAATAGTACTCTCCCCCTCCAGGTCTCACTTGGTCACTGTGCTTAGGGTGTAGCACTGGTTTCTTCTCAGTGGACAAGGCAGGAGAAGGATTAATCGTCTATCCTTTTGTACTTCCTCCTGCCTTGACCAGCACTACAGTGCTCCCCACTACCCCTCACAAAACAAGATTACTTTTATTCGCAAGTTCCTTATTTTCTTCCTCCTATCTGCTTCTGCCATCTTTCCCAATCTCATAGTCCAGTTGTTCTTAGCCTGGGGTCTTTGCATCTTGACTAAAGGACCCTCCAAGGACAAACCAACATTGTTATAGCTTAGGTTATTTTACTTCCGCAGGATATTGATTTTTGGCTCCTTTGTTCTCCTATATGATAAAGGGTTTTCATTCTCATGTATTCACTCATTCATTCATTCATTCACTTAAAATGCATTCCTGGAACACCTGTCAATCTCTCGGCTGGAGGCTGGGTGGTCTAGCAGGGAGAGATATGCAGGTGGGCATGGATATCTAACTGATGTAAGCATTGCTAGAGCAGAGACAGTGTAGAGAATGGAGTTAGATCGCCTTCTACATGATTGAGTCTGAGAAGGCCTCACACAGCTCTGGCTGCATTGGGGATATTCTAGGCAGAGGGTGCAGGAGCTATGAAGACAGGATGGTATGAGATCTTCAAATGGTTCAGTATTGTGAGATTTTAAATGGGGATAGGATGGCAATAGAACAAGATGACCTGCCTGCTGGCCAAAGCTAAAATAAATTTCAATTCTTGTTTTATTTTTTTTGTTTGTTTGTTTGTTTTGTAGCCATCCCAATGGAAAATGTTTCGACAAGAACTGTTAAAGCACCTGGAATGTTTTCTCATGGCGATCACTTGTGGGGGTCAGATGTCTGCCCCACCCAACAGCACTGAAACCGTGTGGGAAGATTTTATAACTTGCTTAAAAAAACAGGAACTGATCTTTTCTGCAGTGCTTGAGGCCCAGCCTTGCCACCTCTTGGCAAAAACTGCTGTTTCTAGACCTTTGTTTTTGGTGTTAGATGACAACTTTTATTACCAAAGTATGAGATATGAAGTCTACCAACTGGCTCGGAAATGTAATTAAAACATTTTTTCTTACACATAGAAACATTGACTCACATGTATCAAACCACAGTGCCTTTAGTGAGCATTTAATTGGGTTAGGTTTATATGGATTGAATTTGTAAAGTGGGTGTTCTGTATTGCAGATGGAGTTTTCCTGCTTCATCTGGAGCTAGTATTTATCTATTCCACATTTCTGGAGAGACAGACCTGGTAATTTGGTAAATTTTACACCTGTTTTCAGATTCCCTGGGCTTTTGCCAGCTCTTTTTAGATTGCCCCCTGGAAACATGTTTGCTGAGGAATGGCCAGAGACCCCAGCCACTGCCTAATGAGACCATCCACCTCATGGAGAGAAAGATAGAAAAGCCCAACCCTGAGAAAAACTCCTGGGAACACAACAGCCTTGTGATTCCGAGTTCCGAATGTCCTGTGGAGGCCAGGTATCCTACTCTGCGTGCCATCTTAGTGTTTTCCTGTGGGCACTCTCTAAAACATGGCTTGACTGAATGGGACTGGCCATTCTCCCACAGGCCTTGGGGAGCTGTGGGGAGGAACAAACTAAATTGAGGGTCACCAAACTTGTAACAGCTAAGATATGAACCCACATTTCTTTATAAAACGTCTGCTTTTAACCATTCAAATTGTATGATCTCAAACTGGGGCGGTAACTGGGCAGATAAGTTCAGATCCCCAGCAATCACATAAAGTTGGGCATAGCTGCTTAGTCTATGATCCCAGCACTGGGTTGGGGTGATACTTGCTGACCAGACAGTCTATAAGAGACCCTGTCTTTTGGTACTCTTGATAAAGTTGCCTAAACAGGCTGTGAAGTGTCTCTTTGTATAGATCTACGAGCTAGAGGTGCAGCTCAGTGGTCAATTACCTAAGTAGCTTGTGCAAAGCCGTAGTTTGAAACCTAGCACTCCCCAAAAGTTTTAAGTTGTAATAAAACCAATGATGGGTTTTGATTTGTCCTAGAGCTCTCTGTAGTTACCCTGCCCATGTACGTGAAGCTCGAGGACTCTGGTGTCTTTTTTTTCCATTGGCAATATGTCTGGAGAATTCTGGAGCAGATTTCTCTTAGAAATTTCATGAATAATGGAAATGTTCTCTGCTCTATCTAGTATTGGAGTGGCTAGCCTTGAGTGTTGTTGAACACTTAAATGTATCTAATTCAACTGAATACCTGAGTTGCTAGTTAATTTAATATAGCCTCAGATGGCTACAAACTGTATTGTTCAACAGTGTAAATCTCAAGATACATTGTGCATGTTTCTTTTTTTTTTTTTTAAGTGAGTTTTATTAGAAAGGGGAGGCAAGGGGAAGGAAAAAAGAAAGAGGGGGAGAGAGAGAGAGAGAGAGAAAGTCACAGGAAAAGTTCTGTCTGTCCCTTCAGAGCAGCAGCAAGGAAAGAGAGTTGTGCATGTTTGTGTTTTTGTTTGTTTTTGTCTTTGTTTTTCCAGAGTGGGTTTCTTGGCAGTCCTGTAAGTCATTCTGTAGACCAGGCTGGCCTCCAACTCACAGAGTGCCTGCCTCTGCCTCCCCAGTGGTGGGATTAAAGGTGTGCACCACCACTGCCCAGTAGCTCTTTCCTCTTCTTTGATGTTACTTAAACCCTGAGTACAGGAATTGTGTTACAGATGTATCCACTGAGGCCATGCTTCCTGTGGTTGCTTGGTGTCTGCATTTTGACCACTTGTAATGGTCTCAATTGGCTACAAAGAGAAATTTCTTTGAGGGGTGAAAGCTGCACCTACATGTGGGTATAAGGATAAGTATTTCAATGCTGTTGGAATATTATGCTAATTTACTAAAGTGGTGGAAGTAGGTTCTCTTCTAAGGTCCTTGGTCTCACTAGCCCCAGGTTTCAAGGCATGATTTCCTTCCTGTCCAATTAGACACCTGTTGGTTACTGCCAAGAAATGATTGCCACCATATTATGTTATGCTGCTTTTAAGCTAAATTCATTCTTTAAATGTCTTTAAATTGATTTCTCAGTAGTTTCTATATAGTTTATAAATTTCACATACCCCAAACAAAATAGAACTAGCACTCAGATTATATTGTTTATACAATTCATGAAATAAGCCACTGAGGAGGTTTTTAGTTTTTCAAAATAGGGTCTCAGTATGTAACCAGGGCTGGGCCTGAACTTATGATCCTGCTTCAGACTCCCAAGTCCTGGGATTATAGATAGATGTGTGTATGTCATCAATGGATTGCTATCCTTTTTGGAGCTCTTACGTATCTTTGGCATAAATAGCTGAGGTACTGTAAGAATGGTATCTGTTGATCTTGGCAGCCTTGACACCATAAGATATGGGCCATAAGATATGTGTCTGTAGTCACTTTCAGCCCTTACTGTAATCTGCAGTTTTGCCCCAGGTCTTATGAACTTGGTCAGGTCACTTACACATATGCAGTAGCCACAGGGCAACTACCTGGCTCACCCATCTAATTGGAGTGAATAATAGATATCTGGTTACCCAGTCTCAGCACAATCGTTTTATTGTCTTCACTTAGCCATTTACCACTGTCCAGTATTATGTTTGCTCTCAATGGTTTACCTGTCTCATTCCATTCCATTTTCAAGATTAAAGTGGTTGGGCACTTTGTTATACCCCCAGATTAGCAGTTTCACATATGTAGCTTTACAGTGTTTATATATGAAATGCTCAATATATATTTATTAGATGAGTAAAGTCTACCTGAGTTCTCTAGGGACTGTTAGCTGGTGAGGAAATTTATTAATCCTTATCTAGTAAATAAGTAGAAGCCTGAAGTAAACACCATCTTTCTTTAGGGACTAAAATCGAGTTTTAAAAGCTTATAGCCAGTGTGTAATAACAGAGGAGATTGCTTATTGGTGAAAGAGTCTTAGGAAATCAACCTTTTATGAGGTAGGAATGGCTTGTAATTTGTTTTGAGCTTCACTTAGTATTTTACAGATGGAAGATGGCTTCCAAATCACTTAAGTTTATTCCCTTCCAGTAAGGACCTTGGATGACAGTTTTGTTCTGCATTCATACTAGTATTCTTAATGCAGGTTCTTTCTTTAAAAAGCAAAAGCTTTATAGAAAGATTGATTATACTTCATCTCACTTTCTCTGTAGCCTGGAGGTGACTGACTTATTGTATACTGCTTTGGAAAATCCCATAAAATGTGTTGAGGACAATATGGAACAAAAGGTAAATACTCCACTTAGACTTGGTGCAAATGAGGAGTAACTTTTTTGCAGGGAGACATTTTGAGCTGATAACAAGAGAAAAGAGAAAGACGGTCTGTTAGCAGAGTGGCACCACAACAGGCCTTTGGCTTCTGACATCCAGTCAGTGAGCTGCTGAGGGCCTGTGCTGGCTGCTCAAAGCTATGGTAAATGTTCAGAAATGCTGGAAACTTATGTTGGTGACTTAACGTGGAAATGTTTACAGCATCAAAGCACAGAAACAGTACATGCTTGGAGGAAGTTTTTCATTCTAGAAAGCCAGTTATTGCAGTTACCAGCATATCCACTTTACAACCAGACATGATTCATTTGGATCTTCTGTGAGAGAAAATGAACAGAAAAACCATTGTGGCTTTTCTTTTGGTCCCTTACAATGAGCCTGTCTATATCTTGATCATTTATTTTATAAACTGTTCCCAGTAACAATGTCTATATTACCAGGAAACAGACAGAATTATTTGTTCTACTAACATCCTCCATAAAGCTGATGAGACACTCCGAAGAACCATCTCTCAGACAATGAAGGAAGCCAAAGGTACGCCAACTGGCTCTGTGCTGTTTAGCTACCGGGGTGCTCTCTCCTGCTGCCATTTCCTTGATACCAGAGTTTATATCAGCATTTCAGCTTAACATCTGCTATTTGATTACATAGTTACTGTGCCCCAGAATTGGGTATTTATCCATTTTGTTCATTTTTATTGAGTGGCCTCTATTTTTTTTTTCACTAGACTTTTTCTTAAATACCAGGGAATCAATAGGAAAAAGAAGGCAGACAAAAGGGTAATTAATTATATGAATATATGTCAGTCCCCTGAAGTAGAGTGGTAGATTTACTTTTAAGAGTAATTAGGGTGCTGGAGAGGAGGCTTAGAGGTTAAGGGTACTCTGGGGTCAGGGGTCAGACAAGTGTGAGTTAGAACAAGGTCACTGTATTATGAGTTTGAATTTTAAAATAATAATGTTTCAGATATGTGGTAATTATAGCTTTTTCAATAGGTCTTGAATAATTAACTCTTGCAATCTTTAAAATTTGTTTTAAAAAGAAAATAGTTAAAATTTATTGAACTCCTTTGATGACTCTTTACAATCATGTAAGGTTGGTATAATCTTATAAATGAGAAAACAATGGAGATTCACTAAGTTTCCCAAGGCTGAACAGCTGCTAAAATTTGGGGGTGACCTGGGATGAAGTTAATTCTGATTCCAGTCTGATGTTATGTCCCCCTGCCCGTATTGTTACCTTCGTAACCCTTCGAGACCCTATAAAGGGCAGTGTGTAACCGTCCATATTTTTCAGATTCTCTTTGTTCATGAGCATACACAGAGTTTACATCACAAACTGTGTGAAAGAGTGTATAAACTCAGGCACATGTGGAAACAAGCTTCACAAACACAACCTCATATTTAATGGAATGTTTTATTTTCTCATTTTAGAATACCTGTTGCCACTCACTAGTGAATTACAACCCAAAACTTCTAACAGAGGTTTGGAACAGAAATGGCCGCATAATTAGAACAAATTAGAAACCATTTTAGTTTTTTCTCAGCCACTTGCCTCTAGTTCTGTTTTATGCCCAAATCACTCACCATTCTCAGCCCCTGAGAAAATAGAGACTTTTCTGGAGGGGAGAGGAGTCGGTATTAGTTTCTAAATGTGTGCTTGAATAAAACTAAAAATTCCATTTCTCTGCCATCAAGAACACATATGGGTTAAAACACTTGCAACTATTTCATGAGAAACTTGAATTTATGAATATAAATATATAGATAACTCTTTACCACTCAGTAACACACAGGTAACCCAATTTTAAAATGAACAAATATCTAAATAGACATCTTTTTTTCAAAGGGAGATGCAGAGATGACCAATATTCAAATGAAGATATATTTAAAATTTAGTGGACAGCAAAATACAGATCAAAAGCACATTTCACAGCCATTAGAATGGCTACAATGAGAAGGTCCAAGACTTGTTGAGGATGTGGACAAATCAAAACCCTCACATCCTATGGTGAAAATACAAATGATGCAGCTGCTTTGGAAACTGCCAGGCAGTTCTTCTAATGCCCTTACCACGTGACCAAGCTGTTCTGTTCCATGGTATAGGCTTGAGAGAAATGAAAACATAAATTTGATACAAAGCCTGTTTATAGCAGAACTATTCATAACAGTCAAAAGAGAAACAACCCAACTGCCCACCACCTGATAAATGGATAACTACAATGAGGTTACCCATACAATGGAATGTTGTGTAGCTATAACAGGACTATAACACTGACCAGGATAGAACAAGGGAACCTTGTGAACATCCAAAGAGGTCATAATGAACATCCAGAACCAGAAATCACAACAGAAGGGTTAGAACTGAATAAGGAAGTGGGGGTTAAGAAGGGAAACTGTCAGAGGATACAGGTTGTTTTGCTTTTAATTTGTGAAAAATGTTTTTAAATTAACTGTATTGATGATTGCACATATGTGAGTATTCTAAAATCCATTACTCTTTTTTTTTTTTTTTTTTTTTTTTTGATACAGGGTATCAAAAACTCTCTGTAGACCAGGCTGGCCTAAACTCACAGATATACCTGCATCTGCCTCCTCAGTGCTGGGATTAAGAGTATGCCACTGTGCAAGCTAAAACATTACATTTTAAATTGATATTTATGGTGAGTTGTACCTCAATAAAGCTAATTTCAGATGCTCAGTAACACTGCCCATATGGCAGTGCCTGGTAGCACATTTCCATCATCATAGAAAAGTTACTTGGGACAACTGTTCAAATGTATTATTTATCAGCTTCAAAAAAAACCAAACTGTCATTTATTTTTCAAAGAAAAAGATAGTAGAATAGGTTTCTTGGCTCAAAAACAGTACAGTGTGGTACTGCAAGCCTTTAATCCTGGCACTTGAGAGGCAGATGCATGCCAGCTCTGTTAGTTTAGGGTCAGCTTGGTCTACATAGTGCACTGCAGTCCAGCCAGTGCTACACAGTGAGAGCCTGTCTCAAAAAAATAGGCAATCAACCAACCAACCAAACAAACAAACAAAAAACCCAAAACACCCTTTTAGGGGGCTGGAGAGATGGATCAGTAGTTAAGAGCACTTGCTAATCTTTAAGAAGATCTGTGTTCAGTTCCCAGCACTGACAGTGGTGGCTCACAACCATCTGTGACTCCAGTAATGAGAAATCTTATGCCCTTTTCTGGCCTTTGTAAGCAATAGGCATTGTAGTGGTGGTGCACATATATACATGTAGGAAAAACTCAAATTATATAAAAATAAAATCTTAAAAATACATATCCTTTCAGGTTTGTCTTTTTCTGTGCATGTACCAGAGTAACTACTTAAACTGTCGTGGCTCTTGTTTTAGATGACTTTTCTAGGTCACATTAATTTTATGTCTTGTCCATAAGTTATTACAATGCATCCTAATTGTTTATTGGAGAATCTGACCTGTCTGATGTAATCAAATGGCAGTAGGCAGCCCAGACTGACTTACAGGAATAATCTGAGAAAATCTTTTGTTTTAGATGAGCAAATGCCTCTAAATAACTTGAAGCTTCTAGCAGAAGAACTTAACAAGCTCAAAGCAGATTTTTTGGAAGATCTAAGACAAGGAAACAAAAAATATCTATGCTTTCAACAAACCACTGACTTATCAGATGTTATTTCTTCTTTTTGTAATGAGAGAGATACTGTTGTGCAGAAGTATTTTTCAAAGCAACATTAAACTTTCTGAATTTCTAATCAAATGTCTGACTTGGGTAAACTTTTGCAAACAACTTTGTATGACTGGGTGTTTTCTAGACCAATACTGTGAACTGTCAAAAACCATTCTGAACATAAAAAACAACCCAAACTGTCTATTTTCAAAGTTCTGTTTTACGTGCTAGAAATTACGCGAGAGAGCGCCTTGTCAGATGTGACATAGGTAAGTGCTGTAGAGGCAACTTTCCTCACTGATGTCCCACATACTGCAGGGAACAGCAGGTCAAACGGATTTTTAAGAGGAACATATTAGTTACTGGCACATAACTATGACAAAATAGCTGACAGAAAACCACTTGAAGTAGGAGTGATTTATTTGGGCTCACAGCTGCAGGAGGTATACATCTGGGACAGAGGGCGTGGCCACTCGACTGCTCAAATGACTTTGTGCACAGTGGCAGAAGTCTGTGGCTGTTGTTTCTTACACCATGGACAAGGAAGCAGATTGTAGACCTGAATCAGAGGCAGATAAAACCTTCAAGGCCTACTGTAGTGACCATTTCCACCAAATAGGCACCACACCCTCAAGGTTCTACAAAACCTCCTGAAACAATGGCACCAAATGGGGGCCAAGTGTTCAAACAGAAGGGCACATTTCTCATTCAAACTATGACAATTAGAAATGAGTTTAGATGCATAGCGCTCTTTTGTTGTAAACTCGTAACTCTTTCCATAACGGATTCTAGAAATTCAAACTAGCCACCCATAAAATTCTTTGTATTTTATGTGTCACAAATTACTTTTTAAAAAATCAATTTGATTCTAATTAAAAAAAACCCAAAGGCATAAAAAGTGTTATGTTTTTATTCATATATTACAAAAGCAAAGCATTATTCACAATAGAAACTACATACTAGATATAGTTACTTCAGCATTAAACTGCTTTCTTGATTCCTAAACAATATAATGTACCTTACAACTGTAATGCAAGATTTACACCTTGTGTAGACAACATGTCCCATACATCCAGGCATCAACAAAAACAAGTTCTAGAAAGCATATACCTACCCCCTAAGGCTAACGAAAACATCTTTAGCAGGGAATTTAAAGTTTTCTAATAATTCTTCATTTGATAAATATTTTTACAGAATTTAAAAGAGTTACCTCTGTTTTTTGTTTTTCTTTTAAGTAATATTCCCTTTGTCAAACAATTCTGCAGATGAACAGCAAACTCATTTCTAAAATGAAACAGCACTGGAGCTACCCAATGGAAAAATTTCAAAATAAAAGTCTAGTCTTCACTTGAATGTCAAGAAGTTGTAGCTACACATACATTAGTAAAATCTGGAAATTATTCCGTTAATCTCTTCACAGTTTCTTAAAAAAATATTAGTGGAGATAAATTATCAACTTTAAAAATCTAAACTTATGTTCACTGAACAAAAATAAATTTAGTTTTAGAACATTGCCTGTTAATGGCAAAGTACTATAAATAGTGCATGTTAAACTTTTCTCAACTCATTTCTATAAAACATCTGGTTAAAAATAAAATGAGGAACATATTTAGTATTTAAGGAAAGAATCTAACATCTTTCCTAATACAGAATTTAACTCAGAATATTTAAGCAAAATCCTAAATCTTTAAAAGTACAATTTCAAAAAAGTTTCTAAGGTAGATTTGCTCCAAAATTTTAGTGCATTTATTTGTAGCTTTATGCATCAACACCTTTGGAAGACCAACTGTGCTCTTTATGGTATTAGAAAATTAGGATTTTTCTTTCTGGTTTGTAATTATGAAAAGTCTCTTCCATATGTAAAGTGAAATGTACTTTCAAAACATTCATCTTTAGTTGTTAGGAAAAACAAAATGCACATGTCACTGTTTGGCCCAGTAAAGATGATAAAGGTGGCTTTTCGGTGAGCTCTTACAGGTTGTTTGGCTTGTGAGACTCTTGAGTCTTGCAGTGATGCCCAGCCTGGCAGGGAATTCCTGGGCTCTAGCAATCTCCCTGCCTATGCTTCCCAAGCACCTGGGACCACAGGTGTGCAGCACCACACTGGGCTTCTTCCTCTTTCAGGGAGTTTTCATTGTCTGTTTGGGGATATTGCTTTTAGTTGAATCAAAGGACAACTTGCTTCCTTATGGCAGCTGATAAGCACTACAGTCAGTTATGTATTTGGAAAGTGTTGCTCTAAAACTAACCAGTGAGTGATTTAAGCAACAGACCAAAATCTCTAGAAAGTTATGGTCACAAGAGAAATGTCTTTGGTGCTGTGCTTTAACAGTGCAGTTGGGATGAGCCAAGACTGATTATGCAAGCACAGGCATCCTCTGAATGGCTTTCGAGCTCTGGGAGGGAGGGCACAGATCCATTAACAGGGCACTTGGGGCTTAATGGATAGACACCATTAATATTTCCCTCTTATTCACTGTAAGAGGCCATTTTTGGTTAATAAATGCTTGATAGTATATTTCTTTAAGAAGCCAATTAGGAATATTTTCAAGATATTAACAAAATTAAAAATGAAAATTTTGCAAATTACACAGAAACCAAGAGTGAGTGATAATGTTTTATTGTTTTGCCAGGCTCTCTTCAGAGTAAGCTACCTATTACACAATACAAAAATAACAGCTTCCTATGTAAAATGAACCACTCTAATTATAAACAAATGTCACATTTAAATGTGCTTTGTATTAACTTTCACTCTTTACCCTTTCTCACTATCACTGTCCGTGAAGATGCACAGGAAATACCTTACACGGCCTACTCTGCAGAGGAAAGTAGGGTCTATGTGGGCATGTTCTCATTTTCATAGCTATTTCCTCATTATCACATTTTTCTGGGTTTCTATACCCACCTTTCTTGGAAATTATGGGCAGAGGGCAGAAAAGGAAACTCTGGAGATTGTTTTGAAGCATCTTAAGACAGATTAACTCCACTTCCTCTTTGGTCATCTCAGACTAGGAAGAATAAGATTATCAGTGTGGCTGTCAGTCTTACCTGACACCACTAATTGCTGAATGCAGAATTTAAATCAAAGAGTCAGAATGAAAAAGTCATCTAGCACTCTGGTATATTTACCTGTGACTTGAAGATAATACTTAGAAATATATATAAAAAACAAAAACGAACACATTTAAACTAGACTTTAAATAAAGGGATATCTCCAATATCAAACACAATTTTCAAGTTAGCCCCAAATTTTAATTTCCAGGACTTCAATTTTTACAATTTAAATTTGAAAAGAATTATTTTATATTTCCTTTTGAAGAAAAAGGTTTATTACACTGAAATAACTGTACTGTTTTTGGTTGAAATGAAACTAATTCAACTTACGTGAATGAAAATAGCATTTTAATTAAGAGCAAATCTAAAGGCAGTTTCTCTACAAACACTGAAATGTTGTAAAAGGCTTTATGAGAAGTTTATTGTGCCATCTGGAAATATGGCAGAAAGAATATTTAGCTGTAATGTATATATACTGAAGCATCAAGAATACAGATAACCCTGGGAGTCCTTATGGACAAGTGTAGGAAACAGAAGACCTGGTAAGATTCCTACTGTACTTCAACTCTTACATGTCTAAATGAAAAAGATATCAATGCATCTAATAACTATCTAATGCATAAATAACCCTGACCAGACTTTTATGAAAAGTTAACAAACCCCTTTTCACTACCAAATTACTATTTTATGAATAGAATGTATAAATTTTAAATTAGCAGATACCTTATTAGGGATGATCAAAACTAAAGACCAAACTATAAGACACCCCCCCCAAAAGGCCAAACCAAGTGAGGACAATGTTGATTGTGTTTAGTGCTGGTTATGTTGCCCTCTTGCAAAATGACAGGCAAAATCATACTTGTTTTTACATTTGCATCCACATATATTACACTGAAAAGGATTTTCATACCCATGACATCCCATGTGAATAGTGTAAAGGATATTGTCTGCAAAGTACATATCACAGTGCTGGCAGTGGTGTAGAAGCTGAGGATCCTGAACCGGCAGGGTTGGAGCTGGAGTGCTTGGCTGGCTGTTTCCTATGCTGGGGGTACTGGTGTGGGCACTTGGTTCGCTGCTCGGCCCTGCCACTGGACTATAGTTCCTCTGACTATGCGATGGCCGAGGTTCTGGGCTTGTGGGAGAGGAGCTCTGAGGAATACTTGCTGACACAGCAGAGACTACTGCTTGGGCAGAGGGCTGCTGAATCATGAAAGGCTTTTCATCAGGGCAGGGAACTACATCAGGCGAGGCAGGGTTTTGGTTTTCTGGTGGCAAGCTGGACAGCTGTCCTGCTAAAGTAGAGAGCTGATTCAAAGGGTTGTCAACCATGAGTTCTTGTGGGTCCCGTGGCAGGCCACCAGTTGGTGTAGTTTTTGCCATAGTTTCATAGGAGTCAGTCTGAATATTTGGGATTTCGTGGGTAAAATCATTAAGGTAGTCTGGTTTCTGGACCACCATCGAAGGTGGACTTAAGTTGATTAGTGCTCTTCTGCTATACCCCAGATTGCTTGTTTTCTTTTGTAAAACCCCCCACATTTTCTTACTGCTTAAGGAAGACCTGGTACCTTTAATTGGTACCATTTTATGTTTGCGCCTTCGATGGTGGGACAGGTTACTTCGGTCACTGCAGCGGAAGGAACACAATTCACATTTGTATGGTTTTTCCCCAGTATGAGAACGCATATGGGCTTCCAGATGGCGCTCATAAGCAGATGCAAATGGACATAAATGACACCTGTGAGGTTTCTCACCTGTTTAAGAGAAAAATAGGAGAAACTGCAAGAGTAGCTCATTTATAGGACTTTTTATGTTTCTCCACTGGATGTGGAATTGATATTAAAAATAAAATGCTTTTCGGAAATTCATAATTGTATAATAGGTTAGTAAAACCTGTAAAGAAACCTAAGAACTGAAATAAAGCTTAAGAATTCATTAGCAACAACTTGTGGCATATAGATTCTATTTAGTATGAAAACTATTACAGTTTCAGCTGGCACTTGGAAAAAAAATATTCCTCACATAATAAAGATTTTATCAACAGTATGTTTCCAAGTACAGGTTCACAGATCTGTGCATAAATACTTTTTTACCTCAAAGAGGGGGGAAAAAAAAAAAAACACACAAGCAACTCAGCTCTTAAAAGAAGTCTTCATATTAACTTATATGAGTTATGGGACATACCCTTTAGAACTGCCAAGGCTCCTCCTCCAGTCTCCTACTCTTCTAGTTCAGAAGGACTGTGGTGGTTTGAATGTAACTGGCCTCCATAATCTTATAGGGAGTGGCACCATTAGGAGGTGTGACTTTGTTGGAGTAGGTGTGTAGGTGTGGCCTTGCTGGAAGAAGTGTGTCACTGTGTGGGTAGGCTCTGGGGTCTCTGTGGGCTCAAGATACCAACCAGTGTCATAGCCCAGTTCTTGTTGCCTTCTGATCAAGCCATAGCCAGCATTGCGTCTATCTGCATGCCACCATGCTCCCTGCCATGAAAACTGTAAGCGAGCCACCTCAATTTAAATGTTTTCCTTGTTAAGAGTTGCTGTGGTCATGGTGTCTTTTCACAGCAATTGAAACCCTAAGACAGAAGTGATGTATTGGCTGGTTTTGTGTCAATGTTACACAAACTAGAGTCATCAGAGAGGAAGGAGCCTTAGTAGAGGAAATGTCTCCAGAAGATCCAGGTATGTAAGGCATTTTCTCAATTAGTGGTCAATGGGAGAAGGCCCAGCCCATGGTGAGTAGTGCCATCCCTGGGCTGGTGGTCCTTGGTTTCTATAAGAAAGCAGGGTGAGCAAGCCAGGGGAAGCAAGCACCCCTCCATGGCCTCTGCATCAGCTCCTGCCTCTAGGATCCTGCTCTGAGATCCTGTCCTGAGTTCCTTCAGTGATGAACAGCAATGCTGAAGTGGAATGTGGTAGGTGCCCTGTCCTTGTCAGATGACTCAGTCTCACATTCTAAATGACAGTTTTACGTATTTGGAGAGTTTGGGCCTCAAATAAAATTGGTCCCTGCTAGCTATGGGGGTACAAAGATGGCCTTTGGATGTCCTCAGGAAGCTTTCCAGGCTACCATGATGTGATAAAGAAGCACAGACTGCTAGCAAGCACACAGGAGAAACACCTGGGCTTGGGTGAGGGCAAGACATAGGAAGATTTCTTAAAGGGGCAGCTAGAGAGACATGAGTTTAGCAAGTACACTCTGCAAATGTATAGAAACCTTTCTCTTTTTCTAAAAGTTAAACATTGTGAAGAAAAAGACAAAACTTGACCTTATAGTAATAACCTCCCCAACCTGAGAGCAAGAAGACAATAAAAGATTATGTAAATTAAGCAGGATGATGGGTAAGAGGATCAAGCTCTCCAAGGAGCCTATTGGCAGTATTTGTTTCCTTCTGGCCACTTTTTTTGTAAAAAAAAAAAAAAAAAAAAAAAAAAAAAAAAGTTAGTACCCAATAAACTTTCATCAGCCTTGTTTTGAACAATCAGAACCCTGTGGACTTGTATGCCATTGTCCTTCTCCAGGTGTTTCTCCATTACCTGTGTGGATCCTGATATGCTCAATGAGCCGGGCCGTTCCTTTGCTGGCATAGTTGCAGTACCGACACTTGAGCTTCCCATCAAAGGTCCTTTCAAACCCGTCTACTAACATTCCTGAGTTTTCATCCAAGGAAACTTCAACAGATGGGTGATCCAGTCCATTTTGATCACCATCTGTTCCAGCTATAAACAAAAACAAAAGAAATCATGCACCTCAGAATCAACTCAATTCACCATTTCGACTCAGGTGGTTGCCCATCTTCCACAAAATGATAGCTTCCTTCCCAAAGAAGGAAAACAATTCAGACTTCTTGAACTGGGACAGATTTTATACAAACGTAGAATTATATTCTAAGAACCTTTAAAGAGGATCTCCAATTACTTACAAATAAATTTTACCAGTTCTCAACATACTTTTGAAGAGAGCAGGTAAGACAGAGAAGAATGAGGTGACCCCTGACCTGAAAGTCAGGTGTCTCTGACCAGACCTGAAAGTCTCAGGTGTCTATGGTACTGGCTATAACCATTTTGATCAGCAGTTGTTACAGTTCCAAAACACTAACTCAATTTCTTTTGGTCTAAAAACGATGACTGGATACCATGTTCTAGTCATCTGTGGTCTAGATTCTGGGTTACATTTAGGATCTTAAAATTCTAACTAGGTACATAAAGGAAAACAAGGTCCGGGACAGCTCTGAATGTAAGGACTATACTAAGAATTTCAGAACTAAAATGTTTGAGTGTTTGCTTTTCATCTGAACAGAATAGGAACAACACATGTTGGATGCTACACCTGGCTTCTTGAATCCCCATCCTGGAATCTGTTCAAATTAGTATTAAGTCCCCTTCTTCATGGGAACAAGACTTTGGCTCGATGCCAGGAGGCATAGTCCTCACATGCTCAGTTCAAACCCAATTCCTTTTCTTCTACCTTCCACCAGAAATAATTTTTCTGGGATGGGAAAGTCCAGCAAATTGGTTCAAAAGTAACCAACTGGAGAGTTCAGGCTTGTGGTCTTCCTTTCTCCCCACTGCTTTCCTGAGACGCTGATGCTCACATTTTGATGTGTGCATCAATTACTGCAGGGGAAGGGGAGAAAAGGGGGTCGATACCTGATCACTGCTGCCAGTCCCTGCATCTTCATGACTTACAAGATCTAGGTCAGAGGCCAGCAAATGTTTTCTATAGGACTGAGATAGTAAATACTTAAAGCCAGATGGCCTTTGTCTCTCACAACACCCAACTCTGCTGCTGTGCCATGAAAGCAGCTATAGAAAGTAAGCAAGCTGGGATGAATACAGCTCATTGTATAGAACTTGCCTAATGTATGCAATAGATGTTAATCCCCAGCAGTACAAACAAGTTAGAAATATGAAAAGAAGTGAGCATATATGTGTCCCAATAAAATTTTATGAACAATGAAAATTGAATTTCATATAATTCTCATGTGTTATTCTTTTTTCAATCATTGCAGATCATACAAAACAATTTTCAGACTGTAAGCCATAGGAAAGCAGTTATATGAGGGCCATGGGTGGTACTCTGCTGACCCTGAACTAGGTTAAGAGCAGTGCATGTGATCCACAAACTAGATAAACTTTACCTCTAGCAGGCTCACCAAATGTTTGCGTCCTCTAGTTTAGTTTCTCTTCTTGAATGGGTAAATGTGGACAGCCTTCTTTCACTTAAAGAGAAAAAAAAAAAAAAAAAAAAAAACCCTAGTTGGGGCTCACTCAGGTTCTAACCCACATTACTTGATGGGCAAATTTTCTGTGAACAAATTCTCTGGGTTCTTTGAAACTATTGTCAACTAACAGAACATGATGGACAGACAAGGGATTTAGAAGCCCTAACCTTCAACAAGATTATAACAGTTCTCTAGACTACATTAAATCATTGTCCCATAGCAAAAATCTGCATGTTAAAATAAGGGAGAAAACGCCTCTTTGTGTTTTTCTAGAGAAAGAAAAGAATGCTCCCCATTAGTGGATAGATGCCCATGAATGAAGAGCTATGCACAAACAATGACACATTAACAAATGTGAGCTTTGATAGTATTAAAATAAGTCTACCTCCCTGAAGAGTCTCTGCTTCCTTGTCTCCACTAACTGATCCTGAAATCATGTTCACATGATGCGTCTGCTGTGTCAGGTACTCCTGGAAATCTTTCACAAAGTCCAAAGGCTCTGGTTTCTTTTCACCCATCTTGACACTTTTTCTTTCTTTCTTTTAAGTTGAAAATTTGTTATATCTAGGGAACAAGGAAACAGAGAACCCAGAAATAAATTTACACTACTTAAGAAGAATACAGCACAAAATAAAACAATATTGGCAAAAAATATTTTGTATAAGACACTGTTGCACAAAGCAACACAAAAATAAAAGCTGTTTTTCAATACTTTATAATCTATCTAGATACCTGAAGACATACAAAACAGTAAGAAACAAATTATCAAGACAGAAAACACACACACACACACCAGTCAAATATTGACAATTACCCAAATGACCCCCAATAGCACCACATGTAAACTAGTTGCAGCATGTTCACACAATAGGCTACAGCTGTGAAAATAAGCAAACTTCAGTTACATGCAGCATCACAGGTGTAACCATTAGTACATGACCTACAGAATAAAACGAGTGTCCAGAGACGGAAATAAGGAGACTGTAGCCCTTGCTGGCTAGGACAGACAGAGCCTAGTACTGGAAGTGTCATAAGAGGATTTTCTGTGTTGCTGGCTGCCTTCCATTTCTTCATATGGATGCTGAATTCATGACCTATGCACTCATGCAATCCAATAGGACAAGCTTGAAGAATTACAAGCTTTTCTATATACATGTTAACTTTCAAGAAAAAGCAATAGAGAACTGAGTAATCTTTTCATACCATTAGAGATGAAAAAGTACTCATCAAATCATTTTAGTTTAAAAAAAAAAAAATCCCAGAAACCTGTCTACAAATTTGGGTTAGTTATAGAGGAATTGAAAGTGTATGTAGGTTCCGCTTTAACAATGTCAAATAATTTTTCAGCCATTATACTGATTTATTCTTCTACCAGTCCTACAAGCAGTGAGTAAGAGCAGTTGATATACACTCTCACCAGCAGTTGGCCTTTTCATTATGACCATTCTGGAAGGTATGTGGCACTATCACACTAGTTCTGTTTTATAGTCATTGATGAAATTGTACAAGTGGCTACTCATATTCTTTTGAGTATTATCTGTTAATTTTCCCACAGATGATATATCATTTCAAAACAAGAATTCACACACACACACACACACACACACACACACACACACACACACACACACACGTTTTTTCAAGACAGTGTCTCTGTGTAATCCTGGCTGTTCTGGAACTCACTCTGTAGATCAGGCTGGCCTCAAACTCACAGAGATATCCACCTGCCGCTGTCTCCCCAAATGCTAGGATTAAAGGCATGTGCCATCAAGGCCTGACTTCAAGACTTCTTCTGAAAGCAAGTGGCAGTATAACTCATATAAATTACAACAGTACCAACACTAAATAATAATCAAAAGAAAATGAGACTGCACCAAACAGAGCTCATTTGGATAACATTTTCACCCACCCACATTTTAAATTAAAGATTAACTTACAAAATATAGTCATTGGGATATTTGAATACCAGAAGTGTATTAGTCTTTGTCTCTAAGTCTTGTGCTGAACATTTTAAGACATTTTTAATTGAAAATAGGTATTTTTATACAAATATATTCTATTACAGTTTTCTCTCTCTCAATTCAACTCCCCACCCATACAAATCACACCCTATCTTTCTCTCTCTCTTTAGAATACAAACAGGCATCTAAAAAATAGTAAAATAAGATAAAATAAAAACAGAAGGGCCAAAGAAAAAGCACATATAGATGTAGAGACACACATGTTCATACATACAGAAATCCCTTAAAGATACAACACCAGAAGCCATAATATATACTCAAAAGACCTGTAAGGAAAAAATAAATTAACTAATTAATAAATAAAAATAAAGCCTAGACAAAACATGAGACAAGGAACCTCCAAAAACTTTGAGTTCATTTTGTATTGGCAATCTCCTGGGCACAGGGTCTGCCCTTATAAGTGGCTTGTATACCCACTGAGACTCTGTTGGAGAAAGATTTTCTTTTGTGTTATCAACTGGAGATAGCTTTTGGGTTAGGGTCTTGTGTCCAGTTCTTCTCTCAGTGCTAGGACCCCATCTGGCTTTGATCCGTGCACTCAAGTCTATTTTATTTTATATTTTTTTCTAATTAAAATATAACTACATCATTTTCCCCATTCCCTTCTCTCTCTCCAACTCCTCTCATTTCCTCAAGTCCATTTAGTGTTGCTTATATGTATATAATTTCAGAGCTCACAATTTGGTATTGGATAACCAATTAGGGGGCCCATCCCTAAGGAAGACTAATTCTCCCTTTCTTGGTAGTAATTAGTTATCTGCAGTTTTTTGTCTAGGGAGAGGTCCCATGAGACTCACCCCTTCACATTAACATGTGGATTGGTGTTGGTACTGTCACTGTTCGGGTCTTGTTTAGACAGCCATGTTGTTGAGATATCATGGGTGTAGCTTCCCTTTCATTTCTAGGAGATATAATTTCACAGTACATTTCCTGATTCATTGACTCTTATGATCTTTCTGGCCCTTCTTCTATAATGTTCCCTGAGTTTTGGTTGCAGGAATTGTGTTGCAGATGTATCTTGTAGGGCTAGGCACCCCATGATCACTTGTTTTCTGCATTTTGAGCACTCTGGTATTCTGTAATAGTCTCAATCAGTTGCAAGAGAAACTTCTCTGATGAGAAGAGGAACACTTACCTCTGGGTATAAGAATGAGTATTTAGAATGCCATTAGGGAATTATGCTGCTTTATTAAAGTGGTGATGGTAGCTTCTCTTCTAAGACCCATGACACCACTACCCCCATGTAGTTGGGTAGGTTTCCAATACCAGGCATGATTTCCTTCCTGTTGAGTGGGCCTTAAGTCCAATTAGATGGCTGCTGGTTACTGCCAAAAAATAACTGCCACTATTGCATCTATAGGGAAATCATGCCATGTTGGCCATTGTTGTGGTTTATGAATAAGATCCAGGCCTTGCTTACCTGTAATTCAGCACTCAGAGGAGGTTGAGGCAGGAGGATCATTGCAAGGCCAGTCTCCACTACATAATGAATTTGAGGACCCTGTCTCAAAAACTTTAAAAAAAACTGAATTTATTTTAAAAAGTAAAATAAGACATGAGAGTAAAGGGGGACCATTAGGAATACAGAAGTAGAAAAGAGAGGCAAAGCAAACAAAAGGGGGGGAGTAACAGAAGGGTGAAAAATGATCAAAGCATATCATATGCATGTATAGGAATGTCATCATTAAGACTCCCCCTTTTTAAACAATAACTTTTTTTTAAAGATTTATATATTATGGATACAGTGTTCTGTCTGCATGTATGCCTGTGGGCCAGAAGAAGACACCAGATATCATTACAGATGGCTGTGAGCCACCATGTGGTTGCTGAGAATTGAACTCAGAACCTCTGGAAGAGCAGCCAGTCCTAACCACTGAGCTATCTCTCCAATCCCAAGTAAGACCCCTTTTACAATTAAGATATACTAATATTAAATGAATCATGTCCAAGATAGATTTTTAAATTATAAAGCCTATGGGCCTCTTATAATTGTCTGTGTTCTATTTATAAAAGCTATAAATAGGGCTGAAGAGATGGCCCAGACAGTAATATGGCATGTAAGTATTAGGATCTGTTCAAATCTCTAGCATCCTCAGAAAAGGGCCAGCATGTCAGAAGGCACCTGTAACACTCAGCACTGGGGAGATAGGGAGAGATAGAAGAATACCTGATGTCAGCTTGTAGTCTCCACATACATGCACATGTGCATCTGCGCATAATACATGCATATATACATATATGCATATATATATACACACACATACAAAAACTATACAAAAAGCTATAAGAAAAAAATCTGTTTTTATATCACAATTCAGAATTTCTTCTTGCCCATCAATTCATATGCAAAGTGATACGTTTTAACCAAAAAATAAATGTACTTTAGTAGGCTTCAATAAGCAAGACAAATTTTACAGAATCTTGATTAGAAAGCTTAGCAATGCTGCGGTTCAACATGTAACAATGCAACAAAAACAAGATTTGCCATAGCAAGCAGAAGAAAATTGTATTTTTATACACCCAACTTTAGTTTAAGGACAGCAATGAGCCCAATTATAGAGCATGGCTGACATATTTTGACAGTCTTAGTTATTCAATTATTCACATTGTCACATTACAAATTTCACTGTGTTCTCTGTCACAAATTATATGCTGCTATCAATTATGCATGATGGGTTAAAGAAAAAAAAATGCAATGAGATAACTGAAAATGTTCCAAACATGAAGACCAGCTTTTGAATTAGAGATTCAAACATTCTTATATGGTTTAATCTACACAACTGTCCAAGATTTAAAAACTAAGTGTATGCCGGGCAGCGGTGACACACAGCTTTAATCCCAGAACCCAGGAGGTAGAGGCAGGCAGATCTCTGAGATTGAGACCAGTTTGGTCTACAGAGTGAGTTTCAGGACAGCACAGCCAGGGCTACACAGAGAAACCCTGATTCCAAAAACCCAAATCAGAACCAAACCAGACAAAAAAACCCTAAGTGTCTTTGCATTCCTGGGCACCTTTGTATCCATCAGACCTGTATCATCTATATCACATATATCTGTGAGCAGTAGGAATGACAAGCTAGCTACTTACAGAGCAATGAAACAGACTCATGTAAATGCTAGGTGCCTAAATCTAAGTGGAGTCTGGCTCAAACTCCAGCTTCTTTCATCTCAGGTCAATACCTCTACGCAATATATATGAAAACAATAATTCAAAAGCTAAAAAATACTCCCTGCTATAAAGAGAAAATATGGGTTTGCTATCCAAACCATCCAGACAAAAACAAGAACAACTCCTGAGGATTCTGTTCAGTACTGACAAATTTTAAAACCTCTACAAACATAATGTAAATGATATATACATGGAGTCAACCAACTGTGAATGAAAACCATTTAAAATTTTAAAAAGTGCATCCTGAACAATTTAGACTCATTTTCCTTGGTGTCCCCCAAACAATGCACAATCAGAACAACTTACATTGTATATAGTATAGACAATCTGGGGACTACATAAAGAGAATGCTAGCCTGTGCCTATAATTCCAGCACTCAGTGGCCAATGTAAGTTCAAGACCAGTCTGAGCAACACATAAAAATCCCATGTAAAAAAAGAAAAAAAAAATGTTTATGGAAGAATGTGTAATAGGTTACATACAAATCTTATTGCATTTTATGTAAAAGGTTGAACACCCTCAGATTTTAGTATCTACAAGGGGTCCTACAATCTCTCAAACTGCTATCATTCTAACTGGCTGTGAACTTGACACCTTGGACTTTTTAATTAAGAAATTACTCAGATTTTCAATGTAAAATGTCATCAGAAAAACATATTTAAGCATATCTTAATATTATTATAGATTCTGATGCTGTATTCTAAGCCAGATCTACTCTCTGCTAACTGATATTGCTCCAAATGAAATCCTAACCTCCAATATGACAACTGTTGTAAGGGCAGAGTTGTCAGAATAGGATTATGAGAACTGTAGTTAATTCCTTCTCTGTTTCTGCACTATGAGTATATAACCAGAAATCAGATCCTGTATCTGCTAGCACCTCCAACTCAAACTTACCAGCCCCCAACCTGAACAAAAGCTTGTTTAAACCACCTAACCTGTGCTGGGTGGTTTTTGTCAACCTGACACAAATCCAGGCATATCCAAACAGAGACTTTTTTTTCCCCTCTGAACGGGATCTCAATAGAGTAGTTTTGGCTGGCCTGGAACTAACTATGTACACCAGGCTGGCCTTCAACTTACAGAGATCCCCTTGTCCCTGCCTCTCCTGAATGCTGGAATTAAAAGCTTGTGCCACCACAATGCCTAAAAGAGGAATCTTACTTGAGAAAATGCTTCTGTAAAATTGCCTGTAGGCAAACCTGTGAGCAGGCTATTGACTTGATTAATGATTGATGTGGCAGGGCCCAGTTCACTGTGGGAGGTCCATCCCCAGGCAGGTGGTCCTGGATTATACAAAAAGCAGTCTGAACAAGCAAAGAGAAGCAATCTAGTAAGCATGAAGGAAAAGCCATGACTTCTGCACAATTCCTGCCCTACTTCAGTTCCTGCCATGACATTCTTCAGTGATGGACTGTTACAGGGAAGGACAGGATAAAGTAAACCCTATCTTCCCTGAATTACTTTAGTCGTGATGGTTTGTTAGTTTGAGGCAGGGTCTTTCTACACCATCCTGGCTGTCCTAGAACTTGCTATGTACACCATGCTGGCCTCAAATTCAGAGATCCACCTGCCTCTACCTCCCCAGTGCTGGGATTAAAAATGTGCACCACCATACCCAGCTAGTCATCATGTTTTAAGACATAGTTTATGCAATTTGTTATAACAGAGTGATCTAAGATAGGCCTATTTCATCAAGTAAAGAGAATAACTTCCAATTTATAAGACAGAGATTGCTCAAGCTAATAAAGGAAAAAATAACTAAGAATTAATATTCCATATATCCCATATGTGTATGTATACATATATACAAACACCTTTTAATCAGGAGCTAATTATTTAAGAGGTGTTAAGATAAAAAGAGGAAAATACCCCCAACTGTGAAACGGGTAATATAAAAATCAAATGGTCTTCTTTCCTATGCCACCATGAGACACAGGTCCAATGTGGTTTCTCACTCTGTTTTCTCACAGAACTTCCAGAATCAAGCAATTCCTGGCCAAGAAACAAAAATAAAATCGTTCTATTCCCCAATGAATTCAGATGAAAACTGACAACAAACCCCGTACAACACCAAGACACTGGAGGAGAATGAGGCAGGATCTACAAGGATTTGCACACAATGTCATGACTGAGGGTTTGCTGAATCACAGCCATCTATCAATCCTACCAGATGGAACTGAATGGACATTTTTTTAACCTCTGAAGATTTGGTCATGTTTAAATTGGGGTTTGATTTGCTTTTATCTGTTCCACATGAGCCAACTGGTCTGTTCAGCAATAAAATATATAGAACCTTTCAAAAAAATCAAAGAGACAAGAGAGATGACTCATAGTTAAGAGCACTGGCAGCTCTTGCAAAGGACATGAGTTCAATTCCCAACACACACATGGAGGCTTATAAACATCTCTAACTTGAGTTCCAGGGGATATGATGCCCTCTTCAGACCTTTGTGTGCACCATGCACACACATGATGCAGACATAAGTGTAGACAAAAGAACCATACACATGAAATAAAATAAAAACAAATTTAAATAAAAAAAACCCCTTTAATATGCCCTCCTCACTGACTGCGGAAGAACTGGAAGAGCTTCATTAGGGAGTATACGGTATATCTCATTTACCTGGCATTTTAAAAACGGAATTGTTTAAACTGAAAGATTACTATCCATAAGGAAGAATACTTAGCCCTAACTTTTTTGATATCTTAAAAACAGATGTTAAGCAGACCTATATAGTTGTTTGTAGTTCAACAGCTATGTCTACTTCTATAACATATTGATATGGTCACAGAAAGACTTCATCTCCAAGAGAATGTACATTAGTGAAAAAGGCTGACAAAGGAGAAGTTGGTTCATCCAGAGTAATGCAGGCCTTCAAAAACCATCAGACTACAATTCGTGAGTTCCTAACTTACTGCTCAGACTGAAGGCACAAACACTGTGATGAGGCTCGTCTGAGAAATAGAAAACATAATATAAAAAAGTAAAACAGAAACAGAACCACATCAGAAGAAATCCAAAAGAAGAAATTATACAATCTAACCTTTTCACCCCAAAATACTTTCACCCTTTCTTTCCACTGCAGCACTGACAAACCGTCCAGTAACTGAAATTTACTCTGGAGACACACCAAAGGATTCCAAAATGTCACGGAGGGAATATCAACTAAAATTCAAAAACCTCAAGAAGTCTGCAAAGGCACACAAGTCAAAACTTTACTAGTAACTACAGCTTTAATAAACCAATAAGACAACAACTTGTTTGCCATTATCACTAACAAGAAAAAAAAATTAACTCCCCCCCAAAAAAACAATAGCAAAGCATGGTGATCCACAATTAAAATGTAGTCACTTGTGTTGCTATCATTTTGCCACTGGTGATTTTACTTTTAACAAAAATTTAAATGAAATTCCACATTTAATATATTGATTTCCATTATTCACAGTATACATCCAGAGATGTTAGGCTTAGTATTGCTGAATAAGTATAGTTGCATTAAAAAGTACATTACCCCTATACTAGGGAAATACTTGTAACAACCACCAGAGCTCAACAGAGGCAGATCTGATCCCCATCTTCATTATCTCTTTTAAAGTACAACAGTTACGGTTTCCCAGGAAACACCAGACCATTACAGAAAAAGAACATCAAATATGTCAGTTCACTACAAGGACCTTCCAAGAAAACATTCATCCTCAGCCCTGCTGAAGACAACATAAACTCAAGACAAAATTTTAAAGTAGTACAGATATTTTAAACAATTGTTTTCATTTTGTGTCTTCTAAATGTAATTTCCCTGGATCTCACAATATTAAGAAGTCTCCATGTCTTCTCTCACTTGTCACTCCTCTGTCCGGTTCCGACCAGCACATAAAGGGGTCATTAAATGAGCCATGCGGTTACTGGCAGACACAACCGACTACACTTTGGATCCAGTTAGACATAGAGCACGTTGATGCTCCGCTGAGGAGCTACGCTGAGCACCCACGATCATTCGGGACAGTCTATTAGGGACGTGAACCCTGAATGAATCCGAAGAGCTCTTTGCTGTAACATCCTTCCCAACCTCATCTGTTCCCAATACTGGAAGGTACACGCAGTAGAAACCAGTCCTGGAAGAGAAAACTCGAGGGTTTAGAAACTCCTTCTCAACAGCCCGGGACAGGCGTCGGACGGACACCCTCTCCAAGGTTCCCAATACCTGGGATTGCTGGGGTCGACTCCTGACTTTAGCACCCGAGAACAAGACACACAGGGGCACCCCCTCCCTCACACACGCACACACACACCGATCGCCACCCATCAAAGCAGGAGGCAGCTCCCCACCCTGAGCCTCCGAGCTCCCGCCCGACGGCGCCGACTCGCGAGCCGATCCCTCCGGGCGGCGGACCCAGTCACCGACCTACATGCTCGACCCAAGAATGCCCTGGGCCACCACGCCGCTAGCCCCCGGGGCGCGCACGACCCCTCCGCTATGGACAAGGCTACGGTGGTGGTGGTAGCCGGCCCGCGATGAACCCGGCACTTTACCTTCCGCCATCCAGTCAATGTGCCCTGCTTAACCGTGGCGCCGCTGTACAAGCTGACATCCCGTTACTCACCTCCTGACAACTGCACCGTGGAATCAGCACGACCTTTTCCGCCGCCGCCACTGCTTCAGCGTTCGCCAGCGTCGCAGCTGCGACCGCCATGTTTGTTGTGTCTCCTTTCCCTCCCCGCCACCCGCCTTGCCCAAGTCTCGCGTGAGCGAGCTGTAGGGAGCAATTGGAGAGAGCTTATGTCTCTACTGGGGTTCCGTAGGCGGGGGTGGGCGGGGACTCTAGGGGGTGTGTGAGGGGCGGGTGAGCAGGAGTGGGCGGGGCCAGTCCTCCTCCTCCCCCCCCACCCCCCGAGGGTGTCTGGCACTGAGGTTCAGCGGGTGGCTCTGCCTGAGTCAAGGATGGCTGTCTCTGCGCTCCAGCTGCGGCGTGCCGGAGGGCTGGTAAGTGGGTTCGAAACGACCGCCTCGGGAGGTTCGGGGCAGCACAGATCTCTGGCGACATCACCTTCTGCTAATGGTCTGGAGAAGCTCTAGGCCTGGAGACGGTCTCCTCAGACCTTTCACTGGCGGGACACCGCCATCTAGGTTTCCTTCAGAATAGGTCCCAGCTTGCTTCAGCTTCTTTGGGTAGGGCTGGTGCGGCAGCTAGTGGGAAGAAGGAAGGGGCTGGTCTAGAAGCTTCGGTGGAACAAACACGGCTGAAATCGGAGGACCGCCTCTGCAAGATGCACTTTGCTAAGACCATTACTTCTCAATCAAGGGTCCTTGGAAGCATTTTGCAGAAATGTCACCTCCTCATGTCACATTTCCTCGATGATTATCACATTTTTAAAAAAATGATTAAAATCTAGCCTTAGAATCGAGTCACCCTCTTCCTTTCTGCAACCCAGCTGGAAAAACTGAAGGGAACTCATATTCCTGGAACTTGCCGTTCGGGAAAAGAATTTCTTAGGCTTTATCTCAGCGGCTCACTTGGAGGGAGTGTGGGGAACATAAGAATCCATTCTAGTGCCCTTCCTCAAACTTGACCTGAGGCCAGGCTCTTTTCCCACCTGTATCTCTGGCCTCCCGTAGCTGCCTTTGACTTTCTGATCTTGTGACTGGACAGACATACAGCACAGTGCAGAAGACAGACTGTATTACAGAATAACAGACAGACAAGAAAGACTCAGATCCCATTATCTGGGGACTAGAAATCAAAATCCTGCAGTATTCATTCCTGGTTTTTCTCAAGCTACTATTGAGGGGAAGGGCTCATCTTCAGTGACCTTAAAACTTGCCAAAAATCTGATCATCTAATGTTTGTGTTTATATACAGTCTCCATATCCACACAAACTGTTGACTCATTCAAAGTTTTTGCAGGATCAGCATTGCCACACTTAACTTTTCTGCTCTGTTCAGTCCCTTGGCCTCCCACGGCATGCTTTCCAGACCTTTCATACATTTGGATACACTTGTGATTGTCAATATAAGTAGTTCACTGGACTTTATTATTTGCTTTTTATATTTGCGTTTACTGCAATGAATCAAAGGCTCTTCTGTTTCGTTAGATTGGTGCCTGGAGGCGGCAGCACTCTGAGCCTCTTTGTCCCACATTATAGATAATTAATGTTATTTGAATGTTTTACGAGTTTTGGGTGTTCAAAAAATTAGTAAAATTAGTGTATTGTCCCAGAGGATTTTATGATTATTACTTGTTTTATAATTGTTGCTTAGTAGTAATGTGGCAAAGAAAACTGTCTAGTTTTTCAATTTGATCCATGATTTATGTAACCTGCATGTCCTTGGGACTCTTCCATCTTCTAATCTCATTTAATTTTCATAAACATCTTAACCAATAGCACTTTAATCTTGAGATGTAGAGATTTCATACAAAGGATTAGGTGACTACAACAGCTACTGTTGCCTCTCCTCCATTGGAGATGTCACAGAGGTATTTTGTTTGGATCTGTGCATTTATTGTTCTGAATAGGTTTGGGATCTCTTTTACACAAATTAACATATTTTACTGAATTTTGACTAGCATGGTGGTTAATAAAGGAGATTCTGATGCCAAGCTGCTTGGATATAGCGCCCAGGCTCCCTGGCATAACCTTGGCCAGTTACTTAAGCTCTTTGGGGCTCAGTTTTCTGATCTGTAACATGGAAAGAAACTGAGAGTACTAATAACGAGGTCATTGTGAAGACTAAATGAGTTCATATGTTCATGTAAGACCCTTAGAAGAGCCCAACATCTACTCAGCTTTCAGTAAATGTCCTTACTGTGAGGCATGAGGCACTGTGTGCTGTAGCAGATGCAACATGGTCAAGAAATTTAGCCTCAAGGTTTGAGAACTAACTCTGCCTAACTACATGTCTTTTATCTGTGGAACAAATCCTAATAAATTCACAGCGTACCCCTGAATTCAGAGAAGAGATTAATGGTGGGGATTATTACAGGGCAGAGAGGCTCTCTAGAATCTAGGAGGAAAAGAAGGGCACTATAACAAACAGGGAATGATACTATTTTAAAGAATTTGGGAGCTTAGCCTTTAGAATTACCTAAGAGACATTTCATCACAGCAAAATATATAGATTGCTGTGATAGAAAGTGACAGAGTAGAGAAATAAGCCAGAACAGTGACATATACCTGTAATCCCCCACTCTGGAGACTGAGGCAGGAAGGTTAAGAGTTCTAGGCCAGCCTGGCATACATGGTAAGACCTTATCTCAAAACAAAGTAGGGAAGTGTAAGCCTAAGCTAAATTGAATCCATATTCAAAGATAAACAGAAAGCCTGGAACTTGCTAAGCTCTTTCTATAGACTGGAACAATATTTTATATTTGTGGTTTTCATTCTTTCTATGAATGAATAAATGGTATTACTGGCTTCAGTATAGTTGCAAATGAAGAATTCAGAAGCAAAACCCAATGCTTCCAGTTCTACAACATTCAGGTTCCAGGAGGATGCTCTGTCTGCCTTTGCCTTTGGTCTTTTACATTCTCACAGATGGGTTAGGACTGCTTTGCATAGTGTAAGTTCTGGAGTCTGGATGGTTGAATTTGAATTCAATCACCTCTTAGCCTGATAACTTTAGAAAGTGACTTCCCCCTCTCCTTCCATTTCCTTTTCTGCAAAGAGGGAAAACAGTGCTTTAAATTAGATATTATATACTTAGAACAGATTCTTGCATCTGGTAAAGACTTAGTAAACACTAGCAATTGAAACAGGCAAAATCCATTACCAGTAACACTGAGAGAAAGGGAATAAAGGGGTCTTTATGTAAAGTGTGTGGGCAAGTCTTGGAAACAATAGGGTCCCTGACACTAGTGAAATTCTGTTTTTAATTAGGTAGATGGGTCATGTGTATTTTTAAACAGTGAATATTAGGACATTAGGAAACAGAGTATTGCTACTGTCGAGGAAGTAGTATGGGCAGATAGGCTTATAGGAGATGGATCTTGAGCTGACTATCCAAAGAAGGAGTGGCTTAGATTTAGGTAAAGCAACAGAAGGGCAAAGAGTAAGGCCAGGGAGATGTGTAGATAAAAGTATAGAGACAGAGAAATACTCTGCTTGATTAAAAATAATATAAGAATAGCTTGTATGATAATTTTACAGAGAGACAGAATGTTTTCCAATGGAGTATCTGTATCATGTTACAGATCTTTGGCTTCTCAAATCCTAGAAACTTCTCCACTACAGAAATTAGTCACAGATTTATTCTGCCCTTTTCCATGTGTCTGTTGCCCAAAGGACTACCCATAGTCCCAACTAACATTCCCTTTTGTTTACTAAAACATGGGCTTGTAGAAAACATTTATCTTCATCAGTATAGAAATGACAGTTTTTTTTTTAAGATACAATTACATCTTTTCCCTACTCTTTTTCTCTCTCTCTCTCTGATGCCAAGACCACTAATCATAAAAATCCTCTCTGGAAACTATAACCTTCTGTCAGGAACCTTGCACACTAGCTGTCTTGGGCCTATGCTGTCTGGATTTCTTTCATAAGGGCTAGACCAGTGTTTCTCTACTTTGGCAGTAATGGCATTTATAGCCAGCTCATTGTTTATTGTAGAGAATTGTCATCTGTGTTGTAAAACATTTAGTGTCACCTCTGGCATCATGAGATAAAAAGATTATGGGTTTTGACTACTAAAAATTATCTCCAGAGATTGCCAGTGTTCCCCTGGAGGCAAATTCATCCTTTGGAGAACCACTGGTATAGAACTGTGTAATGCTGTAAGGGTGGGTAAAGGTGATTTTTTCCTTATAACCTTGTAGGTATTAAGATAAGACCAGGCTCTTACTCCAAAGAAAATAAGATGATAGTTTATTCTGACCCAAACAAGTAACTATAGCTTTCAAAGATGGATTCAAAGTTGTTTAAATGGTATGTTCCATTGTGGAAGAGGTAACACACTTTTGTAGTAAAAAAAAAAAAAAAAAAAGATTAGTCTTAAATAAGTGCAATTAGCAAATGTGTTGGTGGAGACAATCAGGTAAGTTGGTTGCAGCAGACTTGCAAAATCTCTGATACAGGTTTCAAATAGTGCCTTACAACATTCTCTCCTTTAGTGTTGGTGGAAGCTAGTGATCTAGTCAGTTTAACAATACACTCCAAAAGTTTGGTTTGTTTGGACCAGCCACTGTCCTTTTTCTAGAAAATTAAGGCCTTGATAGGAACTTCTAGAGGCTAGAACATAGAGCTAGAGACCGGAGGAAGAGAAAGGTTCAGTTCCAGTAGCTTTGAAGAACAGCAGGAGCAGAAGCCAGGACTTGTGGGTAAAGCAAGTGGAATGGAGAGACTGGGTTCTAATTTGGGGCATGGCAATATGCAAAGCAGGTAAAGAAAGAGGTAAAATAATTGAAATGGGACATGTGGCTCTCTCTCCTGATGGCTGCATATTCTGATATAGAGCTCTCAGCTCCTTCTCCAGTAGTATCTGTCTTCCTGCTGCCACACTTCTCACCATGATAAAAATAGCCTAAACTTATGAAACTATAAGCCCGCCCCAGTTAAATGCTGTCTTTTATGCATTGCTGTGGTGTCCCTTCACAGCACTAGAACACCGACTAAGACGTTTTATAGCTTCTCCTTAGCATACACAAATTGCCAACTTTTACATTTTTCTGTTGCACTTTACTGCTGCATTGTTGAATAAAACAAGAGATGTTCTGAAGAGCACTCAACCCTCTTTGCTCCCCTCTCACCTTAGTGCTTGTGTTTCAGCTTAAGGGAAACTCTCACTGCCCCTGCCCACCACCGGAAGCCCAAGGAAGGTTATCCATCTCTGGGTTTTTTGGTTTAGGGTTTTTTGGGAGCCAGACCCAGCAGTTGATAGGTCCAGAGAGGATCTAAGGAATCAGGGAGGAAAGGGGTGATCAGGCATGATGGTCAGGAGAATCTTGCAGCCTGACTAGCAGCCAGAGTGCTTCTTTATTTATACAGAAGGCAGTAAGCAGGGATAGGTTCATATTGTTCTAAAACATAGATCATATTGTTTTTGTTTTGGACATATGTTTTATTTTCTCTTGCATAACCTTTAGTCATTATTGATGAACTATGACAGAACAGAGTTATCTTTTACAATCATCTTCCCTCAGGTTTAATCATCATTGGTAAACAGTTGTCTTTTATAACCATTTTTACTCATTAACCCCATAACCCAGTTTTTAAGACTCTAGAGGCATATGACAGCCTGTTCTCAGGCTGGGTAGCTCTTGTTGCTTCAAGGATATTAGACAAAAACAAAACTTCCAAGCCAGCCAGGGTAGATTGCCAAGTCCCAAGCAGTGTATTATTAACTTTTAATGGTCAGAGTGCCCAAGAAATATCCTCAGGCCAAAGCTGCTGCAGTTATTATTCAAATTCTGGCATAATAAAATTGTTTATATGTCTAATCCTGGCATTCTGTTATTCTTTGGTCATTAGACATCACAATGGCTCTACGTATGCTAACTTTTCTAAGAAAAGGAGACCTTGACATATCATTCTGTTATCATCTATTTACATCGTTCTTTGCTCATCAATATAATTGTCTGTGTAAGACAGAGGTAACTTCAGCTAATCTAACTTTGTTGTTGCTGGATATGCCATGTAATTTCCTGAGTGTCTAGTGGGAAGAGGCTTGCAGCCTGATCTGTGACCAACTCCTCTAGCCCACCAATTCTTGTTGACCTTTTTAAGTTTACTTTGTTTAGATTATCTTGTTCCTAAGTAAGTATAGGGACAGGTGTCCCAAGAGTGTCTCATAGCCTCATAAAGAGACCTCTGGTTCTTTATGTATGTCACAACCTCCAGGGCATAAGAAAGACCTGCATGTAGATAAGGATATCTCCCTAAAAATGGGAGGGGTAGTATGTTCAGGACTTTCCTGGGGAGGCATGAAAGCAGTACTCCTGGGAGAAGGCATGAATGATGCATGAGAAATTTTCCATCAATCCAACATCCCCAAATTGTACAAATGGTGAAAGTCCCCCAAGTATGCAGCAGGTAGAGATGAAAATCCAAAGGTGACACCGTGGCCATCATGAAGCTCAGCTTTGCTGAATCTTTGTCAAGCAGCTGTGCTTGCTTTATGACTTTTGTCATTCCCCTCAGATATGGCTGTGCCACCTGGCTGTCCTGGAACTCACTTTGTAGACCAGGCTGGCCTCAAACTCATAGAAATCCACCTGCCTCTGTCTTCTGATGGCTGGGATTAAAGGTGTGCGCCACCACAGCCTGACTTCCATCTCTGTTCTAATGACCTGACAGAGCCATCCTTTATGTCTTATCTATATTTATGTGCTGTGTTGATCCTTATCTCTCAAGTAGCATAAAAATCCATGAAAATCAATTGTTCTCATTTGGAAATAGTCAGCATTGAGCGTAACTGCATTATATTTGGCCTTTAAACTTATATTTGTTACATGAAAATATTAGCCTGAAGGATTAATATTCTTGTCACTGTAGCAAATGATGGGATAATCAACTTATTTTTTAAAGGGAGTTTTAGTTAGGCTCACAGTTTTAGAGGACTATAAGCAGACAGACTTGTTTCTTTTAGGTGCCTTAAGGGAGTGCCAGGTGGCAATAGAAAAGAGTGCATGATGGATTAATGTCATACTAGAAAGAGGAAGAAAGACAGGAAGAGGCTGGGGACCCACAGCTCCTACCTTCTAAAGGTTATACCATCTTCCAATAACACTATGCTGGTGATAAAGCCTTTAACATATAAACTATAGCACCCTCTACTTCTACTTCATACTAGAATACTTCTTAAATGTGTTCATGTAACAGGCACAAATTATTTGACATGGATACAATCTTAAATTTTTGCCATTGATTTCCTGGAATTGTTAAAGCCATAATTTTTTTTTAAATTTCCTTTGAAAGTATGACAACTTCTAAATTTTGTTTTTAGTGAAATGTAGCTCTCCCTGCCATTTTAAGAAGAAATATAGCCAGGCATGGCTTTACATGTCTTTAATGATAGAACTTGAGAGGCAGGCAGATCTCTGAGTTTGAGGCCAGCCTGGTCTACATAGCGAATTCCAAGACAGCCAACATAGAGACACTGACAATGACGAAGAAGAGATAGAAGAGGAAGGGAAAGCAGAAGGAAAAATAGTGATGGGTCCAGAGAGATGGCTCAGTGGTTAAGAGTATGCACTACTCTTCTGGGTTTGGTTCCCAGCAGTTTACAACCGTCTGCAACTCCAACTCCAAGGGATTCTATGCCCTCTTCTGGCCTCAGCAGGCGCCTGCCCATGCGCGTGCACACACGTGCGCGCGCACACACAATTTTAAAAAGAAATAGAGAGTTCCACATACTTTTTATCCAGTTTGTCTCCACATTACTTCACTAACTACAGTACAATATCACATTCAGGAAATTGACATTAATATAATCCACTAATATGTTTCAGATAATCGGTTTGCTTGAGTATATATGTGTAGCTCTGTGTAGTTTCATCATATCTTATTTGTGTTTACAAACAGTCAAGCTGAAGATAATTCCAAGCAACACAAAGGTCTTTGTTGCCCTATTATAATTTCACTGTACAGTTTCTCCACACCCCACACCCCCACACCCCGTCCTTAATTCCTGTCAATAACTAATCTCTTTTCTAGCTGTATAATTTTATTTCAACAGTGTTGGAGAAATGGAGTCATGTAGTAACAGGGTAAGTTTGGTGCTGAATAGTATTCTATTGTAAAAGATATGTAAAATATTTTTCTTCTACCCTTTAGATTCAGGGGCTAACCCTAAGGATCAAAATTAAAAGGACATATTGATAGTAGTGAGATTTTTTTTGTATTAATAGCAAATAAGTGACTGGTTTAGTTGATAAATTTAAAGGCTTATATAATAGCTTTCCCAACCAGGATTTCATGGTTTTACTTTTCATAATTTTAGTTAACTATGGTCTGAAAATATTAAATGAAAAATTTCAGAAATGAACAACTCAATTTTAATTACATGTTATTCTGAGTAACATAATATTCGTCCAATCAAGAATATAAGTTACTCCTTTGTCCAGCTACTATATATATGAAGTATATGCTACCCATTCATTAGATCTGACTTTTGTATTGTAAGGCCCGTGTTTGGATCAACCCATATTTTACTTGTGCTCTAAAGCACAAGTATGAAGGAGGAACTAAGGCATAAAACATGGAAAAACAGATTGGTCTTGGGGCTGTATGACAATACTGCTGAACATACACATAAAAATCAAAAAGCTTAAGTCTGGAATTCCTTGTGTCTTTCCTATAAAAACTAGTTTTTACACACAGTTATCTAATATCACAAAAGACTGCTGGAGTGACATGCCTACATGGAGGCCACCGAAAACTCATGCACCAAGTTCCTGTGCCAAGATATCCGAGGGCCACTGCCTGCTTATCCTCAAACCAGTGGACTCCTTGGTATTTATCATTGTGACTGTCTCAGAAGTCCTGATGCAAACCTCTTAACTTTTGTTTCTGTAAACTTGCTTCAACCTTTTTTAAGACTCCTGTATTTTACTATGGCCTACGGGCTCCCTCAGCCATTTTCTGCTGTTTCCAAGTAAATCCTATGATTCTTTGGGGACCCTCGTGCTGACCTTTGGTTATTTTGGATGATGTCATCTACCTTGGATGTCTCTGACTGTTGCATTTGGTGGGCATCATGCGCTGGGTGCTCTGATTGGCTCTTTAAAGGCCAGTTCTCATGGTTAACCAATGGCAGCTGTCAGCCCCATTCCGTAGAAATACTCTCATGACAGGAAGCTTGTTGTCCAAGGGCACAGAAGGAGAGCTGGGGCTGAACAGAACCAAATGGTTCACCTATTAAAAGTGACAAGTTTGCCTGACATCAGGAGGAGGCTGACAGCTGTAGCACAAATAATAAAAGTCCAGAGACAGATATTGGGGTTCAAGCTGAAGACCAGAGAAGCAAAGCTGCCAGGCACTAGAGAGTTCTCACCTCTACCAATGCTCAGGTCAAAGGGGCAACTGTGTCCTCTGATTGCATCTCCTCAGATTGCCTAGACTGCATTGAGTCTCCTCTGGCCTTATATTTCTCTGTCTGCCCAGCCATATCACTACTGTCTCCACCTCCCTAGTGCTGGAATCAGAGGTGTGATCTGTTTCTCTTGTAGACTGACTCACTCTTACATAGCCCAGAGTGGCCTTGAACTCACAGAGATCCACCTGCCTCTGTCTCCTGAGTGCTAGGATTAAAGGTATGTACTACTGCTGCCTGGCCTGTATGTCTGTGGCTAGCTTTGCCTGATTGATCTTCAGGCAAGCTTTATTAGATCATAAACATACTATCACCACACTTGGGGGTGTTGAGGGCATCACCTTCTTTCTAGAGGAACTTATCTTAATCAGATAAGGCATCCTTCGGGAAAGTCATTGCTCTTGACCTTCACAGGAAAGGAGCCAGATAGAGCAAGGAAGTCAGTTCTTGGTATATGTTTTCAGAGTAAGCCAGTATATTTAGTTTAATTTATAACTTTATAAAATCCAAGAAATGATGGTCCTTCAATGTTATGTTGAACATGTTATCTAAAACTTATATCTAGCATTTTATATGTACTTTAAGAACTTTCAACAGGTTCTGGAGAGATGGCTCAGTAGTAAAGAGCAATCATTGCCCTTGCAGAAGACCAGGGTTCAGGTCCCTTGACCCAGCCCCCTGTAATTTCAAGGGCTCTGATTCCCTCTTCTGGCTGACATCGGATGCTGCAAGCACATGGTGCAAATATACTAATATAGGCTTGCACATCTACACATAAATAAAAATAAATGCAATTCTAGAGAATAAGTTGAATATTCTTAATAAAAGAATAGAACCTAATATAACTGTCAGAAAACCCACTTTTGCTAAGATTTATTTTCAAAGAAACAACGTTTAATAAAACACTGTTGTGGAATATTAATTTAAGATGTACTACATTTGTTTATGCTGTGGAGTATTTATTTAATGATGCAAAGATGTGTTACATTTGTTTGATTAAATAAAATGAACCTGAGGTCAGGAGACTGAGTCAGCAACTAGCTAGCAGAAAGTGGTCGGGAGGAACCATGTGTAGCCAGGGTTTGTAAGTGGAGACGGAGAAGAGGGACACCCTCGAGCTAAGACAGTAAATTAACTACTTGCTATTCAACTTCTCTGAGAGAGCAGGATTTCACCTTAACCTTTGAATCCTGACTTCTATAGAGGGATAGAGATCTAGATAAAGTTCCCTTTATAGGCATCATGGAGCTGAGGGAACAGAATTCCTGCCTGGCTATGGCCAGTGCAGCAGAGCAGCTGTTGGTAGCTGCAGAGTAGCAACTGCTGGCTTTTTGGAGCCCATACACTATGGAGGGATACCTTGCTCAGCCTGGATACAGGAGGGAGGGTCTTGGTCCTGCCTCAATGTGATGTGACAGACTTTGTTGACTGCCAGCTGGGAGGCCTCACTCTCTCTGAGGAGTGGATGAGTGGGGAAGGGGGGAAGAAGAGGGGAGGGAGAGGGACCTGGGATTGTATTAAAAAAAATTGTTGAAAAAAATAGACAGAAGTTGCTTATAGGTCAGCTACTGAATTTAAAGAAAAACAACCACCCATATTTCCATCCTATCCTCATAGATAGTAGTAACTCAAGAGCTGATATGTATACTTCCAGTCCATGTCTGTAAACATGTAGCACAGCTGTGCTTTAAAGTGTACATAAATGCTGTCTTGCTGAACTCATAGTTTTGCAAACAGTATTTTTCCTCAGTATTTTTAAGTTTGATCTATGTTGATTTATATAGGTTCCCCTGGTTTGCCTTCATGGCTATGAAATATTGTATTGAATCAATGTACCACAAAAATGTAGCCATTCCTTAAATTAAGATTTAATTAGCTTTTTAATTTTTTACTTTTGCCAATTTCACTGTATCCTTTATATGTGTGTATTTATAACTATGGCTAAAGTAGAATTGTTATGTCTTACTATAAATATGGCATCTTAGTCTGTTTACAATGGTGTAACAGAGAACCAGAGAGTTGGGCAATTTATAGAGATTAGTTAGTCCAAAAGCAGCACACCAACATATTAGATTTCCTCATGTAGGCTTCCTTGCTGAGTGTCCTCTCATGACTGGCTGACACAGAAGGGAAGTGAGTGGAATACTGTTTAAAGCCTTTATTAAGGGTAGTATGGCTTAGCAAACTCCTGGAATCTGGATGCAGAGAGGGAGAAGTGATAAGAAAATGGGGGCAAGACCAGGTTACAGAAACCCACAGAGACAGCTGACCTGAACAAGGGGGAGCTCATGGACCCCCAGACTGATAGCTGGGAATCCAGCATTGGACTGACTTAGACCCCCTGAACATGGGTCTCAATTAGAAGGCCTGGGCAGTCTAAGGGACTTCTGACAGTGGAACCAGGATGTATCCCTGGCGCACAAAAGGACTTTGGGAGCACATTCTCCATGGAAGAATACTCCCTTAACCTAGAGGCAGGAGGGAGGGCCTAGTCCCTACCAAATGACTTGACAGATTTTGATGATCCCTCCTGGAAGGCATCATCCTCCCTGTGCAGTGGGGAGAGGGGGGGATGGGATGGGAAAGGGGTCAGGGGGCATGGGAGGGAGGGAGAGGGAACTGGGATCGATAAGTAAAATAAGAAAATAATAATAAAAAAAGCAGGTTCTCTTTAATAAAAAAAGAAGAAGAAGTGGAGGAGGAGAGTAGTATGGCTTAGATATAAAATGCACCCCAGGCTTATGTGTTTGAGTAACGTGGTCTCCAGCTGCTGCTGCTGTTTTGAGAAGTAGATCCTTTAGAGGCTGGAGACCAGTTGGAAGAAGTAGATCTCTGGGAGTGGCCTTGAAACGCGGAGCCTTGCCTGCTTACTATCTCATCTCTGCTTCCTGATCCATCAAAATGTAAGCAAAGTTTTGTGCTTCTGTCACCATAGCCACCAGCCGCTCCCACTAGCACCTCTTTGCAGCTGTCATGGAGGGTATCTTCAAACAGTGGGCCAACACAAAACAAATCTTTCCTATTGCTTCTTACAGTTATTAGGTAACAATGATGAGGAAAGTAACAAATGCAAATGGATTTGATTCCATTCACAAGAGGGAAGCCTTTTGGCCTCATCACCTCTAAGGGACCCCACATCTTAATATCAGCATGTGGCCATTAGGTTTCAATACATGCACATTTTAATAAGTTTTAATACTTGCATTTGGAATGTGCTCACCTAAGGAAACTGGGTGAGGGGTAGTGAGGCATTCCAGACAAAGCTTTGTAGAGAAGGGAAAGTTGCCCTTGATCTAGGAAAGGGACAGATACATTTTCAGCAACATAAAAAGATTGTTTCAAAAACAGCAGAACAATGTTTCCAGTGTTGTGAAATAAGTGTTTGCAAAGGTCCATGTGGGATCTCAGCTAGATAATGAGGGTCATGAGATCAGGAGAGACTGGAGGAAGAACTTCACACTAAACTTGAGACTGTTATAGCACCATCTTCCTGAGGGAAGGACAAAGAAGGGAAGCCCTTTCTCCTCAGACCCAGGAAAGCTATTTCCCTTTTCACCCTTGACCCTTGTTCTGCACTACTGGACAACTGTCCTTATATATTGGGTCTATCTCACAAAATATTCTTTTTACCCAATGTCTACCAGGAACTTAGGAGATTTCCGCCTAGAGGCCAACTCAAGTGACATTCTGGTCATGACCTCTTCTTATATCCAGTGAATCCCATTTCCACAGAATGTTATTGTGCATCTGCTCTGAGATGCCACTCAGTGCTGCCGTCTCTTAAGGTCTCTCTATCTGTCCACAGCCTCAGAATCTGTCCCCAGCTTTTCTGATAAAATATGGTGCTAAACCAGATGTTTAAACCTATTGGCAAATCTAGTTCTTCCTCCAGTCTCTCCTGATCTCATGACCCTTACCTAGGAAGGGAGACTGAAGAACAGTTTCAGGAAGATAACAAGGCCACCTTGCATCCAGGAAAGGCAGATACTCTCGGTAGCAAGTGCTTCTCAGAAGCACTTCTGAATCTGTCTCAGAGAAATAGGAGCCAGGCTTGCAGGGAAAACAAAACCAAACAAAACAGAAAAACAAAAACAAAAATCATGGCTGTAGGGATTTAAAGCAAAACGCAACTGTGTGTATTGAAATTTCTTCTTTTGCAAGTCTGACTAAGTCTTTGCAGGTCAACATGACTTCTGCAATGTGTTCTTTGCCTTTCCTGGGCTGTAAATGCAGCTGGCTAGGAAGCACTTTAGGAATATTTAATACAACACTTCATTATGCTAAAGCATAGTGGAAAGGGGCCCCTAAGTAACACAATGGATAAATTTAACAAGAATAATAACAGATTTGCCAGAACATTCTACAGTCAAGCATTTTTAGCTTTTCAGCACCTTGAGTGCAGCATATGTGGCACTGTAGTAAAAGTTTATAGACCTTTCCTCAAAATGTTTAACATGCATAAAATAAAAGATACAGTATTATAAAGGAAATCAATTATAATGATACAGTTATAAAATGTCTTAATGTGATTGAGCAGTGTGTGCTTCTTAAATACAGCCTGGCAATCCTTCTAATAGCCACTGTAATTTTGCCATAGTGATGAACAAAAATATATTTCAAGATATTGTCACTAAATTGGTGTGATGTGAAAATGGCTATGATTTCTTTTGGCAGAGTCACATTTATTACTAGCACTACCAAAATACGTTGCCCACACTCATAAGTTTTAAATGCTGTATTTTTGATAGAGGTTAATGAAATAGAGATGTTATTCTCCAACCCTACTGAAGTTCATGGACTTGATTGTTCTAGCCATTGAACATCAAAACTCTCTGATCAGCTGAGTACAAACAGATTAGACTGGAGCTAAGAAAAAAGATTTGGCAAGGCATAAATAACCATTATTCCATTCAAGAAACAATAGCTGCTCTGTCCAAAAAAAAGAAAAAGAAAGAAAGAAAGAAAGAAAGAAAATGTGATGTGGTACAATGGGTCATAGCTGTGGAAAATCATTTTGATGGAGTGGATACCAAAATTGCAATGACTGTGGTCAATGCAAAGGCCTTAGAGAAATCAACAATGAAGTCCTGGTTGAACAATTAAAGGCAAGAGGAGGACAAATTTCCTTTCCTTTATTATCTACTACCAAGAGGCTTACATGATCTCTCTTGGTGCTTTGGCTAGAAATGGATTCCACTCACAGTATTTAGTCTTTGTATTTTATGATACGCATCTTCAATGACCTACCCTATGATGTATACCATTTTGAACTTTTTAAAAGTTCATTTGCCTCTGTTATCTCCTCTGAATCTGCAGTAAATGTTATGGGTCAAACTGGCATGTGCTTGGTCAGTGGCAATACTGAGACTAAGAGGCTCACAATTGTGTCAGCAGGAAAAAATAGGTATTATCGTAAGACCCACTGGCTTCTTAAGTTTCTCAGCAGTGGGCTTTCTTTTAAAGATCAACTTAGGTACAAAGGTGATATATTGACTAAGAGACAGAAAGAATTCTGTAGCGGGCTTAGTGAAGTAAATAACCTCTCCTAGCAATGAGGAATGTATTGCAGGTTCTGAAATGGATAGGCAAGCTGCACGGGCAGTTTATGGAGGGAGTTGGCTTATTCTTTCATTCTTTGTACTATATATCGCGGGCACAATCTGAGACTCCATCACCAGCACTGAGCAAAATTGCCCCTGTATTTATTTCTCTTCCACTTCCATATTTCCACTTCTCCCCATCCTTTCTTCATTCCTTGAGCCAGCTGCTACCAGTTGCCTCCCTTCGGCTATTAGCAGCATTCCATCCCACCTGGAGCCCATTCGCCCTTCTCATTTCCTGTACTTTTTCTTGTCTATGTCATCAAGAGGAAAATAATGTGTCCCCCACTTCCTTCTTCCTAGTCTAAAGCTCTTGTCTCAGTTATGATTTTAATGACAAAGGGGATTATTTGGGCAACTTTCCCCTTAACTCTATCATCTGATTCTGAAAACAAAACAGAACAAACAAATGAATAAATAAATAAATAAACTAGAAAAAAAAAGGCAGCATATATTTTTCTTCTCCAGCCAATGGTTCTGTTGCTCAGGAGAATCCAAAGCAGAATATGTTTGTACTTCAGCATACAATTGCAAAGATTCAGTGACTTGTAGCAAAAACTGATGGTGGTTTCAAACACAGTGGTTCTTTGTCTTTTCTTCCTGAGGTAGTCAATGTATGAACAAAACACTGAGGGAACATGTGTCACTACATTTGTTAAGGGGTTGAACCAATCCAACGGAGAAGCCCAAAGATGGCAAGTGTCTTAGTTAGGGTTTTTATTGCTGGGAATAGATACCATGACCATGGCAACTCTTAAAAAAACATTTAATTGGGGTGGCTTGCTCATAGTTTCAGAGGTCCAGTCCATTATCATCATGGCGGGGAGCATGGTGACATGTAGGCAGATGCATAATTGGAAACATAGCTGAGAGTCCTGTATCTTGCCAGCAACAGGAAGTTGTCTGAGACACTGGGCAATATCTGAGCATAGGAATCCTTAAAGCCCACCCCCACAGTGACATACTTCCTCTAACAAGGCCATACCCCCCCTACAAAGCCACACCTCCTAATAATGCCACTCCCTATGAGATTATGGAGGCCAATTACATACAAACTACTACAGCAAGCATGGCAGTTAACAGTTTGCATTCTTACTACTATTTCTAATAGCACTGCCACCACACTACTAAATACTGTGATAAACGTTTTACATGGATTGTTTTATTAATCCTCACAAGACTCCATGAATTTATCTGCATTTTACAGGTATAGGAACTAAGTTTGTAAGAGTTTAAACTATGACATTAAAAATAAAAATCACTTGGACTTCTGTCTTAGTCACTGTTCCATTGTTGTGAAGACCAGGACAAGTTTTATAAAAGAAAGCACTTAATGGAGGGAGGGGTTGCTTATAGTTTCAGAGGCTTAGTCCATTGTTGTCATTGCAGGGAACATGGTAGCAGGCAGATAGGCAGGCACGCACATGGGCAGGCAGGCAGGCAGGCAGGCATGATGCCGGAGATGTACCTGATTACATCCTGATTCACAAGCAGAGAGAGTGAACCTGGGTCTGACATGGGTTTTTGAAACCTCAGTGCCCACCCCCAGTGGCACACTTCCTCTCTCAAGGCCACACTTACTCCAACAAAGCCACACCTCCTAATCCTTCCAATCAGTTCCACTCTCTGGTGACTAAGCATTCAAATACATGAGTCTTATTCAAACCACCATACCCCCCAAAATCGATTACATGATCTATTACATGTCCAGTGTTAGGATTTAACCTAGTTCCTTTGGACTCCGCCTGTTTCCTTATCCCTTGTACTGCATTGTCTCCCCATCTTGACTGTGCTTAGTCATAGACAACAGTATTGTACTATCCAAGAAGTTAGGGAAATGAGAAATGTCTAGAAACTTGTTTCCGTGATGGTTAAAAGTTTATCTAAATCCAGAGAGATGTCTCAGTGTTAAGAACCAGTACTGGAAGCCAGGTGTAGTGACACACCTAATCACAGGAGGCAGAGGCAGGGGGAATCTCTGTGAGTTTTGATACCAGTCTGATCTGCATAGAGTGTTTCAGGACAGCTGGGGCTATACATAGGGGCCTTGGGGAGAGGGAGGGAGGGAGGGAGGGGAGGGAGAGAGCTCCTTTGCTTTTTCAGAGGACTCAAATTCAATTCCCAGCACTCACATCAGCTGGTTCACAACTGCTTATAAGTGTAACTCCGAGAATCGACACCTCTGGCCTTTGTGAGCACTGGCCCTCGTGTACGCATACCTACACGCAGACCACACACATGCACAGAATTAAAAAAGAGTTTATTTAAAGTAGCTCATTGCTGGATAAAGGAGATATCATACAATATTCAAATACTTTGTGTTTAAAAGACAGTGAATTTTACAATATGCTAAATTAAGGTCTCTTATTTTGGACTATGGATATGGGATCTAAGCATAAGTGACTGAAGCGACGCCTCAGCAGTTAACAGTGCTTACTGTTCTTGCAGAGGACCCAGGTTTGGTTCCCAGCACCTATGCCATGTGGCTCACAACCATCTAAATCTCCAGTTCCATGGGCCCAATGCCCTCTTCCACTGGCACTGGCACAGATGTGGTATAAATAAACTCACACAGACATAAACACACATACACATTAAGTAAATCTTAAGAATGCATGATAAAACCATTCCCAAAGAAACTAATGTTCACATTGCCTCCTTCTACGTGTATATCTGTTCTTCAACCGGGGCTGTTCCTAAAGCTACGAAGAAACTTCCCAATGTGCTTGTCTTCTTGGAAAGATCCTCCTCGTGTTCTAAAGTCCTCGCAGCCAGAAGCTGTACTCAGTATGGCAAATAATGCACTGGCCCTTGCACCTCTCCAGACATTGACTGAGGAGGAAATGATGATGAAGGAAGCAGGTCAGTGCATTTCTCAACCTCACCCTATAATCCCTCTGGTTATGAGTTGGGCCTACAGAGTGAAACTATATGAGACAGCCTACAAGATATGTTGATCTATGTTGTTGCTCTGTTTGGGAGACTTTACGGGAGTTTTCTTTTTTCTTTTTTTATTTTTTGAGACAGAATCTTTCCATGTTGCCCATATGGGTCTCAAACCCCTGGACTCAAATAACCTTCTTGTCTCAGCCTCCAAAGTAGCTCGGATTTAGTAATGAGAATGGAATTTTCATATAATAACTTTGAAAAAAAAGGTAATGCTGATGCAAAAACAATAGCAGAATAAAAGGCTAGGTTGCAAGTTAAGGCTTCTCTGTTCCCTGATTCTCCAGATATTCCCCGAAGCCACTTCATTGCTAGTCCCTAATATAGCCCCTGGAGGGAAGACATGATGCTAACCACCCTACAACACACAGGGCAAACATCTCAACAAGGGCTTGTCTGCCATGCCCCAGAACATTCTTAGTACTGAGGGAGAGAAACCTCCCTATATATGGCCATGCAGCTATTAAAAGGTCCTTGTTAGATGGGATGTGCTGGCGGAGAAAGATAACCAAGGTGTAAATAGGGAGACAATAGACATGGGGTATCATGGTGCATGCCTTTAATCTCAGCATTCCAAAGGCAGAAGCAAGCAGATCTTTGTGAGTTCAAAACCAGCCTGGTCTCATAGTGAGTTTCAGGGCTACGCCATGAAATTATGTCTCAAAAAAGAACAAAAAGAAGAAGCGGAGGAGAAGGAAAGTAGGAAGAAGGTTAAATGTATGTCTTATGGTTGCTTTGTGTAATAGAAGTTAGCTGATAGGTAGAACATCTAAGGCAGAGATATACAGAAGACTAAAGGGAAGCTCTCAGAAGGAGTATATCAGTTTAAAATTAGTTACCTTTGGGGAGATAAACTAAAAATCCAGGATAGGAGAATAGTTTTCATTTTATTATGCCTTCCATATTATTTATATTTTTTGCTCTGAAGGGGAATTAGGAGATTGCTTTTTTCCCTGTATTTAAAGAAGGAAGTCATAATTTTTATTTTGAAAGACTAAATATAGTCATGTGTATTTTATTTATTTATTTATTTATACCTTGTCTTTTTTATAAATTTATTATTTTACATGTCGATCCCAGTTCCCCTCCCTCCCTCCCTTTTACCCTCTCTGCCCTCTCACATGCACCCTAACCACCCTCCCCTCCCATCCCCCCACCCCAATTCCATATGTAGGGGAATGCCATCCAGTTGGGGTCATGTAGATCTGACAGGTCATGTGAAGTAGGGACTAGGGCTTCTCTCCTGCCTCTAGGTTAAAGCAGTTATCCCTCCATGGGGGATGTGTTTGCAGGGTCCTTTTGTGCACCAGGGAATATACATCCTGGCTCCACTGTCTGAGGTCCCTTAGACTGCTCAGTCCTTCTGGCTGAGACCCATATTCAGGGGGGCCTGAGTCAGTCCCATGCTGGGGGCCCGTAAGCTCCTCCTTGTTCAGGTCAGCTGTCTCTATGTGTTTCTGCAGCCTGGTCTTGTCCTCTCCATCTGCATCTGGGTTCTAGTTCGACTCAGTGTTTATGTATGGGTGTTTGCTCCTGTTTCACTATCCGGGAAGGGCATTTATGGTAGCCTTTCCATGGATGCTCAAATTGTTAGTTGGCAGAAGTCTTGTAGTTCTCTAGACTTTTCTTTGGGTTCAATTTTCTCTTCAAACCAATATTGGCTCCCTCTTTTATGTTCTCTCTCTCTCTCTCTCTCTCTCTGTCTGTCTGTCTGTCTCTCTCTCTCTCTCTCTCTCTCCTGTCTTCTATTCCTAACAGGACTCAATCTTCCTGGTCACACATGTTTTCCTTTCCTCCTCCTCGTTTTCTCCTACTTCTCTCTCCATTCACTGCCCCCCCCACTTCCCCTGTGCTCTGGGGGACTTGTCCCTTCCCGCTTCTGTGAGGGACTTTATATGAATCTCTTAGAATACACCTTGTATCCTAGTTCCTTTGGTGGTATGAATTATAGGCTGGTGATCCTTTGCTCTAGGTCTAAAATCCATATATGAGTGAGTACATATTATGTTTCTCTTTTTGTGACTGGGTTACCTCATTCAGGATGGTTTCTTCAAGTGCCATTTGCCTGCGAATTTCAAGATTATTTTTTTCTACAGAGTAGTATTCCATTGTGTAGATGTGCCACATCTTCATTATCCATTCTTCAATTGAGGGGCATCTAAATTGCTTCCAGGTTCTTGCTATTACAAATAGTGCTGCTATGAACATAGTTGAACAGATGTCATTGTTGCATGGGTGTGGATCATTTGGGTATATGCCTAAGAGGGGGATTGCCGGGTCCTCTGGTAAACTAATTCCCATTTTCCTGAGGAACCGCCATACTGATCTCCAAAATGGCTGTACAAGTTTGCACTCCCACCAGCATTGGAGGAGTGTTCCCCTTTCTCCACATCCTCTCCAGCATGAGTCATCATTGGTGTTTCTAATTTTAGCCATTCTGGCAGGAGTAAGATGGTATCTCAAAGTTGTTTTGATTTGCATTTCCCTGATAGCTAAGGATATTGAGCACTTTCTTAAGTGTCTTTCAGCCTTTTTGATTTCCTCTATTGAGAATTCTTTCTTCAATTCTGTACCCCATTTTTAAATAGGGTTATTTGATGTTTCCTGAGTTCTTTGTATATTTTGGAGATCATCCCTTTGTCGGATATAGGATTGGTGAAAATCTTTTCCCAGTCTGTGGACTGCCGTTTGGTCTTGTCCACTATGTCCTTTGCCTTACAGAAGCTTCTAAGTTTGAAGAGGTCCCATTTATTAATTGTTTCTCTCAGTGTCTGTGCCCCTGGAGTTATGTTCAGGAAGCAGTCTCCTATACCAATTTGTTCAAGGGTACCTCCTACCCTTGAGGTTCAGTGTGGCTGGATTGATGTTGAGGTCTTTGATCCATCTGGACTTGAGTTTTGTGCATGGCGACAGATATGGATCTATCTGCAGTCTTCTACACACCCTCATCCAATTGGGCCAGCACCATTTGTTGAAGATGCTGTCCTCGCCCCATTGTATAATTTTAGCTGTTTTGTCAAAAATCAGGTGGGTTAATAACAGGATTTTCAATTTGATTCCATTGGTCTACCTGTCTATTTTTGTGCCAATACCAGGCTGTTTTCAGAACTATAGCTCTGTAGTAGAGCTTAAAGTCAGGAATGGTGATGCCTCCTGAAGTTCTTTTATTGTATAGGGTTGTTTTGGCTATCCTGGGTCTTTTGTTTTTCCATATAAAGTTGATTATTATCCTTTCAAGGTCAGTGAAGAATTGTGGTGGGATTTTAATGGGGATTGCATTGAATCTGTAGATTGCTTTTGGCAAGATTGCCATTTTTACTATGTTTATCCTACCTATCCAAGAGCATGGGAGATCTTTCCATTTTCTGGTATCTTCTTTAATTTCTTTCTTTAGATCCACAAAGTTCTTATTATATAGGTCTTTTACTTGTTTGGTAAGCATTACACCAAGATGCTTTATGTTGCTTGTAGCTATTGTAATGGGTGATGTTTCTCTGATTTCTTTCTCTGTCTCTTTGTCGTCTGAAAAAAAGTAGGGCTACTGATTTTTTTGAGTTTATCTTGTATCTTGCTAGTTTTCTGAAGGTGTTTATCAGCTGTAGGAGTTCCCTGGTAGAGTTTATTGGGTCGCTTATGTAAACTATCATATCATCTGCAAATAGAGACAGTTTGACTTCTTCCTTTCCAATTTGGATCCCCTTGATCACCTTTTGTTGTCTTATAGCATTAGCTAGAACTTCCAGTACAATATTGAAGAGATATGGAGAGAGAGAGAGCAGCCTTGTCTTGTTCCTGATTTTAGAGGAATTGGCTTAAGTATCTCTCTATTCAGTTTGAAGTTGGCAGTTGGTTTGCTGTATATTGCTCTTATTATATTTAGGTATATTCCTGTTATCCCTGATCTCTCCAAGACCTTTATCATGAAATGGTGTTGAATTTTGTCGAAGGTTTTTTTCAGCATCTAGGGAGATAATCATATGGTTTTTCTTTTTCTGTTTGTTTATATGGTGGATCACGTTGATAGATTTTCGTATGTTAAACCATCCCTGCATTCCAGGGATGAAGCCTACTTGGTCATGGTGGATGATTTCTCTGATGTATTCTTGAATTCGGTTTGACAGTATTTTATTATTTTTGCATCGATGTTCATCAGGGATATTGGTCTGTAGTTTTCTTTCTTAGTTGTGTCTTTGTGAGGCTTGGGTACCAAGGTTATTGTGGCCTCATAAAAAGAGTTTGGCAATGAATCTTCTGTTTCTATTTTGTGGATCAGTTTGAGGAGTATTGGTATTAGTTTTTCCTTGAATGTCGGGTAGAATTCTGCACTGAATCCATCTGTCCCTGGACTTTTTTTGGTTGGAAGGCTTTCGATGACTGCTTCTATTTCATTGTGGGTTATAGGTCTATTTAAGTTGTTTGTCTGTTCTTGATTTAATTTTGGTAAGTGATGGTTATCCAGAAATTTGTCCATTTCCTTTGAATTTTCAAGTTTTGTGGAATACAGGTTTTCAAAGTATGACCTGAAAATTGTCTGGATTTCCTCTGTGTCCATTGTTATGTTCCCCTTTTCGTTTCTGATTTTGTTAATTTGCATGCTCTCTCTCTCTTCTCTCTCTCTCTCTCTCTCTCTCTCTCTCTCTCTCTCTCTGCTTTTTCGTTGGTTTGGATAAAGGTTTGTCTATCTTGTTGATTTTCTCAAAAAACCAAATCTTTGTTGCATTGATTTTTTGTATTATTTTCCTGGTTTTTATTTTGTTGATTTCAGCCCTCAAGTTGATTATTTCCTGGTGTCTACTCCTACGGGGTGAGTTCGCTTCTCTCTGTTCTAAGGCTTTCAGTTGTGCTGTTAATTCTCTTATGTGACTATCCTCTGTTTTCTTCATATGGGCACTTAGTGCAATGAACTTCCCTTGTAGCACTGCTTTCAAGGTGTCCCATAAGTTCGGGTATGTTGTGTCCTCATTCTCGTTGAATATTAGAAAGTCCTTAATTTCTTTCTTTATTTCTTCTTTGACCCAAGTATGGTGCAATTGCACATTGTTCAGGTTCCATGAGTTTGCAGGTTTTCTGCTATTTGTGTTGTTGTTGAATTCCAGTTTTAAAGCATGGTGGTCTGATAAGGTACAGGAGACTATTCTTATTCTCTTGTATCTGTTGAGGTTTGTTATGCCACCTAGTATGTGGTCAATTTTAGAGAAGGTTCCATGTGGAGTAGAGAAGAAGGTATATTCTTTTGTCTTTGGATGGAATGTTCTATAGATGTCTGTTAAACCCAGTTGAGACATAACTTCTGTTAGTTCTTTTGTTTCTTTGTTGAGTTTCTGATTTGTGATCCTGTCTAGTGTTGAGAGTGGTGTATTGAAGTCTCCCACTACAAGTGTGTGAGGTTTTATATAAGCTTTGAGTTTTAGAAGTGTTTCTTTTACAAATGTGGGTGCCTTTGTATTAGGGGCATAGATGTTCAGAACTGAGACTTTGTGTTGATGGATTTCTCCTTCGATGAATACAAAATGACCGTCTTTATCTCTTTTGATTAATTTTGGTTTGAAGTCTAACTTGTTAGATATTAGGATAGCCATGCCTGCTTGCTTTTTGGTTCCAATTGATTGGAAAATCTTTCCCCAACCCTTTACCCTGAGGTAATGTCTATCTTTGAAGCTTATCTGTGTTTCTTGTATGCAGCAGAGGATGGATTCTGTCTTCGTATCCATTCTGTTAGCCTGTGTCTTTTTATAGGTGAATTAAGACCATTAATGTTGAGGGTGAGTAAGGACCATTGATTGTTGATGCTTGTTTGATTTAGGTTTGTTGTTGGCAGTGGTATTGTGAATATATTAGTTCTGCTTTACCTTTGTTTTCTGATGTAGTTAGATTATCTGTTGCCTACATTTTTGTGGGCATAGTTACCTTCCTTGGGTTGGAGTTTTCCTTCCATTACTTTCTGTAGGGCTGGATTTATAGATACGTTTTGGGAAAATCTGGTTTTGTCATTAAATATCTTGTTTTCTCCATCTATAGTGATTGAGAGTTTTGCTGGGTATAGCAGCCTGGGCTGGCATCCATGTTCTCTTAACACTTGTAGAACATCTATCCAGGACCTTCTGGCCTTGAGGGTTTCCATGGAGAAGTCAGGTGTAATTTTGATAGGTCTGCCTTTATATGTTACCTGTCCTTTTTCCTTTGCTGCTCTTAATATTCTTTCTTTATTCTGTATGCTAGGTGTTTTGATTATTATATGTCGAGGGGTCTTTTTTCTTTGGTCCAGCCTCTTTTGGTGTTCAGTATGCTTCTTGTACTTTCATGGGCATGCCCTTCTTCAGATTGGGAAAGTTTTCCTCGATGATTTTGTTGAATATGTTTTCGGCACCTTTGAGCTGGGCTTCCTCACCTTCCTCTATGCCTATTATTTTTAGGTTTGGCCTTTTCATGGTGTCCCACATTTCCTGGATGTTTTGTGTTAAGGATTTGTTGTATTTATAATTTTCTTTGGTCAATGAATCTATTTCTTCTAGTTTATCTTCTGTGCCTGAGATTTTCTCTTCCATCTCTTGAATTCTGTTGGTTATGCTTGCGTCTGTAGTTCCCGATTTTTTGCCCAGTTTTTCTATTTCCAGCATTCCTTCGGTTTCTGTTTTCTTTATTGTCTCTATTTCAGTTTTCAAATCTTGAACCGTTTCCTTCACCTGCTTAATTGTTTTTTCTTGGCTTTCTGTACTTTCTTTTCTTTCCTTAAGGAATTTGTTCATTTCTTCCACTTTTTTGTTTGTTTATTCTTCCATTTCTTTAAGGGATTTTCTCACATCTTCTTTGAGTGCCTCTATCATTTTTATGATGGTAATTTTTAAGTCGTTCCCTTCTGCTTCCTCTGCTTTGTTGTTGTGTTCCGTTCTAGTTGGTGTAGGTTCCCGAGATTCTGGTGGTGTCATGCTTGTCTTTCTGTTGTTAGGTGTTTTCTTGTATTGCCGTCTTCCCATAGCTTCTTCCAGTAGGTGTTGGTGGGGTCTCCCCCTCTCTCTATGGTACTTCCCCAGTGGGCTTATGTGGGTCAGAGGTTCGATATCTGTAGCTCTGGGTGGTCCAAGCTCTATAGGAGGTCTCTCCTCAGACAGGGACCCAGGGATGGGGTCAGGGATGAGGATCCAGTAGAAGATGCCTGCAGAAACTCAGAGTGGTCCTGCAGAGATAGGCAGATCTCTGCGAGGGGCCCGGGACTCCCACAGAGGACTGGAGGCGGGGTCAGAGACCAAGCAGGTGGAAATTACAGGTGGTCCCGCGTGGATAGGCAGGTCTCCTGTGTTCAGAGTTGCTCTGAGATATCCCCGAAATAGTGTGGATTGTTGGCTCCCCCCTCTGTCCCAGTGCTCAACCAGAGCGGCGGGACAGTGGGCAGGGTAGGGCACAGGGTAGGGGGGCAGGCTCGCGGTGGGGATGGGTGGGAGTGTATCAGAGCTCCAAGGGTGCTCTCGATGGGGACAGGACACAGGAGCAGCAGAAGCAGGGGCCAACCCATGGAGTTGGTGGGGGGGAGGCTGTAGGGGAGCGACTGCCCCAATTGGGCCCAGACTCACCTCTAGCCAATGGCTGGTGGAAGAGGACAAAGGCTGGGCTCTGTCATGTGTATTTTAATTTATTGGTTAAAAAGTAGTTGTTTATCAACAAACTGTTCATGAACTATTTCTTTCTTAAAGATGTCCATTTTATCTATGTAAACATAGACTTACCAGCAATTCTTTCTCCCCCACAGTTAAAAAATTTGCACAGGAACAAATTGCTCCCTTGGTTGCAACTATGGATGAAAATTCAAAAATGGAGAAATCAGTGATACAAGGATTATTTCAACAAGGGGTATATGTTTCATTATTCTTGTTTCAAACTTTGCATTATTTAAATTTTTTTACACACACCATATTTTTATCATATTCATTTCCCTTCCCCTACTTCTTCCAGCTCTTTCCTCACCTCCCTACCCACCAAACTTCATGTTCTTTCCCTCTCAAAAATAAAACGACAAAAAATACCTATATAAAGTAAAAAGCACACAAATAACATGGAGTCCATTTTGTGTTGGCCAACTACTTTTAAATACATTTTGTATATAAAAATATATGCAGACTTTTCAATTGAGAGGTTCTAATGAGCAAAGTGAGTTCCTCACTCCTAGTCAAAAATATATGTTTCTTTTCACTTAAGATCTTAGTTGACTTTATACTGTTAAAGATTTTGAACTGAACTGATATTTTAAATTATAAATGTTTTTAAAGAGGTCCACTAGTCTCTGGTGGAGCCGAGGCATGGAACACTAGTAACTCAGCATCCTGTAGTGCACAGGGCAGCTGCAACAAAGAACTGGCAAGCTCCATCAAATAACACACATTATAGTCACTGTGTGTGGTTTCTTGTGTGGGGGGGCAGTCTTAAAGCAGAGCTGACATCTGAGTTCCACACTAACTAGATTTCCAGCTTTGCAATTCACATAGCCCTTTGGTGAGAATATGACGTACAAAATAGATTAAAGCAGAATTAATCTGGCTATGAGTAGGGTGTTATCAGTGTGGAAACTCCAAGGAAAAACATCTTAAAAGTCACCATACTGAGCCAGGTGGTGGTGGAACATGTTTTTAATCCCAGCACTCAGGAGGCAGAGGCAGGTGGATCTCTCTGAGTTCAAGGCCAGCCTGGTCTACAGAGCGTGTTCTAGGACAGCCTGGGATACAAAGAGAAATCCTGTCTTAAAAAACAAAAAACAAAGCAATCACCATACTCATTCCTGGTGTCTTCCTTCTATAGGTGAAAATACCTTTTTTTTTTTTTTTTTTTTTTTTTTTTTGGTAACTAAGGATGTGCCAGAACTAGTCACTGCTATTCAGTATTCAGCACCATCTTTCTTGTCTTATCTGTTACCTCATTGAAAAATTACTTTTGGCACTAAGCCATATAATTTCATTTCTTCTTGTTTTAATGGGATCAGTTTTTGATAATTTTTCTAACTTGGTTTTTTGTTTGTTTGTTTTTGTGTTTTTGAGACAGCGTTTCTTTGTGTAGCCTTGGCTGTCCTGGAACTAGCTCTGTAGACCAGGCTGGCCTCGTGCTCAGAGACATGCCTCTGCCTCCTAAGTGCTGGGATTGAAGGTGTACACCACCACCCCCTGGGCTAGCTTTCTGTTATCAATGAAACACTTAGGAAAATGGGATCCTATGTGGAGATATACTGACCCACACAGAAGCCTGGTGAGTAAGACAAAGACCCCATAGTTTATCTTCCAGCTCAGCTCTGCTGTCATCATTGACAGACTCCGTCCCCACCCTCAGGCTTCTGTGGGGAGTCCTTTCACAGTCTCACAGCTTGAGAATTGCTCTCCTGAAGTAGCAATTCTTGTATTTAGGGCCTTGTGCACTCACCATCCACCTCAATAAACTCCTCTTTCAGTAGCTCACCTGCCTCCTAACCCTATAGTACAATGCTAGGCATCTGCCACATATTTCCAATTAAAGAGTACTAGTGACTTTTATAGAGAAGCAGTATTGCTAACAGTTGCTCACAATGGGAAAGCACTTTCAGTTCTCTCCCAGGGCAGTTTTTATCTTTTGTGGTTCTGCCTTCATGCCGGCTACATCACCAGCCTGAAACATATTGCCAAAGCCCTAACTCACCAGAGCTGTTTTAGGGGAGCCTAGAGAGAAAGAGAGCGCCACCACTTCTGCTATCAGATATGGGTCTTGAGCCACTTGTTTATGTCATGTTCCCTTCCTAAAATAAGGACAATTAAAGGTAGAGCAGTGCTTAGGACATTTCATGCCCCAGACTTAGGCATTGAGACCCAATTCGACCTATTGGGAAGCCTTGGCCAACATTTAGTCTTATATATCAGCATCTATGACTTGTTGGGTGTGTTACTCAAACACTAACAAATGTATGCTAACTGGCTTGGACTTGCTAAAGTGGCCCAAAATGGATGGTCATGTTAGTAGTTGTCTCTAGGGAAAAGGTCAAGTAGAAAGGCCTTCTTAGAAGACACTATCATGCTGACTAGAACTGTAGACATGTCCACTGAGAGATGGTTAGTTTCATGTCTTCACTTATTACATCAAATCAGTATACAGGGGCCTGAGTAGAAATACTGAAATATCTCATGTAGTTCTTCATAAGAGAAGCCATAAGATCATGTTTCAAGGCATTTTGTGTCTTTCTTTGTTATCCCAGGCCCAAAGCTGGGGCACATCTAACATAAATTTCATCCTTCTCATAAAAACAAAAAACAAGCAAAAAAAATAGTGTTTTTAATAGAGTATTGTTTATACACAATAGCTATATCAAATTAAAAATACATAAAATTTTAAAGTTCAGAATATATATATACATACACACCTATATACTACATACATACATATATACATATATAATGGGCTATGGCTGTAGCTTGCCTAGCATCAGGGGCTCTAGGTCATTTATGTGTTTACAATTTAGTTTTGAATTTTTACTTGCAAGGAGTTTCCCAGTGTAAACAGCTTTCCTCACCTGTCCCATCTTTCCTCCCTCTGTCATTGTTTTAGCTGATGGGCATTGGCATTGATGCAAAATATGGAGGAACAGGTGCTTCCTTCTTCTGCTCTATCATAGTGATAGAGGAGCTAGCCAAAGTGGATGCATCTGTGGCTCTCGTGTGTGACATCCAGAACACAGTAGTTAACAACCTGTTTGGAAAACTCGGTACAGAAGAACAGAAGGCTACCTATTTGCCTAAGCTGGCTACAGAAAAAGTGAGTTGAAATGACTTGTTGAAATGGATGGGATCAAAGTTTACAGTATTTGGGGGAGAAAAGTAACTGCAATATTGACTTCAATCATCCAAGGCCACAATCTAGCACCATCGATCAACCAAGCAATACTCAATACATTGCTGCTACCAGAGAAATACATTCTACCTCTCATTTGTCATGTGGAAATCTAGGAAACAATCATCAGCCAATTCCTTGTAGCCAGGCATGGCAGTGCATGCTTGTAATCCTAGGACTCAGAGGCTGAGGCAAGAGGACTACTCGTTTGAGGCCGCATTAGGCTACATAGCTATTTCCAGGCCAGCCTGGTATGTACAGTGAGAGCCTGTCTCAAAAGAAAAAAAGAAAAAAAAAAATCAACACATCTACCTCAGTTCATTTTCCCAGTCCCTTTGTCGAGATCACTTTTGTCTTAGGGTTTCTATTGCTGTGATGAAATACCATGCCCAAAAAACAAGTTGGGGAGTAAAGAGCTTATTTGGCTTACACTTTAGCATTGCTGTTATCACTGAGGGAAGTCAGGACAGAAACTCAGACAAGGCAGAATCCCAGAGGCAGGGGCTGATGCAGAGGCCGGGGCTGATGCAGAGGCCATGGAGGGAAGCTTCTTACTGGCTTGCTTCCCATGGCTTGCTCTTATGGAACCTAGAACCACCAGCCCAGTGATGGCAACTGACCTACCATGGGAAGGACCCTCCCCCATCAATCACTAATTGAGAAAATGCCTTACAGCTGGATTTCATGAAGGCATTTCCTCAGCTGAGGCTCCTTCCTCTCTGATGACTCTAGCTTGTGTCAAATTGTGTCAGCACAACATTCTACTAAAATTAAATAAGGTTAAGCATATGTTGTTTTGTTTTTCTCTGGCCTCAAACTTACAGTGGTCTTCCTGCATTATCTACCTGAGTTCTGAGGTGGCTAGTGGCTCTAAGCGTGCCTTGGGAAGTCTTAATGAAGACAAACTAAGAAATGCTACCCAGCAAGCATGTATTCCTAAATCCTTACTTTACCTTAGATTAATAGTAAGGGTGCTTTCAAAAAAATAATACTCACAATTCTATTTTGATAAATATAGACCTTTGTTTTTTCAAGACAGAGTTTCTCTGTAGCTTTGGAACCTATCCTGAAAGTCACTCCATAGATTAGGCTGGCCTCAGACTCACAGAGATCCTCCTGTCTCTGCCTCCTGAGTGCCAGGATTAAAGTTGTGTGCCACTACTGTCCAGCGACTTTTTTTTTAATATAGGGTCTTACTATGTAGTTTTGGCTGGTCTGGAACTTCGTATATAGGCCAGGCTGGCCTCAAACTCACAGAGATCTGGCTGCCTTTGCATTCTGAGTTCTGGGATTAAAGGCATGCCCCACCACGCCCAATCCAAATATAGATATTTTTATTTTTTTTGAAAAGCTAACTAAAGGTTGACTTCCAAATGTCCATTTTTAATGCTGAACATTGACAGTACACAACTTTAATTCCATTATTCAGGAGGCAAAGGCAGGTAGATCTCTTTGTTCAAGGCCAGACTGGTCTACAGAGCAAGTTCCTAAGACAGCCAGGGCTACACAGAGGAACCCTGTCTCAAAAACAAAACAAAGCAAAACAGTCACAAATGTCCACTTTATCCTATGACTTGTTATGCAAAGAATACATAAAAATTAATTTGGTTTTTTTGTTTGTTTGCTTGTTTGTTTCCCCTTGAGTATATAGTTAGGGAGCTTCTGCCTTTCTGAAGCTGGAGCTGGTAGCGATTCTTTTGCTTTGAAAACAAGAGCTGATAAAAATGGAAATGATTACATCATCAATGGGTCGAAGATGTGGATTAGCAATGCTGAACATGCAGATATCTTCCTGGTTTTTGCAAATGTAGACCCCACCTCTGTAAGTTTAAAGAAAAATTCCTTTCCTCCCTCTTCTCACCTTTTCTTTTCCTTCTTCCAGTCCCTTCTTAGGATAGGGCTTAAGTTCCTAGTTCTGTGAGAGTTGAATTGACCATTTTTTCACTCTTACTGATTTAAAATGACTGTTGTTGGCAAAGTTATTAATTACATATAAGGCCACTTGTTACTTCTCTCCTAATCTTTAATTGGGTAGAACTTTAACTTTTCTGTGCAATAATTAAGGATTTAAGTACTTGTAAAATACAGTTACTTTGAAGACTATTGAAGAATATTACTTTAAGAGTATTTTATTCAAGGTGGAAGAAAATCACACAGCAAAATGCTAAGTATGTATCATTTTTGTTTTCTGATTTGTTTAAGAATTTCTAATTTAAAACATGGTATACTTATGAACACGTACTCATTATAAAAATAATTTTAACACCCATTGTGGTTTCTGGAAAAGTACAAGAAGTAATAAGATTCTGTCCTCTCTGGGTAATCCTGGCTGTCCTAGAACTTGATATATGGACCAGGCTGGCCTTGAACTCACAGAGAGCTGTCTGCCTCAGCTTCCCAAGTGCTGAGGTACACTCAAAGGGTATACTACTATGCATGACATAAGGTTCTTGATTATTAACTAATGGTCTCCAATTATTCTGGTTTTGTAGTGCACATATTACAATTAAGAGTCCTTTACTATTTATTACTAAAGTCTATGTTAGCTTTCTTTTTTTTTTTTTTTTTTTTTTTTGTACATGATGTATTTGTGTAGATTTGTGTAGATGTGCATCTGTAAGGGAACCAGAAGTCAACTTCAAACACTGTTTTTCAGGAACTGGCCACCTTTGTTTTAAAGATTGATATTTTTAAACCGGGCAGTGGTGGCTCACGCCTTTAATCCCAGCAGTTGGGAGGCAGAGGCAGGTGGATCTCTGTGAGTTTGAGACCAGCCTGGTCTACTGAGTGAGTTCCAGGACAGACTCCAAAGCTACAGAAAAACACTGTCTCAAAAATAAAAATTGTTTTTAACTAAGTATTTGTGTAGGGGTATATACATATGGGCACAGGTGCCCATGGAGTCCAGAAGATGTCAGATCCACTGCAGTGGAGTTATAGGTGCTTGTCAGCCACCCTATATAATGCATGTTGAGTTCTCTGCAAGAGCAATATATCCTTTTAACTACTGGATCTTTTCTCCAGCCCCCTAACTCTTTTTGAGGCAAGGTCACTCACTAGGACCTGGGCCTCACTGATAAAGCTTGGCTGACTGGCCAGCAAGCCCCAGGGATTTACCTGTCTCTGTCTCCCTAACACGGGTATCACAAGCACATGCCCAGCTCTTTAACATGGGTACTTTAGGACCCAACATACATCCTCCTGTTTGCACAACAGTAATTTACCAGCTGAGCCATCTCTCCAGCCCTGTACTTTTCATTTTATTTTTAACTCCTTATATTTATTCATTTTAATTTTTTTTATGTATGATTGTTTTGCCTGTGTGTACATTTGTGAGCCTCATGCATGTCTGATGCTCATGAAAGCCAGAAGAGGGAGCTGGATCCCATGAATGAAGAGTTGCAGACAGTTGTGAGCCACATTGTGGGTTCTGGGAACCAAACTCTGGTCCTCTGGAATGGCAACAAGTACTCTTAACTGCTGAGCTATCTCTGCAACCCCTTAGTTTTCTTACTCTGAGTTCTATAAACAGGAATTGTAAAAGCCCAAATGATAATCACATTTGAAATCTTTGTAGGGATACCGAGGCATCACCTGCTTCTTAGTAGACCGAGATACAGAAGGTTTTCATATAGCGAAAAAGGAAAATAAGATGGGCATAAGAGCTTCTTCCACCTGCCAGTTAACATTTGAGAATGTCAAGGTAGGTATTCAAGAATATTCTAGACTATTCAATAAAAGACTGATGAGATATAAGCCTTACATAGAGCCATAGGAAATATACGAGGAAAATGTCAAAACAGCAGATGGTGTAAGTAGGCACAAAAGAGTCCTTGTCGGAACTGGTCAGCAATTAAGGCCCAAAGCGGAAACTTTTCTGTCCAGCCTCTGGCCTAGAGAATAAATGCCAGAAGTTAACTTCAATTACTATTGTCTTTGCAACTTGTCACTTCTGAAACATTTATACTTTATAAGCTTGGTACTTGTGAACCAAACTCTGCTGGGAGGAGTTCTGAGGTTGGTACACCAGTGGCCACAAGATGGGGATGTTGCTCAGTGAGAGTGGAAAGCATCTAGGCAGCACTCCACAGAACAAGATCTCCAGGATGCTGAAGCTGAGCTAGAGCCTGCCTTGGGCAGGGTGGGTCGTCACAGAGCCTCACTCCTTCCTTCTTCCTACTTTTCCTTTATCATCCTCTATTCCTCCCTGGTCTCACTCCTAACTAAAGCTAAGTATTTTCTATTGTTCCTAGTATTAATTATTAGGGATATTTTGCTTTATGTATATGAATGTTATTTTGTGTGTTCGCACTCATGCCCAAAAGCTCTGGGAGAGCAGAAGAGATTATAGGAACTAGAATTATAGACAAATCCTCTGAACCACTAACACATCTCTCTCCTTCAAGTATTATTTTTTTTGTATTTTAAAGAAATGTTATAGTTTGTTTATTCCTTCCTCCTCCTCTACTAGGCAAGAGAGTGTGCACACTCACACATGTGCACTCACAGAAACACACACACACATGAATGCATGCACGAGCCATACATATATGCACACACATGTACATATAACTCAAATCACAACCCTTAATATATATTATGTTATATCATGCATATATATGTATATATAGTTACTCTCTCCCCATGCTCTCTCTTGTCTCCTTCCTACTCACACACCTTGGTAGACTTTTCTAAAAGTGAATTGTCTCAACCAAAGAACAGTGTCTTACTCTTGCCTTTGAAAATACTTCATTTTTTTAAAGTTTCTAATAAATTATCTCAACACTATTAACATACAAGAATTGCAGATAAATTATAATACTTTTATGTTATTGACAAATTACATAAGATTCCCTTTTTCTAAATCAATTCATTCACTGATAGACTCAGGAGTATGTAATAAGAGTAACACAGACTTGGGAAGACAGTGAGGAGATACAGATGTCAGTGGGAAATCAAACTGTAGTTTGGGGGGTGGTTCTTAATTGTGTTGGATTTATTTATTTATTTATTTATTTATTTATTTATTTATTTATTTTCTGTGTGTGAATGTTTTGCCTTTGTGTGTGTGTACCTACCACATGGGTGCCTGGCACCTTCAGAAGTCACTGGAGGATGTCAGATCCCCTTAAACTGGATATAAGGATGGCTGTGAGCCATCATGTTGAGTGCTTGGAGTTGAACTCATGTCCTTTGGAGAAACAAGTGCTGAGCCATCTGTGTGGCTTCTCTAGTTGAAGTTTACTCAATAATGTGATGGAGTAATATAACAAAAGTCAAGGACATACATACACTCACGCATGTTTGTGTAGTTTATATGTTTATGTAAACCTACTTTAAAAGTAAGTATATGTTTGTATTTTCAGGTTCCAGAGACCAGTGTTTTGGGGAAAGTTGGACATGGTTATAAGTATGCCATAGGAAGTCTTAATGAAGGCAGAATAGGGATTGCTGCCCAGGTAAGTCACATCTTAGCTCTTTCACATTTTGAGCCAATTAAAATTAAAAAAAAAAATTACACTAAAAGCAATATCTGGAAGCTTGTGAACACAAGGTGGCACCCTGCCCTTGCATGAGGAAAAGGAATGAGTTCAGATTATTTCTCTTAAATTCTTCTTTGGGCAATGATGTGTCCAGAAGATCACACAGTGGCTTGGTGATAGCTGCTTTATGCTTTAAGTATTATCTATTGCCTAGACCAGTAACTTGCTAGTATATTGCATATTAAATATGACATTATTTTTCAGTTAACTTTTCAAAACCAACCTGAAGTTCATTCTTTTAGAAACTTTTCAAATTAAGAATAATTGTTCTATTGTATAAGGATATTATGTGAAGATCCATATATATGTGAGTGTGTGTATATATATACATATATATATTCTATTATGTAAGGTTACATATGTATGTATATACATACATATGTATATAACCCTAATCACAACCCTTAATATATATTATATTATACCTCTTAATATATGTATATATTATTCTGGTTACTCTCTCCCCACACTCTCTTATCTCCTTCCAATCCCTGGCAACATTCATCCTACCAGATTCAGGGTTCATAACTACTGGTTTTGTTTAGTGATCAATTTCCAGGGCCATCTATGTGAGCATTGGGTTGGGGCTATGCATTGGAGCCTAGTGGAGTCACAAGGGTGTACACAACTGAAGGCAATGACTCACCCCCACCAAAACTCTGTCAGTAGCAGGTAGTTTAACAGTGAGAGTCGGGGCCCCCTAAGCTCTTCCTGAACTCATCAATAGTCAGATTTGTATTCAGTTTTAATCCATCACTAAGATTACCAATTTACAGCTTTTAGCATTTGATATAAATTACATCTGCTAACTGTTAAAATAGGTGAATATGGAATTATTATTACTCTATGTTTTTATGCTCTTCTTAACTTCATTAACAAACTTGTTCATTTTGGGGGAGAGTTTGCTGAGGATTGAATTTAGGATCCCAAACATGCTAACCATCTGCTGTACCTCTAAACTATACCCTCACCCTGATGTACTATTCTTGGATCAAGATTCAACTCCGCTTTCTAACAAACCTAGGAAGACCACTGGCATACCTGTGCTTTTAAAGGTTTTCTTGTTATGTAACTTTATCAGAAAGAGCATTAAAGCTCCAGTGTGGGACCTCATGGTTTCTAGACATATACATAATATTGATGTTCTGGTCATGAAGTTCATGACATGGGCTTTACTCCAATTACTCTATAATATCCTATAACTCAGTGAAATGTTAAGAGCAGCTATATAATGTGTCTCAGTGGGTGCTTGTGGAGGAAAAGGTATGTGTAACAGTGACCTAGAGTCACTGTCCCTCAAAACCCTGTAGTAGCAGAGACTTTATTTCTTTACTATTTAAAAAGGAAACATTTTTCCAAGATAGAAGTGCTTGCTTTTGTTCACAGTTGGTAATTTTGGTGTTTAAGCCAGTGGTATTGGTCCATGCCTGTGATCCTAGTTCTCACAAGGTTTGAGGCAGAAGGGTTGAGAACTTGAGGATAGATGTGGCATTTTCAAGGCCAGCCTGGGTACATAACAAAACCTATTTTAAAACACAAAATCAGGGCTGGAGGGATAACTCAGCAGTCAAGAGCACTGGCTGCTCTTCTAGAGACCCCAGATTTGATCTCCAACATCCACATAATGGCTCACAGCTAGCTGTAATTTCAGCCCCAGGGAACCCAGTGCTCTCTTCTGGCCTCTGAAGGTTCTGCATGCACACAATGCACAGACAAAGGCGCAGAAAAAACACATTAAAAGATAATGAAAAAAATATTTAAAAATCGAAATCAATCTTCACATTGATAGACATGCTGGAAAATGACATTATCTATAACCACAAAAAGCTTGCTGCCTCATATTAATTTGGGATTTGTGGGGGCGTTGCCCCCTTAATTTTAGATATGATCTTCTCTTCTCCAGAGAATACTAAATAAAGACTAAAAGAAAATGTGAATGAACACTAATGAAATATTGATGTTTGTAGGCATTTCCCCCCAAAGCTTTAAGTATTGATTTCTTTTTTTTTTTTAAACCTACATAGTTTGACATAATTAGATAGTGATTTACTAGCTACCTAATGTTGAAGTTTAGAAACCATTTTTAAGCTTGGATCGTTCAATAGATACGGAAATTGGTCAGCAATGAGACAGTTCAGCTAAAATTGTTACACCATCCTGACTTGTTCTTCAAGGGCGTAAATTAACACTTTTACCAGATTCTTTTATCAGTTGTCTGAACCCCAGTTAAGTCACCCGCAGAGCTTTTAGAAATGCTGATATTTTGGCACACTCCCTCATCCCCCTTTCTCCTACTCAGTCCACACCCTAGGTTTTCCTCTCTGAACTTAAAGCAAAACAAAACCAAAGAAAAGAAGTGACTTAACCACATTTGGCTCGCAGGACAGGAGAAACAGTCTGCAGTCTAGAGTCTTGGTTTAGTTCTGGTCTTAGCTCCTAGAGCTCACTTTATACCTGGAGAATCGTAGAGAGGACTTCAGAGCGACATTCTGTCTATATCAACATAGCTGTAGCCAAGATTTGCCTCTGTGCTAGAATTAAATACACTCACTCCTCCATATATGAAACCAGCCCATACTGATGCAGATGTCCAGGTACAATGGGTAATATGTAGTGAATACCCAGCACACCCCTCTCTTCATTCCCCTTCCTGCCTTCCCCAGTGCTTCAGTCTCCCTCCAAAGGAATTGCAACTTGGGAAACTAAAGGCATAAACTTGTATCAAAACACATTTTGATCTTTTGGCTTTTCTCTCCCTCTCTTTTTTTAACAGATGCTAGGACTGGCCCAAGGATGTTTTGACTACACCATTCCATACATTAAAGAAAGGATACAGTTTGGCAAACGAATATTCGATTTTCAGGTGTATAGAATTAAATTCTTTCTGTTGTCTTGAACTTTTCCCTCTTCCTATTGAAAGCCATGGAGGGGGTTCCCCAAGGATGTTTAGTTGGGAGGAGAAATAGGTCTCATGGCATACACTGGTGGCCCCCTTAATCTTTTCCAAGGGCAGAACCATGATCTTTGAGGCAGCTGTTGTATGTTTGGGTTGCCAGGGTGAGCACTGGGGAGCTGTCCACTCACCACCTCAGAAGTCCACCGTCTCCTGAGATCACACCCTGACCCTTCCAAGTACAGGCTCATATGACTTTATCTGAAATGCCTGGCTCTAGAAATGTTTCAGGCTTCAGGTGCCTTCAGAGTCTGGGACATTTTTGTGGACATTGTAAGATATCATAGGGATTCGAGGCAAATCTAAACAAAATTCATTCATATCCCATATATGCCCCATACGTAGCTTTGAGGTAATTTTATGCAATGCTTTTAATGATTTTATATATGAAACAAAATACCATGGGTTGAACTTCTACTTGTGGCGCATCCTAATACGCCAAAGGTTTGAGATTTTGGAGCATATTGGATTTCAGGTTTTCAGATGGATTTCTGCGTGTAGGCAAAGCAGAGAATTTGATTCCCAAATTAATTTTCCTCAATACAAAGATGTCATGGTAAGCTGGAGGTGTGCCTTGATGGAGGTGTGCCCGCCTAGCATGTAGCAGAAGGCCTGAAGTTCAACGCCTATAGCACAGAAAGAGATGGCAGGAGTGGAAAGACATGTCATAGTCTCTGTCTTCACAGTGTCGGGACTAAGGGTGCAAGCAAACACAGGCTGGCACTACTGTTTATTCTTGGACATGGGAATAGACTCACATCAATATGATTAGTCCAAGGAAGAAAACTGGTGTGTCAAATATTCTTTCAGGGCTCTATAGCTAACAACTAAATGTGTTGTGGCCATGTTCAGAAATCAAAATTGTCTTAATGCAATCAAGCAAAGAACACTTGAGAGTTTTGCTCTATTAGGACTTAGTAGAAGCTCAATTTTTACCATGAACAGTTAAAAGTAATTATTAAATATATGAGAATCGAGGTTTCAAAACCTAACTATATGATGACATTATTTAAAACCTTGCCAAACTGTGAAGGATTGCACGAGCTTTGGAATTTTTCAAAACAGATTCAACAGTAAGACCTACCGTGTATTATTTAACTTTAGATTGCAGGTTTAAGATATTTAAAAGGAATGTATTTGGATTTATTTGGGAGTGTGTTTTGAGTCTGTGAACATCGTGTATCTTGCTTGCAGTTAGAAGCAAGCTGAGCATTGCGAACTGTCATTTTCTAACATGGGTCTGAATGTTACAGGGGCTCCAACACCAAGTGGCTCAAGTGGCCACCCAACTGGAAGCCGCACGGTTACTAACGTACAACGCTGCTAGGCTTGTAGAAGCCGGAAGGCCATTTATTAAAGAAGCATCTATGGCCAAATATTATGCATCAGAGGTAAAAATAGAAGGAGTTATTCAGTCTCTTTTTTTTTTTTTTAAATATATGAGCTTATTAGTCTTTCGCTTGGGAATATTGATTGAGCTTAGGTTATCCTGCAATCTTCCAAGAAAGAAAATGTTCACTTTTCACTTCCTGCAGTAGAAGTGTGGAAGGATAAAACTGCTGGGGAAAGATGTATTAGTTCTGTAGTGTCTCCGTGTTTTTATGAATGGCCAGTTCAGTTTGAAACACACCACCCCAAATACATAGAGGCCTCCTCTGAGTGATGGCCTCAGGTCCATGGTTTCAAGTTGGAGTAAAGATGTGTAAAGTAAATGCTGTGGAAGATGTGTTCATGGCAGGACCATAGGAGATTTAAAGCATCAAGAAAAGATGATTGGCATGTGTGATACTCAGACATATCCATTTTCTGTGTACACATGAAATGATGACAAGAGAGTCAACCCACATCATGGGCCAGGTCTCTCCCAGTCTTAACACTGAGTCAAGATTTAAGAGTATCCAATCTTTGGACATTCTTATCTCTAGATGTATTGGGTTGCTTTCATAGCTTTCCTGTGTTCATACAGCCCATGGGCAACAGGTTGGATATGCTGACAGATGTTCATTTAACCCTTGCAACTCCTAAAATGAGACACTGCCACGAACTGGAGTCAAGATGAGAGGGAAAAAGAAACTGGAACGGCAGGCTGGCCTTGGAGGGGGATGATCAGTTTGACTATTTTAATGGTGTCTCAAGGATATCCAGAGATAGCTTAACCGACAGACAGACAGACGCACACACACACACACACACACACACACACACACACACACACACACACTCCCCCTTCTCAATATCTCTCTCTCCCTCCCTTTCTCTTTCCCTTCTTCCTTCTCCCAGCCCTCTTTCTGGATCTCTCTCTCTCCGCCACCTATCCAGGCTCCATCATTTCTTAACCTAACTCCTGGGTCACCCAGCTGCTCTTATGGTCCATGTTGCTGTCCCTAGTCCAATCTTACTGTGGTTTTGATGTCCATGATGTCACTTTGAACTTTTCAGTGACTTCTCACAATAAATGGAACAATATTCATGCTAATTTCTCACAATGCTTTCCCTAGAGCCCTTGTATATGTTCTTCCTCAACTTGTAATGTCCCTAACTGGTGGTGTAGGTCTCAGCCAAGCTGTTTCCTCAGCTCACCATCTAAATCCCAACAGTTTTCCTGACAAGCACTTCTCTCTGCAGCTTGCAAATTTCTATGCCAATTGGTTTAATGTCTGTCTTTAAATGAACACAAGGACTGGATTGTCTCTCAATGTATATTTGCTAGCAAATGATGCCTGGTGCTAAGCATGTGCATATGCCCAAGTCTGATTTCTTTTTCAAAAACAAAAACAAATAAACAAACAACAAAAAAAAATGTTCTGTGAATTAGCAGTGCATTTTAGAGCTATGGCGTGGAGACTTTCAAAATAACTGTAGCCCTTCCAGTTGCTTACAGTGAATCTGAGCTCCAGAAACTGTCACTCACAGGCTCATCATGCACAAGTTTGCAGACTTCCAGTCTGTAATTTGCTAGTTGCCTTTGGTAGGTTGCTGGATTGACGACGAGTAAGTGCATTGAGTGGATGGGAGGAGCCGGCTACATCAAAGATTACCCTGTGGAAAAATTCTTCCGAGACGCAAAGATTGGTAAGTAGACTTTTGATGGCTTATTTTGTTTTGTTTTATTTGCCACTGTGGGTGTTTGGGCTCTAGTATTTGTCAAATTTGTATTACTAGTACTTAGGTAAACGCTATTTTAATCTCCACGGTATGTTTATTGACTTTTTCTGTGGCTGGATTTCCTCCTTCTTGGTCCTATCAGAAAAAAAGGAAATTATATTTCTAAAACCACCAAACTGACTTTTAAAATGCCCCAATAGACCTTTTAAGAAATCTGCGACGAAAGCCACTATCTTCATTTTTCTGGTGCAAAAATTGTTAGTGTTTGCCATTCCTGTAGTCTAATAGTGTGCTCTTTGAAGGTTGCTTCTAATTTCAGAAGGCAGCTGCCTCATCATGCCTGAGTGCTCCAATAGTGTTCCAGGGCTCTAGTCAGTGCTCCCCCAACAGTGAGGAGAGTTAACTAGGAACTCTGAAGGCTGCCAGGTTCTCAGAGGCAGCAGGGCTTATCCAGCAGGGCTTATTTAGGTCTGAGACCTAAATCCTCCACAGTTCAAAGCTGATTCTAGTACTCTACAGATCGAATGGAAAATTGCTATCTTAGTCAGAATGACTTTAGACACTGAATCCTGTTACTTAGATCAAATGCAGGGCTGATGTCATTAGCACTGATATCTTACATGGCCCTTTTTAGCTGTGGGTGAACTAATTGTCCTTTTCCCCCCTCTCTTTTGTTTAAGGTACAATATATGAAGGAACATCCAACATCCAGCTGAACACCATTGCAAAGCACATCGACGCAGAATTCTGATGCCTGTGGGGTCGGGCCCCTGTCTGGTGACACAGGCATACCACTTCCAACTGTAGTGCCTTGTTAAGTGGGGCCTGCAGAGCATTGCAGTGTTCTGTTTGAAGCCCCTTGTCCTTTTCTCTGTCCAGTCTACTCTAAAACTCTTTTGAAGCTTCTGTACACATTTATATTTCTTATCCTAGTTTCTGAGTATACACAAGTTTCACTGTGCCAGCATCCCGGAAGATGAAAACATTTGAAGGAACGGTACTGCTGACGGAAATAGTCACTTTATATTCCTACTAAATCTTTGTACTGCAGTTTGAATCAGAGGAACGTTTGTTACAGTCGGCAATTTTTATTCAATACTTTATAGATTCAGTGTTAAGTTGCTAAACAAGGTAGAAACTGATAAAATTTATTTGGAAAATCGAGGACTCCTAGTCCTAATATCAAAGAAATAGTAGAAAATACAGATGTAACTTATAGGCCATATAATTGGTAACAACAAAAGCCTAAAATATTATTTTTACCACCAAATGTTTGGCTGCTATAATTGACCTGTATGAAAGATGCATTACATGATAGCTTTAGCAGGACATTTAAAAACATGTCCCTGTATTAGTTTTCAACTATAAAGTTTAAATAATGTGGCTTAATCATCTGAAAATATTCAGTTATAATATTCATTAGATCATGCACTATTTTTTAGTACTGCACTTTAATTATTTTTCAAATTTTCAAATTTGGTTATTGGACTTTATCCTAAATAGTAATTAATTGAGAAATTTGATTTTTGTTTTAGTAATTCTCAAGAGAAATATTTTATCCCTATAAGGAAATAATATCACAATTTCATAAGGAATGGAGAACAGGAGACTAGTCTGAAAAGGTATATCTATTATAGATATATGTAATCATTTATATAGTATATTAAATAATTTTTATTGTGAAGACATCTATGTTTTACAATGCAAATGGCAAACAGGCAAAATCTAGTCAGATATCCAGCTGGTGAAACCACTGATCAGTATTAGGACTTTTTTTAGTCAGGAGAGGACCACCTCCAGTTGCAGAGCCTGAGTCCTCTGGAGAGAGAAGTGGACAGTAGACAAATAAGTTTCACATTTCCTGAGGAAACACCACATTAGACATGAAAAAATGCCCCAAGGCTCATGCAGTTGCTGAAAATGTATCATTGCTGCTAAATAGAAAGTATTTTAGTGCTTAATAGAAAGTATTTTAGTGCTTTTGCACAAGGATAATGTTTATTAAGAAAACTTGATGTTTTCTAAGTAATTTTGCTTTGCAGTCATGTTCATTGAGCTGAATTAATTTCCACAATGCAAATTATAGTTAAATATGCGAGGTTGGGTAAATACAATTGAGATAGGAATTACATTAAAACAGTAGAAAGAAACAGGACAAATTTAGACCTTGAATCCAAAGAGATAAAGTCTACTTGACTTTCAAATGGGAAAATGATGAAAACCCCTCAGCCAGTGTTTCAGAACATAAAGACAGATGGGTCTGATAAGAGAAGCAAGGGGTGGATCCAGTGCCCTAACGGAGCTCAGACAACTTTAATTTCTGTGATTGTGTGAAAGAGGTGTGGACTTACAGACAATACAGCCGGAGTCAGTATGAGGGAACAGAGTCCTACCTTCTCTAGAATGAGAAACACATGCAAGTGTGATAAATGCCGTGTTCTAACTCACTGCACCGGAGACACTCACTCTATACATACATGGACTTTAAATGTGTCCACAGAGTTCTAATTCTGTTTATATGCTTTGCGTATTTCACAAAGAGTAGTTAATATGAATTAATTATTAACATAATTACCAATCGAGCTTGTCTTCTTCTGTGAGCCCTTGTATCGTTTCACCAAAGAGGATGTTTTGGGGTCTACTCATATTTCTTCCATTATGTTTATTTTTTCTGGTTTCTGTGACTTTGTAATCTGTTATAAAACTATGTGCTTTGAATTTGTATCTGGTTGGAACCTAAAGCTGTTTGTTAATTTGTAGAATGAGAGCACATGGGGCACAGGAGCTGAAGAACTGACCTGTGTATACAGGTGGGACTGGTTTGCACAGTTAGGGCTCTCACTTAATCACCTGAGAATCAGTTAAGGAATCAATGCCAATGACTTGATAATGGTGGAACTTTAAACCTAGAAAGACCGCAGACAACCATAAAGGTAGCTCTGTCAATTTAAAAGTGAAGGACCCTTAATCGAGGTTGCGTTCTGAGATCATCCATCCAAGGACAAAGACAAGAATTCAGAGAGACTGACTCAGATGGAGTGTTCTTCCCCTTGCCAAACACAGTCGTTGTCCAGCAGACCTTGGATTTTGTTGTTGATTTATCTCAAGTTAACTGATAAAGGATGAACATTTCAGTGATGTTGTGATTGATCAGTCACTTGCCAAAGTCTCTTGGCCTGAACGATGATGTCAGATCGGAAGATGGCTGTGTGAGATGGTTAGGCATCACTGTGATACTGGTTTTTTGTTTTTTTGTTTGTTTGTTTGTTTGTTTGTTTTGTTTTGTTTTTAAGAAATACCCTACAGGGTATTTATGCTGATCTACCATAAAATGAAAGCTCCATTTTAACGGTATGTATCAGATTATGTTCGTTGTTACAAAATCAGTGTTCTATGGGGCAATGAAAAGATAAAGCACTAAATTAAGTGGAGATTCTTGCTGCTAAAATAAAGTGCCATTGTCACACACACAGATGAAGAACAGGTGTAGTCTTCCTGAAAGGAAGGCACAACGCCTGTGTCCACCATGCCAATAACTCTCTTCTCACGTAAGCTACTTTTGTCCCCTTCCAGAGGAGAGGTCTTGTAACATAAAACAAATTTAAATTCATGACGATAGAAACAGTTTCCCCCAGCAGCTCTCACATAGAGAGGCCACTGCTTTTGGGCACACCCTCCTGGCATAGATACTGGACAGTGGATGCACATGTATGCCTGTGTGTTAAAGAAGTACTTGTGTAAATTTATACTACTGCACTCTTTACTTGGGGACACACCACAGTGCCGAGCAATAGGAGATTTCAGCTTGTGTGTTCCTTATTTCTGCATCAGTTTTAAAATCTAGGCACTGGTGAAATTTCTGCACTCAGAAATGTGTTTTTGTGGTTACTACATCCAAGGTATGGGGTACCTTTACAAACTACCATCACAAAGATAAATAGTCCCTTATTTAAAGGTGTGCCCATCTCAGTACCCCTTTTCTGTTTTCATTAATGTATATTCACAAAAATATTGAGCAGAAAATTGCCAATTTCAGCCCTATGAAGAAGGAGTTCATTGAAATGATAGCAAGCCCTTTACTGTATCCCAACTGTCATTGTACGGCCTCTTTTTTTTTTTTTTTTTTTTTTTTGAGGTGGGGTCGTGGCCCTGGCTGTCCTGGAACTCACTATGTAGGCCAGGCTGGCCTTGAGAACTCACAGAGATTCCACTTTGCCTCTGTCTCCCAAGTGTTGGGATTAAAGGAGTACATCACCATGCCCAGCTCCATTCTAGTTTTGACACCTGCTAACAGCAATCCATGAGGTGGCTGCTCTTCTATCTTATACTGATATGGAGACTAACACAGAGGGTTTAAATAGGGTGTGCGTTGGTTCATGACCATAGCAAGATTTGTGGGGAGCCTGGCTGCTGAACACTCTCCTATTTGCATTCCTTGAGTCATTAAGACTGTTCATCTTTAGTGACTTCCCAGTAAAATGCTACTACTAACTGGTCCTTTCTTGCCTAATCATTCTTCAGAGAAGAGGCTCAAATCTTTTCAAGCTAAGAACAAAGCCTGCAGAGTTAGGTTAAGTAAGTGTGGTTGAAAGGGTGGGTGTGGAAGACAATGAGAAAGACCTGGGTGTGTGGCTGAACAGTAGCACTTGCTTAGCACATATGAGATATTGGGTAAACAGGGTGACAGGAAGTTGGCAGTTAGAAAAGCGAAGGTTCCGAAAAGGACATGAGGAAATGTCAAAGTGTCATCTCCTGGGTTTGGTACAAATAGACTATGTGCCATGTTTGACTCTTAAACTGGAAGTCCTTTTTAAGGGAGACAGTCACCAAGAACTAGCCTAGGCTCTGCTAAGAGGGCATGATAGAAAGCCGAGTGCTAATTACAGGGTGTTTGAATTGTAGCCATCTGTATAGATAGCTCACAATAAAAACCCACTGTTACAGCTTCCTTCAAAACAAAATCAGCCAGGCAGTGGTGGTGCACTGCTTTAATCTGAGCACTCAGGGAGCCGGAGGCAGGCAGATGTCTGTGAGTTCAAGGTCAGCCTGGTCTACAGAGTTTGTTCCAGGACAGTCAGAGCTACACAGAGAAACCCTGTCTTGGGAAAAATAAAAAAAGGTGTTCAGATGAGGCTAAAGAGATGGGTTAGCAGTTAAGAGCATTTGTTACTCTTGCAGAGGATCCAGGTTTGTTTTCCAACATCCATGTGACAGCTGACAATCATTTTTAACACCAGCTACAGGGGATCCAACACCCTCTTATCTACCTTCCACAGGCACCAGGCACTTACATATCTGCAAGCAAAACTCACACGCATAATAATAAATAAATCTTTAACAGTATTCAAATGAAGTAAAATGAACATTTAAAACCTAGCTACATGAAGTTAGAAATACCTGAAACAAGACTACAAATGCTATAAAAACAAAAGATAAGAATGACATAATATCTAGCAAAACTGAATTAAAAACAAAACTAATTTTAAAGACTATTTTAAAGGAGAATTTCCCAAGAAGATCCAACAGTCATGAACTTTATTATCCCTAAAAATATACCTGGGGACAATACAGAGCAAAACAAACAAATAAATGAGAATAATTGACAAAGCTGCAATCATAAACATGACTTAGAAATCACCAAGTCAAAGCTGAGAGCTGGGATGCAGGCCTCCAATCCCAGGGCTAGAAAGGCTGAGGCAGGATTGCCATGAGCCTGAGGCCAGCCAAAGATACGTACAAGAGCAAAGGGGGCAGACAGAGAAAAAGAAAATCCCCAGTCTCTAGTCCAAGAACCCAGGTACCTGGTGTACACTGGGTGAGTGAGATATGACTTGGACCAAATCCAATGCATCTCCCATTCACACTACCTATTTTGTCACAACCTCTAAGTTAATAGGCTTCTGTGTTGTGAATGGATATTAAAATGCATGACATATTCTCAAATAAAAATGGGTTTCTGTGTTTTAAAGAGTATGTAAACATACACAATATCCTCAACATTGACTCTTGCTGCAAAGCCTAAAATATTTACCTTTTGGGCCCTTTAGGGGAAAGTTGTCCAATGTCGGATTTATCTGAAGAGATAAGTCAGACTGCCTAGGTAGAATACCAAAACAAAACAAAAAACCCTCCCCCTTGGAGGCTAGGCTATGTTCACTATTGGTTTTATATGTAATCCCACTGGCTTCCTCCTTTAACCTACAAATATGTTATTATCTCCCCATCCTTAAACTTGAATTCCCCTGTGAGGTATGTTGGCACATGACCATAGTCCCAGCACTCAGGAGTCTGAGACAGGAGTGTTGTGAATCTGAACGCAATCTGACCTCAGCCCTGTGTCACTACTCACTAAACTATGAGCCACCACTCGGCAGGCCTGGAAGTGGACCATAGTTGCCTTATCCCCAGTAGCTCCTCATCCTTATAGCCTGTTCCTGTCTGTCTGCATTCACTAGTATAGGTGGATTTAACTCAAACTTCCTCCCTTTGCCCTCAATTGTAGTCCGTTCTATCTATCCCAACTACTGCGGTTTCAGGTAGCTTTCCCCGAAGCCTCGCTCTGTGCCTGAGACCTTCTCCTCCTGACTGGCTTCTCCTCCCTTAAATGACCACTTTTATCCTGTGCCCCATTTTTCTCTACAACAGCCTGCACTGTGCTTTAGAGCAGCCACAAGTGTCTTAGAAGTGCGTGCAGGCTGTGGAAGGCTCTCGCAGTCTCTCCTAATCACCCTGCAGGAGGCCCAGCAGGGTTTGGAAATTTAAGTGCAGGAGAAGGATTGAGGTGGGCGACCTGGCAGTCTATCAATCAGCCTTACAGTGTGGAGTCCCATGAAGCCTTTAGTAAGAGCAGAAGGACCAAGAATGCCTCTCTAGAGCCATGAGTCCTCTGATTGGCCCAGAGTCTGGAAAGACCCCTTTTCCATTTCCAGCAAGACTGTCTCAGTAAACCCTGGAGCTCCCTGAAACCCTGCCTGCCTGAGGAAGAGAAAGGGGAGCAGGCAGCACCTTCTCTCCATCTCCTCAAGGTTCATCACAGATGCCCCACCTCTGCCTCAAGGGCCTCCTGGGAAGCCAATACCTGCTTCTTTCCTAGATCTGTGCAACCAGTCAGGGGTCAGCCACTCACCATACTCCCACCCTAAATGGAAGGCTCCGTGGAGCATGCTTCACCAGACTTTCCTCTCATCAAGAGTCTGTGAGGAAGGTGCTGCTAGGAGGTATCGCTGAAGCTTCGTGTTTTAAAATCTAACCATTTCACTTACAGACTTTTTCCCCCTTTGGAGATGCAAACTAACAATAAAGTGACAGCAGAGGGTAAGGCTTTGCATTCTTGCTAGGAGTCAGAGGGTTCTTCCAGTCTAGTGGTCAGCGCTGGTGCAACATATATACAACTCCTTTACAGAGCAATACTCCATCTTTCCAAACCAGTGCTTTTCCCTAAGTGCACAAAAGCTAAAAAAAACATGCTTACTGATGGATAACGCTCATTTTCAAATGTGTTTTATAATACCTTCACTTGCCCAGTGGGCAGGAAGTCCCAGGAATTAGTCAGGTTGAAATGGATTAATATGAAAACTGGCCAGATATAGCCAGGCGTATTGGTGCATGCCTGAAATTTTGCTGGGAAATTTTGCAGAGGTGGGAGGATTATATGTTTCAGGCCAGCCTGGACTACAAAGCAAGTTCCAAGGCAGTCTGATTTCATAGAGACCTTGAAGAAAAAAAAAGAAGAAAGGGGGAGGTGCTTGAAAGAGGACACGGGCTTTCTGTTTTGTTTTGAACATTGTGTTAAAAGGACTTAGATTGTTGGCATCTATGTTCTCAGAAGTCACTTTAGTGTGGACATGGTATTGTCTTAGCTAGCACTCTTCCTAACTCGGCTGACCCTGAGTTAGTGGATGTTTACCTTGTTCCAGCTGATTTTTCTTTTCCTTTCTTTTCTTTTCTTTTTTTTTTTTTTTCTATGAAATTTCTACTAGGTCTCAGCAGTCAGGACAATCTCCAGAAGAACATACGTTTCAGAACAAGCTGGCCCCAGCATCTCTGACTAGCAGAACAGGGGTGAAGATTCTGAATGAATGAAACCCGCAGCATCCTGCTGCTCCCTTCCAGGAAAGCGCTGCACGTTCTAGGCAAAGGGCAGAACAGCCTGCTGGCATTCCGAATAGCTCTTGAAAGGCAGACCTCATGCTTCCTCATTCATGTCCAGCAGGGTTCAGCAGAAGCAGGCAGTGCACTTGTGTGTGGGGTTAATTGGTTCCTTGGTTTGAGGCTTTTATGTAATTTCTAGATCCACCTCTTACCTCCTCAGCCATTGTCCTATTCACTTGACTTCTCAAAAATTTTGGTGTCCAATTCCTGTACCTTCTTAGGACCTCAGTTAGGGTCACCTGGCCATTTCAGCAGAGGATGCTGGAGGCCCTCCACTCTCTCTGCAGTTACCCTCTGAAGGTTTGCACTCTGGCCTAGAGCTAGCAAATGACTATAAGCCCCATCAGTGGGCTTATTCTTGCTAGCTTTTGTATTCAGAATTGTACTGCTACATTTTTTATTTGTAATTTAATCATTCCAGATACCCATGGTCCTACTCACTAAGAGGGATACCATTCCTAGTACTGAAAACCTACCTAACTACTCAGTGCTAGTGAAGTCATGGTTGTTGGAGGATAATCTATGACCACCAATTTATTAAACCATCATCCCTAACAACAAACTATAAACATTTGCCCTTATACTTGCAAATAAGTGGTCTTCACTTCATCAAGGAAACTTTGCAACCGACAGAGGCACCTAAAGAAAACCACAACCTATCAAAATGCAGAGTTGTGGAGCACAGTACCAGAGGATACATCTACAAAACACTTCCATTCATAAGACTTAAGGAACAGTGCATAAGAGGGAGTAGAGAGACTAAGAGCCAGAGGATCAGGGAGTTTGCTGTCTCCTAGTAATATCAAAAGCTACACCCATAAAGTCTTATCAACATGACAGCCCAAATGTAAGATAAAAAGGATGGCATCAGTGAAGATGCCAAACTGGACAGAGAATATCCCATAAGGCCCCAACCCTACACAAAACTATGGGCAACTGAGGAAAGCTGGGAATGGGAAAGGTGACTTGCACTGGGGAAGAGCACATCAATTAGTTGTCCAGTACCAGTCAGCCCTGAAAACACATAGCATTAGATGAACTGTGAAAGGGTGATATTTAGGGATATGCATTATACAAGCATGCATTTATCATTCAATAACATTTTTTAAAGAGGTCATAAATTTGAAGAAGAGTGGGGAAACGTATATGGGAGAGTTTGGAGGGGGAAAGGGAAGGGAGAAATGTTTAATTAAATTATAATCTCAAAAAGAAAAATAACTGGGGGCTGGAGAGTTGACTCGGTGGTTAAGAGCACTGGCTGTTCCTCCCATGGGACCTGGATTCAATTCCCAGCACCCACATGGTGGCTCACAACTGTCTGTATGGAACTCCAGTTCTAGGGAGCCCAACATTCTCACACTGTTATTCATGCAGGCAAAACACCAGTCACATAAAATAAAAAATAAATTATTTTTAACAAAAAAAGAATAAGAAAAAAAACTGAGGTAGCTGAGAGTCCTACTTCTTACAAGCAACAGGAAGTTGGCAGAGACACTGGGTGGTATCCTAAGCATAGAAAAACTCAAAGCCTGCTCCCACAGTGACACACTTCCTCCAACAAGGCCACACCTCCTAATAGTGCCACTCCCTATGAAATTGTGGGGGCCAATTATATTTAAACTACAACAAGAATCACATAAAAAAGTGGGACCATTGAAGAGATTGCTCAATGTTTAAGAGTGATTGTTCTTATGAAGGACCTGAGTTCAGTTCCTAGCACCCATCATTGGGCAGCTCTAGAGGCTCTAATGTTCTCTGACCTCTAGACACCTACACACCACACACACACACACACACACACACACACACACACACACACACACACTTAAATAACAAAATAAAATATGGGCCCAAACCTTAACAGAACCCTCACCGAGAGAGAATTGCAAACAGCAAGTAAGCATCTGGAAGTGTGCTCTATACTGGATGTTGTCAGGGAAAGCAAATCATCACCATGTACTTGCCACAGTGGCAAAAATCCAATGCTATTCATGCCTGGACCTGGCATGAGTGGGAAGCAACCAGAGCTCTTGTTCTTCATGGTGGAGGTATAAAGCAGCTCAACCACACTAGCAAACAGATTGGCTGTTTCTCAGAAAAATAAAACATGCCATTATCAAGCACATTACAATATGCTTCCTAGTATTTACCCAACAGAGCTAAAAGCCCATGAGTTTGGCCACACAAACACCTGCAAGTGGATGTCTGCAATGGCCCTATTCATAATTGCCAAAATCTAGAGGAAGCAACCAAGATACCCATCAGCAAGTCTATTGGTAAATAAGTGACATCCTAGCCAGGGTGGAGAATCATTCCTCACTTAATGACATTGTCTCAGGATAATGGTGCTGGCTCTTAGCCTGGCCACAAGTTGGCTGAAAGAAACTGATGAACCCTAGATGCCAAGGCTTTCTTGTCCTCCTGAGCTTTGCCTGCTGATGTCCTACAATCCAAAGTCTGCTTGGGCTATGGGGTGCCTGCTTCCTCAAGACCTGTTGTCCTGGTGCTAAACTTTTCTGAGATCTAGTACTCAGGGTGTACCAAGGGAGTGGTCCCCAGTACCTGCTGACCCTATATAACCCCACAGGAACTGTGCTTTGCTTCCAACGCACAAGCCAAGTACACGCTATTTGATGCAGAAAGATACATGATGTCTCAGTCTTGTGATATGACATGTGGCCCCCATCCCCAGCCACTATGATTTCCATGACCAACTCCACACTGAGCTGTCTGAGGAGGGGTCCAGAGATAAGTGGTCAGACAAAAAGACATCACCTCTGTTCTTCAGGACCCAGAGTACCCCTTTGAGCTTCAGGGACATTCTGAGACTAATCCAGAGACTCTGGTGAGGACAAGACCAATCCCAGCCAGACAGTGGTCCCCAGTAGCTAGCCACCAGCTCCTTCCTGCTCTTCTAGCTAACCATAATGGTCTCTGAGGTCTTCCTACTACTGGTACTACAGGACAAACTTGGTAGCCAGCTGCCTCAAGTCTTGCATGTGTCCCTAGGACAGAAATTGATGGCAGCTTACATCTTAGGCCTCTTTACCAGGGTGCCGCTCTAGATGAGATGTGAGCTCTCAGTTGTACCTACCCCACTGTCTCCTTCCCATGTAGGGACCTGGTGAAGTCACTGAGATGTTTACACTTTCCCCATGTCCCTTCTCCTTCATGCTCATCCTTCAGTTGTCACACCACCATCCCAAATGCCCAGGGATTTTATACTCATTTGATAAGCTGAATAAAAATTAATTCTTAAAATTAAAAAAAAGGGAACAAACTATCAAACCATGAGAAGACTAATAAAGCAAAACGCATGTGAGGCACCATCTGGAAGGAGCTATTGAAAGGCAGCACAGGGTTGGAATTCATCTCAATGACATGCTAGAAAAGACAGAATTATGATGGTGGAGAAGACACTAGTGGATAAGGGAGAGAAAGATGAACTAGTGAGACACAAGGTAAACTGTTTTCTGAAATACTGTGATGATGAATAATTCATTTGCCCAAACCCACAGGACATTCACCACCAGGTGTTGACACTAATGTCACCTCTGGACTTCAGAGTAAAGGATGTTACCATGGATACTGATCAGTCTGATGGACTTGGAACTAGTACTGGAGAAGATTCAGCATATATGGTGTATGTGTGTGGCATCTAAAACTTCTGTCTTTTTTTAGGACATGAATGATGGTTCTTCCATTACCAATGAAAACGCCATCTCTTTTGGAGACAAATAGACTTGCTTCTTTTCTAAAAGGTTAATTAATTTACTTACTTATTAATTAAGGGATGGAGAGATGGCTCAGTGGCTAAAAGCACTTACTGCTTTTGCAGAGGACCCAGGTTCAGTTCCCAGCACCACATGGCTGCTTAAAACTGTCTGTAACCCCAGTTCCTGTGGATCTGATGCCATCTTCTGACCACTGTAGGCAACAGGGACACAGTGTATAGCCATGTATGCAAGCAAAACACTCATAAAATAAAACAAATCTACTAAAAATTAAATAGTTAATTTAAAATCTATATTTCTTAAATGTCTTTGTTACTACATCTTTTTAAAAGAAATTTATTTAAGTTTTTTTTAAGCCTGTTTAGGCACAAGTAGGAGTCTGGTATGCTATTTCTCCTTGGTAAATGCTTAGTAGTAGAATACTTAGATCATAGCATTTTTTGAGATTTTGTGTATTTTTATTTTATGTGTATGAGCGTATGCCTGAATGTGTGTCTGTGCAATGTGTGCATGCAGTTCCCATAAAAGCCAAAGAGAGCATCAGGTCACCCCTGGGATTGCAGTTAGAGAAGGTTGTGAGCCACCATGTAGGTGCTAGGAATCAAACCTGTGTCCTCTGGAAGAGCAGCAAGAGCTTTTAACCACTAAACCATTTCTCTAGTCCCTAAAAAGATTTTTTTATGTGACATATTTTGATCATATTCCTTCCTCTCACTCAATTGCTCCCAGGTCCTCCCCACCTCCCTATCTACCTGACTGCACATTCTTTCTCTATCAAAAAGAAAGAAAAGAAAAAAATCAGTGTGCAAACAAAATAGAAAATAAGACAAAAATATAAAAACAAAGCAAAAACTTCACACACACACACACACATACACACACACACACACACACACACACACACAGCCACCCCCTGGACATGAGCATGGGGCCTGCCTGCCTTGAGATGTGGTTGATATACCCAATGACACTCCATTGAGAGAAACTGATTTTCCCCTTCTCACCAGGTATCAGTTGCAAACAGCTTCTTGGTTAAGAGTGGGATGGCTTTGCCTTCTCAGTGCTGGGATTTTGTCTGGCTTGAACCCATTCAGGTCTTGTTCATGTTGTCATAGTCTCTGTAGGTTCGTATGTTTATCAGCCCTGCTGTGTCTGACAGATGCTGTTTACTTGGCATCGTTCACCATCTCTAACTCTTATAGTCTTTCTGAATCCTCTCCACCATAGATCCCTGAGCCTTGAGGGAAGTGGTTTAATAGAAGCATCCCATTTAGAGATGAATGTTTTGAAGCCTTTCACTCTCTCTGCACTGTTCAGTTGCGGGTTTCTGTGTTAGCTCCGATGAACTGGAAGAGATTTTTCTGACAATGACTGAGCCCTGAAGGCACTGATCTATATGGACATATCAGATGATCATTGCTATGTTTCTTTAGCAGAATGAAAGTAGTAGGTCCCTAAGCCCTTGGCCTATTTAGTTTTGGTGAGGTATGGGTTCCATCTCAGAGTGGGGCTTGAATCCAATCAAAAAGTGGTTGGTTACTTCCATAACATTTATGCCACTATTACCCATTATATCCAGGCAGGTCTCTGCTGTAGGTTACAGGATTTGTTGTAGCTTGGTGAAATTGATGATTACTTTCTCTCTGGTAGCATATGATGCTACCATGAATGTTCTAGTATTATAAATGTTAGTTGGTATGGGTGAAGCTTCTAGTTAATTAATTTAAAAGCTATATTTCTTAAATGCCTTTGTTGCCAAATCTTCATATAGGTTGCTACTTCCTGACTTAAAAATTGGCTTCTGCAGATGAAAAGATCCATAGCCAAGCACTGGGCCAAGCTCTGGGAGTCCAGTTGATGAGAGGAAGGAAGGATTGTACCAGAAAGGGGCAGTCAAGATCATGCTGACCTTGAGCTAATGGGAGCTAGTGGACTCTGGACCAACAGCTAGGGAACCTGCATGGAACAAACCTAGACCCTCTGCATGTGGATGACAGTTGTGTAGTTGGTCTGTTTGTGAGGCCCCTAGAAGTGGGACCATGATCTGTCCCTGGCACATGAGCTGGCTTTTTGGAACCTATTCCCCATGCAGGAATGCCTCACCCAGCCTTGACACAGTGGGAGGAGTTTGGTGCTGATATGACATGCTTTGTTGATTCCCATGGGAAGCCTGCCCCTTTCTGAACAGAGAAAGACTGGATGGGGGAGAACAAAGGGGGGGACAGGAAGAGAGGAAGGAAGAAAAATTGTGGTTGATATGTAAAATAAATGAAAAAATTAATAACAATAAAAATGAATTTGCTTCTGTTTGGTAAGATAGTACATCCTTGGGAGGCAGAGACAGGCATATCTCCTTGAGTTTGAGGCCAGCTTGGACTATTTAGTGAATAAGCTCTGGGCCAGCCAGATTTACATGGTGAGTTTCAGGGGAAAGGGGGTGGGGTGGGAGGCTACTGACATAAAGAAAACTGCCAAATTGTGTACCACCCACCCAAATTAGTTCTGGTGTAAGGACAAGACATATAACTGTATGGCAGAAGTACACTCCTGTGTCCCAGCCTAGTGTTTAGATTCAAGACCAGAAAGGATGTGGACATCAGATATCCTCTGGAGTAGGATGAAGATGAACCTAGGAAAATAGTCTAACTTTTTTTTTCCTTAACAGGAAAGATGAAAGGCCAGGAGCTTCAAATGTGGGCAAAAGGGGGCCCAAACTCTTAAGGAACACAGGAACAATCTTAAAGAACAAGCTGGAGCTTGGAAACACCCAGCAACACCACCTTCAGAAAGCAAGACAGACATTCAAAGGGAAGATCCCCAGGCTCCCTCACTAGAGAGGCAGCTACATAATGCAGAACACACCAGCGGTGGAGAACTTTGGGAAGGCAGAGTTACTCAGGAGGAGGAAGATGCAATGTAATGCACTTGGGAGAAAAAAAGCCAGGTGAACTATGAGACTTGAAATTAGGATTACACAATGTAATCCTAAAAAAAAAAAAAAGAATAGGAACAAGAGGAGGGGGGAAAAAAGTCAGAATCTTGAGCTTGGAGTGTAAGAGAAAGAATTCTCCTTTTCTCCAGTCCCTGCCCATCTCAGCATCCCAAATAGCTAAGAAGTTGAGGGTTCATTACACCAGAGTTTCCTTGGGCTCCTTTCCTAAAGAGGATAATCCAGTTCTTGAGGGTAGAACCCTCAAGATTTAACTACTTCCCAATGACCTTGTCTCATCATGACTTGGGATCAAGGCTTTTAGCCTATGAATTTGGAAGGATGAAAATATTCTGGCCATAGCAGTGGCTACTTGCTTGACCTATGTAAAGCTTGATTTCCGGAAATGCAAAGTGTGTGTGTGTGTGTGTGTGTGTGTGTGTGTGTGTGTGTGTGTGTGTGTGGAGGGGGTGATGGCAATGTTGCTGCCCACCTCAGAGGATCACTGTAAGAAGTTACCATGCACATGCAGAGCCATCAGTAAACAGCAGCTGGGACCAGACCACTAGGTGGGTGTCCTGACACTTATTCAGCATGATTGTTCCCTAAAGTCAAACCAACTGCTAGTGAGTGGGGTAGAGGTAAGTCTGAGTTACTTCAGAAATCCCACACTCCCTCAAGCTATAGAACTCCCTCAGGGAGTAAGACTCCTCCCACTTGGGTCTAGGTGGACCACTAAGGCCTCTGTGCAGCCAATAGACAGTGTTGACAGGTGGGTCGGTCTGCCCATCGAGGACAAGCCTTGCCACAGAGTTGTGCACACCCAGCAGAAAGAAGAGGAGTCCCCAGCTGACTTCTGTGGACTGCTTTCATTTACTTTCCTGGAAGGGTCTTACCATCTTCCTGTCCTGTTGAGTAAAATCTGGTCCCCATAAGCACGAGACCTTGAGAGGTCATTTCTTAAGCAGGACTTTTAATCAAGTCGTTAGGGGTGTGAGGACACAGAACATCTACATGGAGGAGACAAATAGGCAGTCACACATGTGCGTGTGTGTACACACACACACACTTACCCCCCCACACACACATACACCACACACACATACACCACACACACACACACACCACACAGACATACACACCATACACACACACACCACACATATACCACACTCACACACACATACACCACACACAACACACCCACACCCACACCCACACCACACAAACACATTACACACACATAAACACACACACCATACACACACATATACACCATACACACATACACCACACACACACACCACACACACACACACACACCACACACCCATACCACACACACACACACACACACACCACACATAAACACATCACACACACATAAACACACACACCACACACACACATATACACCATACACACATACACCACACACACACCACACACACACACACACACCACACACCCATACCACACACACACACACACCACACACCCATACCACCCACACACACACACACACACACACACACACACACACACCACACACCCATACCACCCACACACACACACACACACACACACACACACACACACACACATAAACACACACACCCCACTTTGTCTTTTCTCACAGCAATACATATTCAAAGACCTTCAGGGTTTTTTGTTGTTGTTTTTTTTTTTTTTCTCCTGTTACTGTTGCTCCATCTCAGATTCACTCACCTCATTTACAACACCTTCAAAATGAATGTACAAGGAAGCCTAATGAATAGTTAAAGGCGTAATTAGAAATAGGTGCCCGGCCTTGGTTCTCTCCTAAACTGGTTGATTTATGCCTTGTTGTGATTTTTTTTAAAAGGACACAAAACTACTAATTTATGTGTGAAAAGGACATTGAATTAATCCTGAGGATCCCAGCAGCCTTTAAAGATCTGAATCATATGTTGGGCTCGTTTAAAACTTGCATTGGAAATTAAGGCAGAATAAAGCCCTTTAATTTGAAAAGTGCATCCATAGTGGCTGTCCCTAGGATATCTGCAGGGTCATTATTCAGAAAGGTTAAGGAGGGACTTTATTTTTTATATTCACTATGTATTTCCCAGTTACAGCTCACCATGGTGCATTTCAACTTATAAAGGGAAGGAGATAAAAAAAGGGGGGAGGGGAGTTCTTTCTTCACTTCCCACTTAATTTCCTCGCCTCCACGCCAGTCCTAGCTTAATGAATGTAATTGCTACCTTTGATGAAAATACTATTATCAAGATCACACATTACATTGGAAAACAGTTCTTCTTTAAACACAGCTACCACGGTCTCTAATTATGCATGTAACAAGTGTCTCCTGAACAAAAGAGCATGTTGTGTACAATTGCTAGGAATTGGAGCTAGGCGAATTTGAACAAAGGACAGATTAGATTTGCTCCCTGCTCCACAAAGCCCATCCCTCTGATTAATTTCCTGCAAAAACTAAAACAATTCTCTTAAAAGGCGCTCACCCCCCTCTCTCCAGAATGATCCATATGCCATTTGGGTCTTTCTATAGGATGATAATGGCCCCAGATTTGAACCCACATTAGAAAATAAGAAAGGGCTTTTATGAACTTCCTCTTTCATATGCAAATGAGCAGCAAAGCTCTTGAGGGATAATGAGCCCCCCCACCCCCCACCAAAAGTGACTTTTTCAGTGGCCATGAAAGAGCTCACTGGTAGGGAAGGTCTGCATGGAACATATTCAACCCAATTATTTTATTAGTTTTAAGAAATGAAACATCTTTACAAAAATACTCTGTGCCTGGTGAGACTGAGCGAGGGCAGCTTTTGCCAGTCGGCTTTTGATGGAAGACAGCTCTTCTACTCATGAGCAGAGTTTGAAGGAAAATAAAAGATCGGTGATTAAATTAAAAGTATATGTAAAGTTTTGGGAGACTCTGGGTTTCAACTTGCACTTTGTGGTATCATTTGGTACACAGTGGGGCGGACTGTCTCTTTTCTACCCTTATCAGTTGTGAGAATGGGGCAATAGCTCAATACTGCTTCCTGGTGTCACCCAAAAGCAGAAGGAAAAGCAGAGTTAGTGTCTGCTCAGGCTTAGGTAAGAAAGGTCTTCCTCAGAAGGCTGATATCAAAGGCTTGCCCCAGGTGATGATCCAGTCACTGAACGGTAACTGGGATGCTCTGACAAGTGGTGGATACTATTTGGGATGTGGGATCTGTTGGAGGTCGCTGAGGATGTTATTTGGGGATGTGGGACCTGTGTCATTTCCTTGGGGCAGTGAAGGTCATCACAATGCTGTGCCAGCTAAATAGCTGCCTATGGAAGTCCCATCTACACAGACTTTCCCTCCTGCCAGACTCTACCAGTTTACCAGTTGCCTTCGCTCAGTGCATCTCATATCACATCATTATTTTCTGTCTCCCTAATTGTCACTTCTCCAAATTGTGCTCTCCCTGCAGGATTTCATACGGTCATGAACATGATATGGGAGGGTGAAAGAATTGTGTACAAGCTCTTAGCAGATGGCTAAGAGAAAATGGCCGTTCTTCAGTTTAAAGGAAAAAAGAAATGGAAGGGTGCAACACAGAATTCGTTCAAAGTGGGAGTGATTTGAGTGCTGTGAACTAAGTTCTGCCTTTGTGACAGCGCATGAGGTGCCTGGGAAGTTTTACTAAAATGACACTCCTAAGATCATGCTGTAACAATCAGCCATAAAGATCGGAGTAAGCTGTCGTGCAGTTTGGTGCTGAAAATCCTATACACCCAAGCCACACTCACTTCATTCTTAGCTCGGTCTATGATAACAGATGCAACTGTAGCCTTGCCTGGACAATGAAATAAACATGTTTTCCTACTTAAGACAAATATAAGTTCTGAGGCAAATTCTTTATCAGTCCTCTGCTGTTCTCACACTTGCTAGTAGACAGTCCCTGATTACGCATATCTGCATAAAGTGAAATATTCCCAGCAGTAACTTTCTAAGATGGCAACTACCTGGGTTACCCTGGGTGATACAATACATATGTTCTCATATAAGAGGCTACAAAGCCTCATTAATGTGGAGCGTGTGAACAGAACACACACACATACACACACACACACACATCCATTCCCAGGTTGCAGGTGGGACCAGTCAGATCTCTGTTATCCCGATAGGGAAGGCTTACTCATCTTGAAGACTGCCTCATAGTATTGAACACCTGGGTCTCCAGGACCCATGGACAGAAGAGAAGAGGCTATAATACTGAGGTCATACCCATAGCACTGGGCTGAAGGTCTGTAATAAGATGGGCTGAGAGAAAGCTGGGGAGATGACTGGGAAAAGCCTCCCTCATATCACAGAATCAGAAGATCCATTGCTACAATCACTGTTCTTGGCTCCTGTCATCAGCAGCCCTATGAGTTAATGGATGGAAGCCATGTGGGGGCTGAGACTCAGCAGGGACCCCAGAAGAGGACAGTTTGCACTCTAACAAGTTTGTTCCCATTTCCTTCAGCTCACTGGCCAGCAGCTTTTTGAGCAACTGAGTTTGGAAATGTGAGGACAGGCCCAAGGTCATAGAAACAGTATCTGCAGCTAGGGCAGGATGAATATGCAGGAGGGCTCTTTACAGCCCTCCCTAAAAAGCCCCACACATCCATCTCTTGTCCCATTGCTCATACTGCCTGCAACCCTGGAAATTGCCTGGACCAATTGCTCTAAGGAGTCCTAATTAGGGGAAGGCATTAAAGACATGTGAACTTGGAGGCAGCATCTCTGAGTGTTGATGGCAGCACAAATGGCCAGCCATTTCCTGGTCCACTGGGTGCACAGGGGATTAGCATACTGCTAGTGGGAGCTACTCCATCTGTTTTCTATACTCCTCATTGCCAGTAGCAAGGTGGAATCTACAGCTAACCTTTGAGTCCATGAAGGGCAATGCCCCCAAATGTCCCTGAGATGATATAGACTTGTGAGAGGCCACAGAAGCACACTCTGGGGCCCCTGAGAAGGCCCAGCAAGCTCCATCTGTGGTTAAGGGGAGTTGAAGTTTCCTGAGGTTGGGGAGCCAGGAGAGTCTGAGTTCTTGACTCTGTGGGTTCTGAGTGCTACTTGTGATCACCCAGGCCTGATGCTGCCTTCTCCGGCCTTGTTAGCAAATCAGGCATCACCCAGCACCCTCTCAGGATGTCCTCTGAGCCCCAACTCCAGGTCTGTCTTCCTAGGAAACCTTTACCAACCCCAGCATCTTCTGCCTCCTTTGCAGAGAGGACCAGCCACTACTCCCTCCTTACTCTCCTTGCTCAGCCCCAACCCCTGCTCTGCAAGAGCAATGGGCTCTGACTTCCTTCTTGTTCTATTGCTGTCCTTAGTTTCAGGCTGGTGTGGGTGGCAAAACTCCCAGGACAAAGAAATAAGACACAGACTGAGAAGAAGCAGGGTGCCTCAGGATGTCCCTACCATCTATCTGTCAAAGGATGCCTCTAAAATCAGTTGACTTCAGGAGCCCAATGTTGTATCCCATCTATGTGGGGCTTCAGTCTGATCCAGCTGACTTGCCTGGTTCTCACCGGAGAGGAGGAGTGTGGTTTGAGAAATGGCAGGTAAAGACTAAGGAAAAGACAGAGACATGGGATAGAGTCAGGAGGGCAATCCAGTGGATACCGGACACCCCAAGTTTATTCTTCAGCATTCTTAAACACCCCAACCAAAAGGGAGACATGGCAAAAGACTTCCTTATCAAGATACAAGGAAGAAACAGACCTTCTTCCTTAATTCTCCAAACATTTGGTAACCATACCTTAGACTAAATCTCTCATTATCTGGCCTTGAGGGTTAAGAGTAACCACACCCCAGACCAAGTCTCTTGTTATTTGGATAAGACATCCATGACCAAGACCAAACATCCTACAGAAGACACGCCTTAGACCTTTAGGTCTTATGACTTTAACTTTGGAAGAGTAAGGATAGTTTTGAATTCTCTGACCTTATGCCAAGATGAAGCAGAGCCGTTTTTATGGGCCCCCGACAGCCCAAGGCAAGGTAGTAGTGTTTGGGGCAGGCTCACACTGAGCTGTTTGGAGCTTACATCTGGAGCAGGAATGTGGTTGGCACCCATTTATCTACTGCCAGGGTGACTTAAATAGTTGACTATGGGGTGTTATATATAACACTTATCATAATAACCCCCACTGCTGATGCATATGGTGAGCCAGGAGGGGCAGAATTCTCAAATGTAGCTAATGTTTAAATGTGAAATGTCCTTCATGGGCCCATGTCTGAACACTTCATCCCAAGATGGTGGAACGTTCTGGGAGGCTGTGGAACCTTTGGGAGATAAGACCTAGCTGAATGAAGTGGATCACTGAAGGGGAGGGGCACACTTGTGGTTTGTAGACAGCACTGTTTTGCTTCTAGCTTCCTGTCTGCTTGGGTATAAGTGGGTGAGGTATCCACTAGGGGGAGCTACTGACCCTCATGTCTTCCCACCATGACATATGGTATCACCTCGAACTGTGAGCCAAAATAAGCTTTTTTTTTTTTTTTCTGTCAGGCTTTTGGTCACAGCAATAAGCAACCACTTTGCTGGATGCATGCAAACTGAAAAGCAGTTTGTTAGTTACCTGCATGTCTGGATCAGAGTGTAGTTACCCTGATCTCCCAGAAACTCCAAAACTGCAGTAGATGGAAAAAATGTGCCAATTCAAGGGATTTCCTGCTTCATTGTGTGGAGTTACAATTTTGAGGCCAAGGAATGTGGGTAGTGAGTGTAATTTAAATGCCCAGCAGCTGAAGACAGTCACAGCAGCTGTATCAGCTGGGCATGGTGGCACATACCTATAATTCCCACACTCAGGTGGCTGAGGCAAGAGGATCAAGAGGTCGAGGTTAAGGAATACTTATTCCTTTCTGGTGACAGTGCAGACTCATACAGCCACTCTAGAAAGCAGTGTGGCAGTTCCTCAGGAAGCTGGGAATAGATCTGCTTCAAGATCCAGCTATACCACTCTTGGTCATATACTCAAAGGATTCTATAACCTCCTACAGAAATACATACTCATCCATGTTCATTGCTATTCATGACAGCCAGACATTAGAAACAGCTTAGATGCCCACTGACTGATGTACATATAATGAAAATGTGGTACAGTTACACAATGAGATATTATTCAGCTGTTAAAAAAAAATGAGATTGTGAAATTTGCAGGTAAATGGATGGAGCTAGAATAAAATCATACCGAATGAAATAACTAACCCAAACCCCAAAAGAAAAATGTTGTATGTTTTCTCTTTAATAGGGATGTTATCATTTAACTATTTGATATGCATGCTACAATACCTTAACAGAGTTTAGGTATTGAATAAGGGACTAGGGGAAAAAGGAAGATCTCCCAAGAAAAGAGAAATAGAATATATAGTTCTGGAAAGACATGGGGGTGGGGGGAGTGGGCTGGGAAGATTAAATGGGGGAAGGGAATGGAAAAGAGGGATAATGGAGAGGATATGAGGGGGGACAACTCATACCAAGTGACATTGGAGGGAGCATACAGAAACCTGCTACTGTAGAAGCTTTCTAAAATATAAACATATGTGAAAGAAATCTAAATGGAGTCACTAAGTAGCTGGGGAGACAAAGCCCCAACTGGACATCTTTCACTACCATGTGAAACATCCAGTGTCAGTAATGGGTTATATTAGTTGAGACATTGGCCCAAGGAGCCCCATGGAAATCTCCAAACACCTCAAGCTATTGTCCCGGTCATTGGTTGTTCTCCACAAACTGATAGATAGTAAGGTCCCACTGCTGAAGACAACACTTACAAATCTTTTTGAACACAGACAAGTCAATCTGGTGCCTAACTAGAGGTAATCCCTACTAACTAATGTTTATGGTATTGGTAGGTACTCTATACACTACCAGAGGATAAAGGTGACCATCAGCCCAACTAAAAACTCCTCCAACTACAACAGTGACCTGCCTACAAGATATGCTGATATAATAGTGGCACAAATGTTGTGGCAATAACCAACTACTCTGTGATTGAATTTAAGGCCCATTCCATGAGATGGGACCTATACCTGACACTGCTAGGGTGGCCAAGAACCTGAGACTGAATAGGCCATGGGCCTAGGAGAAAATAAAATACTATTATTCTCCTAAAAGAGCATAGATAGCAATAAGATAGCTCCTAACAGCATTCTGCTATACCCATATTTCAGTTTCTGTCCCAGTCATCATCAGAGAAGGGTTTTGTAGACCCTCAGCTGGACAATGTGCAAAGAGTGAGAGATTTTAGAACATTCAGTCCTTAATGAAATGCTTCATCAAACCCCTCAGGGCTCACAGATCTATGGGGAAGAAGATGCAAAAGTATTATAAAAGCTTGAGGGGTGGATGATTCCAAGTAAACAGTGTGCTTCAGACACAAGGCTAATGCACATATTAACTTTGGAGACTGAGACAGAACCCACATGACCTAAACAGATTCAAGTCTGGCACTAAGATAGAGAAGTGAACATGAGCCCCCACCCCTAGACAAGATGCTATCTGCAATTGATACTTGCTTACAAAGGAGAAATTAGTTTTCTCCAGTGGAGTGTCTCTGAGTAGGTAACCATGCTTCTTGGTAGGCCCTGTGCCCAGCAGGACATGGCCAAATTCAAAGGTATTTTTGTAGAGGTTTTATTTTTATTTATTTATTTATGGTATCACATTGGTTTGGTTGAACATTTTTGTCTCCTTGGTCTTTTCCTTGTATATTATGGTTTTTGATTTTGTGTTTTTGTTGATTTGTGTTGGGGGGTTCGTATGCCCTTCTCCTTTGTTTTAGGGTTTTGTTTGTTTACCTGTTTGCTTTCTAAAGAGAGAAAAAGGAAGGGTGTAGAGTTATGTGGGTGTGGAGGTGGGGAGGATCTGGGAGAGTTGAGGAGAGAAAAAGCATGGTCAGTACATATTGTATTTTTTAAAAGTTTGAGGTTAGCTTGTGCTATAAAACTATCCAGGGTAAGAAAGAACCATCTCCTGGAAAATGTCCCTAACCTCCACAAGCATGCATGCCAAGGTGTGTGAAACTTTGTACAATGTATGCGCGCGCGCGCGCGCGCACATACACACACACACACACACACACACACACACACACACACACACACACACACACTATTAAGTAACCAAAGTATCTTAAAGGAAAATAAAAGCCCTTCTGAATTTTTTGAGTTGGTCAAATGTTCAGTGTATGTCACAGAACTTTGAAGCCATAGATAGGTACACAGGTTATTGTTCTCTGAGTGTTTGGCACATAGCAAGCCTGCTATGAAGATCTCCTGAAAGCTAGAACTAGGCTTGGGATAGAGATATTCCAACTCATCAGCTGGCTGAGGGGTAAATGAACTGTGGTACACCCATGCAATCAGTGGTACATTAATTTGCATGTATATGTGGTGTGTGTGTGAGAGAGAGAGAAGATACATAGGTGACTGAGATATATATCACAGATTTTTGCTACAACAAGACATGATTGCTAACTCTGCCAAAGAAGTCAACTCCAAAGATTCACACAGATTTTTCCCATTGCAAATCTATAGGCACAGAAAGTGTGTTGGCAATTGTCTAGGACTGGGTGAGAGACAATAAGCAGAGAGGTTATATCTTGTTTGTACTCTAACAAATAAAGTTTACCTGAAGATCAGAGGGCTGAACTAGTCACTAGTTAACCATAGAGGTCTGGAGGACTATACAGAGAGACAGAAAGTGATATGGCTGGGCAGAGAGAAGAATATAAGGCAGGAAGAGACAGGAACTCTCTCTTTTCTGCTAAGAAGTTACTGAGGTAAGGTGTGGCTGTAGCTTGCTCCTTTGTCTCTGATCTTTCAGCATTTACCCCTATAACTGACTCCAGGTTATAAAGACCAATTGGAAAGCATGCAACAATGAGAGAAGTGATTTCTAATGAGTATTGGGGCTTCTTTCTGAAGTGTAAAAAATAATTGTGAAATTGACTGTGGGGTTGGATGGTTGTACGTATCTGCCAATGCACTAAGGCCCAAAGAGAAGGGTATGGTGGCACACGTCTTTAGACCCAACACTCCGGAGGCAGAGATGGGCAGATGTCTGTGAGTTCAAGGTAAGCTTGGTCTACATAGTAAGTTCCAGGCCAGCCAAGGCTACATAGTGAGACTCTGTCTCAAAATATGTGGAGTCAGGGAAAGGCTGGAAAATGGCTGAGAGGTTAAGAACATTTCCTGCTTTTGCATAGGTCCTGAGCCCACAATCATTCTTAACTGCAGTTCCAAGGGAATATGACCCCCTCTTCTGAACTCTGGGCACAAAGCCTGCACAGTGTGCACTTACAAACATGCAGGCAAAACACACCCACAAATAAAATAAATCTAAGACAGAGGCAACAAAGATCATACTCAGGCAAACACTCCACCATTGAGCTACATCCCCCGGAGCTGTTTTTTTGTTTTCTTTTTTGTTTTTTTTTTGTTTGTTTGTTTGTTTGTTTGTTTTTTTAATCTAGAACAGACAAATCAACAGTGCACTGACATAGGCCACCGCTCAGTGTGTTTCTCCCCGGGAAGCCCTCAGCTACCGCCATCTTTGCAGTGTCCCAACATGGGTACATAGTTCAGAAGCAGGGTCCACCTGGACTCAGTAGGCTGAGGAGGCGGGGAAAAACCCTGCCTGCTTCTGGCCAAGCCACAAAAGGCTGTTAATGCCTCTGCACTTACATACATCGATCGTTTACCTCCCTCTGTTCCCAGCACCAGATCTATGAGCAAGAAAAGAGGAAAAAAGGGTTCAGCTTTAAACTCTTATCACTAAAGTGAGCCTCCCTCCACATTAAAAAACTACCCAGCCCCTGTGGCAGCAATGGGCTCGCTCTTGGGGGCATAAATTTGTGTGTGTAGAAAAAAGACTTATTGGTGAATTTGGCAGTATTTTTCGTTGAACTGGCAGTTGCAAACATTACACCAGTATTTATTTGATTCTTAAAGAGAACAAAACCATGGACCACAAATAAAGGAGATGGAGTAATAGTTTGTGGCTGGGCCACTAGCTTTAAACTTGAAATGAAGTGTCCAGTTTTGAGTTACTGTGTCCAACCACCATTTGTACAGTTTGAAAAGTGAAGGCACTTTTCCAGGCTGTCAGTGCGACCGTAGCTCATTCGTGTGAATGATATCACAAAGGAGCAGTTGCTCTGCCCGGAGCACCTCACTCATGACCAGAATATATTAAATGTATTAATCTGGGCCTCACGGCGTAATTTAGGAAGGCCCTTTATTTGACACATTCTTGTACATCCTTGCTTTATTGCTTGCTCCAGCAGGTAACAATGTCTCAAAAGTCTGGCTCCTGAATGAAGTTAAAATCACATGTCACCCCATAGCATATGCAGCGGGCTGGCTTATTTTGCCATCAAAATTACCACCCTGCGACAGCATGAGGCGTTAACAGGGACGTGGTGTGATTTACCTCACAGGCTCTAGATGAGGTGGTGAGGAAGGATTTCCGTGTTAAAGTGATCACATGCTCAGGATGGCTCTGAGCCCCCCCCCATTCCCTACCCCCCCAACCCCCTCACACTCTTAATGTCCATACTATGTAATCAGAAATGAGTGCTACTTGAGATAGCCTGGCAAATAACTGCTAAGTCCCTATGGGGGGGGGGGGGTTGTTACCAAAGGGTCGGCTCTTCACCAACACACAAGGATTTATAATCATTTCCCAGACAGGCTGGTGGCCACTGTCTGTTAAGAATGTACCTGGGACTTAATGTAGCAATGTCTAATTTTAAGGCTAATGGGACTAGCCTTGATTTACAATTTGATGCAGTATTTTTCTACCTGTCATCTTTGGAAAGTTTATGATCTCGGGTAGTGAGAGAAGGCTGCAAAGGCAGGGAGGGTGTGCCTTTCATGAAGTTATAGATTACCATCTAGGTAGAGGATGGGATGCTGTTTTAAACTGTCTGGGGCTAGTGAGGTGGCTTAGTGGGTAAAGGCACCTTCTGCTCCGCCTAAGACCTGAGTTTGATCCCTAGGACTCATGTGCTAAAAGGAAAGAACTGACTTTCTCTGGTCTCCACGAATGTGCTGTGGCATTTATATGACCCCTCCCATTAATTAATTTATTTATTAATCAAGAAAAATAATAAAACTTTCTGGGAGCCTGGACCAATAACCATATTAGGAGTTTGTTGGTCCTGGGTGATTTGGTACTTGTGGACCTTGTTTTATGCATACACACACAAACACACATACATACATACGCACACGCATGTGCACACAGCAACCCCTACACTGCATGATTGAAGTGATTATCATTATACTGTTTTTTTTTTTTTTGAGAGCTTCACATGTAGTTAACCGAAAACTTACTATAGGAGGCCAGGCTAGCTTCAAATGCTTTGAGATTTGCCTGCCTCTGCTTCCTGAGTACTGGGATTAAAGTGTGTGCCACCATACCTAGCTGTGAAATTATCTTTTATGACTAAATTGTTACCAAAACAAACATGATCTATGATAGATTTATTTTATAATAATTTATTATAGTTATTTTTTCTAATTAAAAAAAAAAGGGAGGGAAAAGCTGGACATGGTGGTTCATGCCTTTCATCCCAGTATTCAAGAAGCAGAAGAGGAGAATCTCTGAGTTTGAGGCCAGCTTGGTATACACAGTGAGTTCCAGGACAGGCAGGCTACATAAAGAGAGCCTGGATCAAAACAAAAATTACAGCATTTCTTTGAACCCTTTGGCATTGTCTCCTATGCTTAACCCAAACTTCTGATTGTTCTCCAGGAATTCAGTTTTCTGTTTGCTTATTTTGTTTTTGTTTACTGAGGATTGAACTCTGAGCTTTCACAATGCTAGGCAGGTGTCCTGCTGCTGACTGGGCCCTGATAGGAGTTTCTTTGTTTTAAGGCTCAGAAGGTCTCACAAGACATCTCTGAGACACTTCAGTGAGGATGTCTCAGGTCCTCACCTGGTCCCAACTGGTTCCCAGCCTCCCTCAGGCCACTCTTCTTCTTGGACAAGATGGGACACGGAGTCCTTCCTCCTTCCCGGGCCTCCTCCTCCTGCTTATTTCTTTTTAGTCATCGATCGCCATGGGCATTCTGGTACATTTTCAAGCTCGGGCTGTCTCCCAGAAGGAAGCAGAAGGCTCCACCTTCAGGCATGGTGGGCTGCTGCGATGGGAAAAGACATTGATGATGGGTCCCGCAGCTGACCCCGGCCTCATCGACCGCCCTCCTCTCCACAGCCGCCTCTGCGGTCAAGCCAGCTGCAGGGGGGTGTAAAGGGCAGCCATGGTCCGGGTCAGCCAACCAGTCATTAATAATGTTTTCATCAGTGACAATGACAAACCTGCAGTACTTGAAGAGAGTTTATTAAGGTCAGTCTATAAATAAGAATTAAAAATTTTTAAAAAATAGATTGACACTGGTGAATAGACTGGCGAATAAAGTGATTGACTGAAACACTAAGAGTGAAGGAAGGCCTCAGAGAGCAGCCCAGAAGTAGGAGCGCAGCCCTCTCTATCTGAGGCCCCTGTCCCAAGTTCAGATTTTAGTAGCCACTTCCTGCCTTGTAGGTTTAAGGCGTCTGGGCACTGGCCAATATTTCCTTATTTAAAATCTGTTCCCAGCTGATAAAAAGAATTGCAGCCATTTCTCTATATCAGTGCTTTAACTGAGAGCTGGTAAAATGTAAATATCTTGTCTGTCCTCCGGCTTGCACACAGATGGACTTTCCCAGGAGCCTGGCCCAAGCCTGTGAGTGCACGGCTGTGCCTGGTTTGCCTGGCTGGTCCTTGTTGTCTTAGGACAGATGCCTGAAAAAGTATACAAGCTGTAAGCAAGTGCCCAGGCTCAGAGGGCAGGAGGGCCCCACGGAGAATGTGTGTCTAGACTATCCAGTGCTGCTCTCGAAATCACATGGCTCATCCTAAGCAGTGCCTTGTAGCAGTTGGAGTTATGCTTCACTGGGAGTAGGGGGAGGAGGGGTTGTGTGAAGGTGCACTTGTATGTATGTGTGTACAGATCAGAAGTCAACCTCAGCTGTCATTCCTCTGATGTCATCCACCCTGTTGTCTTTGAAGCAGGTTCTCTCACTGACCTGGAGCTCACTAAACAGGGTAGGCTGGCCGGCCAGTGAACCCCAGGGATCTGCTGGTCTCTACTACTCTAGCTCTGGGATTTCAACATGTGCCTTCATGCCTGATCTGTTATGTGAGTCCTAGGGACTGAACTGAAGTCCTGTGTCAAGCTCCATACCTGTTGAGGCTTTGTCCCAGCGCCCCCATGGTAATTAGTTCTCAAATGGAATATCAATTAGTCATAGTGGTCTAGAAAGGAAGCAGGCAGTAGTCAGGCTGGTAGGTTCACCTGAGTGGTCTGTTCCCCTTGTGTTCCCAAATCTCTGTAGACCCCAACTCAATCTGAAGGGTTTCGGGCTTGTGGACCCATCAGGAACATAATAAGCCTCGCAACAAGAATTACAGGCAAGAACCTGGGATCTGTGGGAGATCAGGGCATTCAGCAAAGGTCTTGTGAGAACTGCCTTCCACACTAGCCCTTGGATCAGAAGCACTGGGCAGAAGGGAGGCAGAAGGTGCAGGGGACACAGGCTGTCCTAGGATTCATTGTGAGACACAGGATGAAAACCACATTATAGATAGTATAGATGCTACTGCATGAAGATCTATCTGGAGAAAAGGAATTTCAGGAGTGCCTCCTGGAGGAAATATTCCAATGATGCTACGCTTTGAAAGACAAGAGGGAATATACCACAGAGTAGGTAGAGGGCTCAACTGTGTCTCCCTCAAAATTCTTACATTGTTGACCCGATCATACTACATAGCAGAATCTGCTTCTGGTTTTAGTTTTTGTTTTGTTTCTGTCTTTTTTTTTTTTTTGAGATAGGGTCCTCTGTATAGTCTGGCTGTCTTGGAATTTGTACTGTAGGCCAAGCTGGCTCCAAATTCAGAAAGATCTGCCTGTCTCTGCTTCCTGAATGCTGGGATTAAAGGTACGTGCCACCACAGGCGGATCTCTGAGTTTACCTACAAAGGGAGTCCCAGAACAGCAAGGACATTCAGAGAAACCCTGCCTCGAAAAACAAGCCTTAAAAAAAAAAAAAAAAAAAAAAAAAAAAAAAAACTGTTGAGAATTTCATACAAGAGCATTGTGTTTCTATACTTCCATTCATACCCCAACTCCTCCTATATCCCAAACGTCCTCTCAAGTTCATGATTTACTCTTCAATAATTATTGTTGTTATATGAAGATGCACAGACAGACACACACATATAACCTATGGAGTCCGTGTAGTGTTGTTCTTATGTACACGTATTTAGGGCTGACCCCTTGAAACTGCATAACCTAGCAGGAAATTTTCCTTGGAAAAAACTGATCCTCTCTGTCTCAGCAGCCATTGGAAGCACTTCATCTAGGGATGGGGCCTTGTAAAATCTCTCCATCCATGTTGATATGTCCACTGATACTGTCAATATGCAGGTCTTATGTAGACAACTATACTGTTGAGAGCTCATGGATGCAGTTTTCCTGACATGTCTAGAAGACACTATGTTGTGGTGATATTTTGTTTATGATCTAACAAATAAAGCTTGCCTGATGATCAGAGTGCAAAGCTAGCCACACCACCTAGCCATAAAGGCTAGGAAGTGGTGGCACACACCATTATTCTGAGCAGCCACTCTAGTTAGCCATAGTTGCCAAGCAGTGGTGGCACACACCTTTAATCCTAGCACTCAGGAGACAGAGGCAGACAGATCTCTGTTAGTTCAAGGTCACCCTGGGCTATGTGAAATTGATCCAGTCTAAAAGAGAAACAGCTCACACAAAGGTGATCTCAGCACTTGGAGTGGCATGCCTTTAATCCCAGCACTAAGGAGGTGGAGACAGGAAAGGATATGGATGGGTGAAGAGAGGAATGTAAGGCGGGAGGAGACAGGAGAAAGATGCAGTCTGAGGAGCAGTGCAGTCTGAGGCAGCAGTCTGAGGAGGTAGTCTGAGGACAGGATCACCCCGCTGGTCGAGCATTAGTAGAGGTAAGACCTCTAGTGGCTGGCTGCTCTGCTTCTCTGATCTTTCAGCTTTCACACCCTGATAGCTGTCTCTGATATTTTATTATTAATTCCAATTAGAATTCATGCTACACTACTTAGCAGCAGATGGCCTGGTACTCTGGTTCTTATAATCTTTTTACCCCATCTTTCATGATTTTCTCAGAGTCTTGGGGGTAGAAGGTGCATTATAGATGTACCAATTAGGGATAGGCAACCAAAGGTTTCTTACTTGTATTTTGTTGACTTGTATACCTCTGTATTAGCCTCTATCTGCTGCAAAAATAAACTTCTTTGGTATGGGATGAGAGATACACTTATCTGTGGGTGTAAGGATTAATATTTAAAATATAGTAAGAAATTATGTTGTTTTTTAAAATGACCTTAGTGTGCTATCCTTTAGGGTCTATGACCTCTCCAGGCAAGGATAACTGCCAGTCATTAATTTCTTCCTAACTGAGTGAGCCTTTAGTACAATTAGTCAGTTATTGGTTGCATACAAGACAATAGCACCACTATTGTACCATTAACAATACTGGGTTTTGTGTAGCTGAGGACAGCCTAAACTTGCTATATAGCTAAGAATGGCCTTGAAGATCTTATCCTCCTGCCTCCACTTCCAGAGTTCTGGAAAAACAGGCATACAGCATCTTTCTTGACTTGGAAACAGGCTTTTCAAAGAGGTAATAAATTTAACATCATGTCTCTAAGGTGGCCTCCGTTCAGTCTGAATGGTAGTCCCATAAGAAGATGGACACAGACAATGAAAAGGAAAAGTTATGGGAGCAGATGGCCACCTGCAAGTCAGGGAGAGATCTTGCTACAAATAGGGGTGAGGGTTGTAAAGATAGAGCCTCTCCTTTCCTCCTCTTCTCCTCTCCCCTCCCTTCTTTCCTCTTCTCTCTGTCTCTGTCTCTCTCTCTCTCTCTCCATCTTGCCCAAACTGCTACTTTTCCTCAGAGCTCAGTAAGGAGCATATAAGTACAGTTTAAACATTAAGGTAGTGGGCATTCTCGGCATTTAAGCAACCCTGGAAATTCAGCATCTGTCTCATAGTTAGCAAAAGGTCATGGTCTTGAGTTGACCTGTTGCCAAGAGCCTAAGGAGCACAGATTTCTAAACTCACCTAGACACTCCCATTCATTGCATTCTATTTGGTGATGAATATGGAGGGCCCAGGAACGCTGACCTGAGAAAGCCTGACAACTGGGACACGTAGCCAAAGATAAAAGCATTTTATCCAAAAGACCTATTCCCCTCAAATGCCTGAACCCCAGCAACAAGAGCCCCAGCCAGCCTGTAAACCCTCCTTGGTGGAGGGGTCGAATCTCAGATAATACTGACCTCTGTAGTCAAGTGTCCACTGACAGCCCAGGCAGGAAAAAGGAAATAGGAGAGTTGGGAAGGTGCCTCTGGTGAGTTTACCAGGAGATGGGAACCCAATAGAAAAGGGGCCTTCAAGTCATTACATGGGAAGGGAGCCAGCTGCTCATGTCACTCACTTCTAGCCAGAAAAGATAGAGGGGCTGTAACCTCTGCTACCACCTCGTAGTGCTCTCTGTTGAGATCCTCTCGCAGTTCAGCATCACTTCCAGATCACCCCCCCCCCCAGCCGCCACACTGTCCTTGCTCAATGCTTTTCCTGACTCGACCCACCGTGCCCAGTGTCTGCCTGAGAGAAACCACTCAAAGAATGAACAGGCAGATGAATAAGAAAAAGCTGAGACAGAGAAGGACCTCCCCCAGATGATGGAGCATCAGAAGCAGTGGGAAAAGTGAAAGGTAGGGCCTTTCCTGGGGGTGGAGGTGGAGGCTGCAGAGATGCCCTGCCTTATAGATTTGTCATTTGTTAGATGCTTTCTACAACTCTCTAGAAGGATCTGAACCCTTTGTGGAGGGTCTGAGGGAGGTCAGAGGAGTGGGGGGTGCCTACTGATCTTAGGCCTGAAGCCTGTAGCAAGGAGTAAGGCAAGCTGAGATCAAATTTTTTTTATTATGTTCTATTTGTTCTCCTCTCTCTCTCTCTCTCTCTCTCTCTCTCTCTCTCTCTCTCTCTCTCTCTCTCTCTCTGTGTGTGTGTGTGTGTGTGTGTGTGTGTGTGTGTGTGTGTGTGTGTACCATAGTGCTATGTGGAGATCAGAGGACAACAACTAGCAGGGGTTGGTTCTTTCTCTCTACCATGTGGGTCCCAGGGACCAAATTCAGGTCAACAGTCTCAGTGGCACATAAGTTTACCCACTGAGCTGTCTCACTGACCCACAGTGTACTTCCAGTGACGGTGAGAAATGGTCAGAAGGAAAGCTGTGGGGAAAGGTGGGGGTCCTGGGTGGATTTCAAAGTAGGGGAGCCATATTCAGCCTGTGCCCTGCTAAACTTGGCGATGCTTAGTGCCCCCAAGCTGGAGATTCCAAGACAGCAAGACACATGGTCCTCACTTCTGGAGCCAAAGCTCACTGCAGTCCCACATATCTTGAAGGGGCAAAGGAACAGTTTCCTCGGTGACATTTTAATCAGTTTGAACTGGGAGGAAATCTTCCCCTAATCACCCTGAGAAAATCTTTAATTGTTAAAATTCCCTTTTTTTTTTCCTGTTTAAATTTTCATTATTTTTAAACAATCCAATTTTACGGACATTGCATCCTTAATGTGACCTAATTATGGGGGGGGGGGGTTGGCAAAGACACAGAGATGGTTTCCTTCAGGAACTCCACCTCCACCAGGGAGAAGATGGAGTTCTTACATCATTACACACCATCATCCCTCCAGCTTTCACTGGGGCTGTGAAAACACTGAATTACAAATAATTAAATGCAGCACAAACCACAACTGCTCTGGAACTTTTCATACAGGCAACAGAATCACAGTTGTGTGCTATACCTCTAGGGCCACCAGTGTTTGTCACTGGGTGATTCTCTTTGCTATCCTCCAAGAAGGGGCAAAAGATTTCACTTCCTGCAATCAGTAGCAGGAGCCAGGTGTGGTGGCACACGCCTTTGATCCCAGCACTTGGGAGGCAGAAGCAGGTGGATCTCTGTGAGTTCGAGGCCAGGTCTACAAAGTGAGTTCCAGAGGAGCTAGAGTTATACAGAGAAAACTTGTTCTCATAAAATAATAAAAATAAAAAAAATTACCACCATCATCATTACTGGTTGCAGAAGACTGTTTTCATGCAAACATATTACTTCCTTGTGTCATTGTTCCCACCCCCCACCTTCTTCTTAACATGCCCCCCTTCTCCTTCTCCCTCTTCCCTTCCTGTTAGTCCTTTGTTCCCAGATAGTTTCACTCCTACCTTCTTGTTATCCATATCTATATGGTTTTATGGCATAAGAGAAAACATGCAGCATTTGTCTTTCTGCGACTGGCATAACTCTGGTTGCATCCATTTTCCTGCAAACAACATAACTTCATTCTTTGTGGCTGAAAAAAATTCCATTGTGTGTGAGCCTCACCCTGCTGGTCGGGCAGTCCTTCCACTGTGGGAATTGGTATGGGGTTCTTCAAAGACTAAAGCCCGGGAGCTGGTGCGGTAGCTCAGTGGTTAAGAGCACTTATGCTCTTTCAGAGAACCAGGGTTCAGTTCCCAACACCCATGTTAGTGGCTTACAACCATTTGTAACTGTAGCTCCAGGGGACCCAGCACCCTCTTCTGTCCTCCCCAGGCACAAACACTCACTATAGAACATACACACGTACAAATAAATAAACAATACTTTTTAAAATTTAAAAACAGATCTACCTTATGACCTATTTGTACCAGCCCTGGGCCTTTACCCTAAGGACTCTATCTCAGCATATTACAAAAATTTTGACACATCAATGCCTATTGCAGCACTATGGTAACAGCTATGTTGTCACTTAACCTAGGTATCCAACAGCAGAAGGACGGATGAAGTCAAGAATTCATTTTTAGTGATTTCTGCACGTCATAGGGTGGAGGTGGGAAACCTACACCAGAACCCCAGCTATGTTGTTTAATCAGAAGTGCTCCCACTGCTCCTCACTCCCCCCCCCCCCCGCTCTGTGTGTGTGTGAGTTACTGTAATAAACCTACTTAGGTCTCTAAGCACCCTAGGCAAAGCACTTACCACTGAGCTACATCTTAGCCTTCTTTTTGAAACGAGGTCTCACTAAATTGCCTACTGTGCTCTTGAACTTACACTGTAGCCCAGGCTGGCCTTGACTTCTCCATTCTCCTGCCTCAGCTTCCCAAGTAGCTTATTTTACAGGCCTGTATCACTAGTCTTACAGAACTTGCATCTGTATCTTCAGTCTTTTCTCTACTGTGCAAAGCATTTCTGAATAGCCAGATTCTGGGTCACCTACATCATGGCCTGCATCAGTTCTGGGTAACTTCATTTAAAATTAAAATGCAGTCACTCATTGAAACCCAAGAATCTGCTGAATGAAATTGTTTCCTAAATGCTTAGATCGTCATTAGGTCTTAGTTACTTTTCTACCACTATAAAGAGTTACCAGGACAAGCCATAGGCACTGCAGCGGCAGATGGTGGGAGGTAAGTAGGACTTGACTGCCCCGCGCAGTGCCTATGGCCTGTTAATTCCTTAGTGTGAAAAATGAGAACTCTGAGCTGGAGGTGGCAGTGCACGCCTTTAATCCCAGCACTCCAGAGGCAGAGGCAGGCAGATCTCTGTGAGTCTGAGACCAGCCTGGTCTACAGAGCTAGTTCCAGGACAGCCTCCAAAGCCACAGAAAAACACTGTCTCAAAAAACAAACAAAAAGTAAGGAAGAAAGAAAAACAATGATGACTCTCATGGAATGACACAATTTACCAAAGGCCCTTCAGTTGCCAGTAAAAAGAGTTCCAGACCTCTAGATGCAATGAAGAGATACAGACCATGATCCAATGGAAGACAATGGTTTCACATAAGTGTGACTGTCACAAGATAGCCAGACCCTTTGAAAGAAGCCTAGAAGCTGAAAGCAAGGAGCGTCTTCCAAAATAGAAGGCCAGCTGGGGCAGGCAAGGAGGTCCAGGTAGAGTTTCTGTTTCCCATGCTGGTTACTTCCAGAATCCTTTCCCCCAACAAGGTCCCACCAGAAGATTTGGGTCCCACTTTCCCCAAGATCAAAAAAATACAATGGCAACTGAACATGATTGCTAGGATTAGTCATTGCTGACATCCAAGGTCTGGCTACTGAGATCAGTTCGCACCATACCCTTGGGAAAGCACCGCCACCTTCTGGTTGGAGGAGATTGGGAGTCTGCTGCTGTCTCTGAGCCTGGGTATTGTTTCTAAAGTGGAAACAGCAGTAATGACAATTACAGTAGCAGTATGCCATGGAATCTTTACACTGATAGAATGGGATCGTTTGTGACAATTGCTTAGCAAATACTAAATGTGCAGGGTGCTTTGTCATCACTGTTTTGAAGCACTCCCACTTGTGTTAGTAACATTTTATTCCATTATTGATTTTTATAAGATTGTTTTGGTTTTGATTTGTTTTATTGCTTTTTCTTTTTGTTTTTAATTCTTTATGCTGAAGACATAGTTAAGAGTGATTACTGTCCTTTCCGAGGACATGGGTTAGGTTCCTCAGCCCCAAATCAGATGGCTTACAGTTGCTTGTAATTCCAGATCCAGGGGGTTTCTGAGTCCCTCTTCTGGCCTCTGTGGTCACTGCATGCACATGATGTATATAAACTCATGGAGACAGGCACGTAGATATGATTTTTGACCTTTGAAAATGTATTCTTATTTTATGTGTGTATATGCATGTCCACATGAGCACACGTATGCATGTACCTAGGTGCATACAGAAGCCAAAGAGGGTGATGGATGTCCTTTCCCATCACTCTCTACCCATCCTCAGAACCAGGGTTTCTTCCTGAGCCTAGGGCTGGAGTCTTGACTAGGATGGAAGGCAGTGGTTCTCAGTGATCTCTTGTCTTTATCTTTCTCAGAGCTTGTGTCACAGGCATCTTCAGGGACATGTGAATTTTACATACACACTGGGATCCAAATTCGGGTCCTTGTGACTCTGCAGCAGTCACTTAACTGTCGAGCTGTCATCTGTCCAGCCCATGATTTTATAAGTCTATGATTGTCATTATCATTTCACTGATGAAGAAATCAGTGCTTTGGGAGAGCCGCTGACTTTCTTGTGGTTACCAAGCAGTTCAGGGTGGGGATGGAGAGGGCTCCCCTGCCACCACCACCAATGCACTCTCAGAACAACCTCAGCTCTTCCAGTGTCGTTGGCATTTCATTAGATAAATCAACACACTCCCAGAGTTTAACAATCCAGCCAGCATGGCTGTCTAGACTACTGCTTCTTAGACTGTGAGTCATGGTTCTATATGGAATCACAGAATTGAAGGTGGGAATAAAATAATTTGTCAGTGGTAAATGGTTTCTGAACAGACAACAACCAAAACTTAACGCAAAATGTAATGTGTGATGAGCCTGAGGCTTGGGGGCAGCACTTAGTTGTGCTGCATCGAGGGACTTCACTGAAGCCTTGAGTCTGAACAAACAACACAGACTAGGCACTACGAAGGCCATCAAGGAAAGAGACATCACACACACACACACACACACACACACACACACACACACACACACACACGTAAAACAATTACTGAATGGTTTTGGTTTTGGCTTGAGATTAGATAAAATTTCCAACAATTTCTGAAATGGCCCTACATGTTGCATGTACATCTATCATTTTGTCCTATTTAGGCAAAGCCACATTCTCAGCACTGAAAACTATAAAATCAAAAAGTCCATCAATTTGGAGAAATGTTGTGGTGCTGTGTCCTGCAGTTTTAAATATTCAACTAAGATTTAACTCCTTATGTAAAAATTATGTGTATACATCATCATCTTTAATTGCTGGTGAAATTAAATTTATATCAATGAGTTTTTAAAATAAATTTATTTGTGGCTTATTATCAGTTAATACCTGATTTTGTATGCCTATTTTGCATATCCATATACTCAGAATAATATAGAAATTTCTTTAAAAAATGGGTTTGGGCCAGGTGTTGTGGTATACATCTTTAATCCCAGTACTTGGGAGACAGAGGTAGGGAGATCTCTGAGTGTTTGAGGCCAACCTGGCCTACAAAGTGAGTTCTAGGATAGTCAGAGGTATGTACAGAG